>NC_091774.1:52814412-53114591 GCF_029378745.1 Bos indicus | reverse complement strand
ATGATATAAGGCTGTGATCTAGTGTTGGAAAGGCCAGCACCCTGAATTAGACTTTGTTCTCAGCAAACCAGAAACCCTCGAACTACCTTGTTATAGCTTCCTGAGAAGGCATGGGAGGAAGGGAGGTTTTAAATTGTCTGAAACAAATATATATATATATATATATATATACACACACACACATATATATATACACACACATATATGTTTATATATGTGTGTGTATATATATTCCTGCCATATGTTTTAATTCTTTAGAATCAAAGATATACCTCTATACTAAATCACCCTCTAACTGAAATTTCTGCAAGTTACCTGGAGTCTTTTTAAGAAATTATTCTTCTGCTTAAATTGGTCAGTTTGTTTCTGTCACTGGTTCCCACAGCCCAACTGATGCAGTGGCTCTCTTCTTTTCCTTAGCCTCTGCTTGCTCCTATTCTGACTCAAGTCCTTCTCTCTGTCTTCCTGCTTCATCTCCTGCTGCTAATGGCTTGGCTCCTTCCTCAGAAGGAGGATGAGGAATGCTGGGCCCACCTAAGCCTTGTTGCCCCAACTTGGGAAGAGCTCTGGGCCTGGCCATCTCTGCAGCCTCCAGCAAGTTTGTAAACCAGCTGCTGTTGGGATGCTCAGCCTTAGCTAAGGGAGGGGGCGGGGGAGCATATAGAACAGGAGGAGGGGAGACTCCTTCACAAAACAGCAAGCATAGCAAACACTCTGGGGTTTGGTCGTTCAGAACTGGAGGTGACCGTCCCTTTACCTCAGAGCTGGTCACATCACACCTGGGTTGTGGCCTCTGAATCCAATTCCCAATCCAGGAGAGAGCCCTGGACTGACTGAGGCCTGGGTGACCAGAAGAGACAGACAAAGAGGGAACCGAGAGGGAACATCACCTACAAGGGCCTGGTGTGGGAAGGAGGGAGCCCAAAGGACATGGTCTCCATCTGTACCTACTGACAGCTCTCCTAGCACAGGAGCAGAGTTGTCCTAGGTGGCCTGGAAGGAGCACCAGAAGCACATGTGAACATTACAAGGGGGCTGAGAAATATGTTCTTACAGCCAGAGCTGTGCCACAACAGTCCAGGCGACCTCTGACGACAGTGAGCGCTCTATTGTTAGAAGAACTGGGTAAAGTCCAGGTGACTATCTGGCAAAGCTCCAATGGAGAGGGTTCCTATGAGATTAAATTGGCTGAACCAGGTACTCTGTGAGGGCTCTTCCAGTCCTGAGCTTTGATATTTTGTATGTTGCCTTGGAATAAATAAAGACTGAATGACTACTTAGTACTTTGTTTGCTAAATGCAGGTTGATTTGTGAAATCAGAAAGAAAGTGAAAGATTTAAATTAACTGGTTGTTCCAATAAATGTAAGATGCTTGAATAAAGACTGGTTCATTCATTGATTAGCTGAATGAAGATTGATTGCTTTGTTGCAAGAATGAATTAACAAATACAGGGCATAGATAATCAGGCTGGTTAAATGAAGGTTTGATTCAGTTCCTTGGTTCCTGCTGTATTCACTTATCATATCCTTTATCCTGCTTGTCTCTCTTTTTCTTCCTAGTGTAGTCTTGAAGAAATGTTTTCATTTTTGTGCTGGGTATGGAAAACATTGCAGGCTAAAGATTCCTCTTCCATAATCAGGATTTCATTGTTGGCAAATTTAGTTGCCCAGGCATGTGCCTATGGTGACTGATCTAACCTGCTTCATGACTGATGAGAGATCTGAATTTAGCATCTTGCCAGGGGAACTGAAGGTCAGAGCTGGGGCTGGGCCTCATCTGGGCTGGCTCATGTGTAGGCAGAAAAATGCTGTATTTGTGGGTTAGCATAGGGTGCCTATTTGACAAGAAAATATCTTCCCAGGGTTTCCCTGGTGGTACAAAGGATAAAAATCCACATGCCAATGCAGGGGACATGGGTTCCATCCTTCCTCTGGAAAGATCCCACAAGCCGTGAGACAACTGAGCCTGTGCACCATAACTACTGGCCCAGGGCTCTAGAGCCCTCGAGCTGCAACTACTGAGCCCATGCGCCATAGCTACTGAAATCTGCATGCCTAGAACTCATGCTCCATGACAAGAGAAGCCATCACAATGAGAAGCCTGCACACCACACAACTAGAGAAAGCCCATGTGAAGCAATAAAGAGCCAGTGCAAACAAAATTTGATTTATATATATAAAAAGAAAATATCTTCCCAAACATTTGTTTCAAGGTTCCTAAAATTCCAGCAGTACAGAATCACACCTTCTTTGCACAACAGAGCTGAAAGACTGTCGAGGTGGTACATTCCAACAACCTATTGCTCAGATGATTGCCTTTTGAAGTAAGAGCCCTGGTAAAATGTGAATGGAATCAGGGAAGGGATGTATGTGAAACTCTAGTGGGTAGATTAACCTACTAGCGCCATCAACTCCTTAAGTTGCTTTGGTCTGTCCCCAGTGTGGTTCAGAGGGATCTGGACACAGGCTGGATAAGTCTGATAGAGAGAGACAACCCAAACACCTGAGTACAATCCTGGGGTGTAGACCTGGGGGAGGGGGCATAGTGGAACCTTGAAGAAGAGCAGCTGGGAGCTCTGGAAGGGTACCCGAGAAGGACCTGCAGGAAGTGAAGTGCAGAAAGAGGCCCAGAGTTGGCTTTCCCTCCCATTTCCCAGGGTTGTCTTGAGCTGACTTGGGTGCAGAGGGATAATACACTTGTCTGTTCCCCCTCACCCTGCCTCAGGAAGTTGAGAACTACGTGGAACTGGTATGATTACTCCATCAGCTTAGGATACAAATTATAATCACATTCCCCCACCCCACCCCAATAATCACCTAGACTCCCACAAGATCTTATTAATAGCAGGTTTTATTTGTAAGACTGTCCCTCTGGAGGCTGCTTCTCCCACCTCATCAGACTGCTCACACACCTCAGGGATTAACTGATTTCAAACAAGGTTAGTGCTGAGCTCCAGGCTTGTTCCACCCACTGCTCAGAAGCCCAGCAGCTAGGAACACACAACCACCAGCACAAGTCCCCTCTCCCATAGCACTGAGTTCCCCTGGGAGACCCAGGGGTCCTTACCCCTCTGAGCAGTGGAGCTTATTGGGGATAGCTGTCTTGGGACAGAGTTGAATACTTTTGAACCTCACAAGGGAAGGGGCTGGGCCTTCTTCCACCAGCATTCTGGAAGCTCCTTCAGTTCAGCTCAGTCATTCAGTCATAACGACTCTGACACCACATGGACTGCAGCATGCCAGGCCTCCCTGTCCATCACCAGCTCCCGGAGCTTACTCAAACTCATGTCCATTGTATCGCTGATGCCATCCAACCATCTCATCCTCTGTCATCCCCTTCTCCTCCTGCCTTCAATCTTTCCCAGAATCAGGGTCTTTTCAAATGAGTCAGTTCTTCACATCAGGTGGCCAAGTATTGGAGTTTCATCTTCAGCAGCAGTCCTTCTGATGAATATTCAGGACTGATTTCCTTTAGGATGGACTGATTGGATCTCCTTGCAGTCCAAGGGACGCTCAAGAGTCTTCTCCAACACCACAGTTCAAAAGCATCAATTCTTGCGTGCTCAGCTTTCTTTATTGCCGGGGTCCAGCCCCGGTGGATCCAGGGAATTCGAAGTGGGGATGGCGTCGGTGAGGATCAGGAAAAAATTGCTTAATTAAACGTTAATTAAGGATATAAAAAGTGGTGAAATAAGGATAGCTCTGTGAGAAAATTCAGTGGAGAAAAGAGGCTGAATAACTTGGTTTATGTGGAAAGCTAATAAAATTCCAAAATAAGGAATTTACATCACCTACATAGGCCACAGGCATCCTCCCGTTCTCCCAAAGGAGAGGAGACACTAAGGCCTCCCCGGTAAGATCTTAGAAGCCCAGGGAAAATTAGTAGGCTTGACGAGCCTCCACGCCCCAGATGGGAATTCAGCCGGAAGGTGAGAGAAAGAACGACATGGGGAGACCAAGTTTCGGTGAACAAGGCCCGCACTTTATTTTCCAAAGTAGTTTTTATATCTTAAGTTGTGCATAGAGGATAATGGGGGAAGGGGTAGAGTCAGCAGTAAGCCAGGCTTTCTTCCTGCAAACTTATCATATGCAAAAGTTTAGGTGATTTACATCATCTTTTGGCCCGGAGGCCTGTCAACATTTTTAGATCCTTTTTTCAGAAAACTTATTTTTCTCTAAAGGTGATTATTCTAAAGTGAGGCGCCACCCTCCGAAAACATTAGATAAAGTTGCATTCCTATAGGGCAAAGGTGTGGTGGGCTATAACAAGAAAAAAATTAACTCAAGGGTCCAAAGTTACAAACATTAAAGCTACTACTTACATTCCTATACACCAATTATATTAATCAATACACTTCCAGGGACACAGTAGGTAAGGGATATGGAAACTTAGCAGCAAACATTAGCCCAACAAGTGAAAAACCCTTCACCAATACAATTTCTAATCAATCTTTTAACTGCTCAAAGGAATCTGTATTTAGATAGTTTAGAACATCTCATGGCTCTCACAGTTGGGAGGCTCTGAACAATCACAAACAACCTGAACAACCACATCCCCATGGAAAAGAAATGCAAAAAAGCAAAATGGCTGTCTGGGGAGGCCTTACAAATAGCTGTGAAAAGAAGAGAAGTGAAAAGCAAAGGAGAAAAGGAAAGATATAAACATCTGAATGCAGAGTTCCAAAGAATAGCAAGAAGACATAAGAAAGCCTTCTTCAGTGATCAATGCAAAGAAATAGAGGAAAACAACAGAATGGGAAAGACTAGGGATCTCTTCAAGAAAATCAGAGATACCAAAGGAATATTTCATGCAAAGATGGGCTCGATAAAGGACAGAAATAGTATGGACCTAACAGAAGCAGAAGATATTAAGAAGAGATGGCAAGAATACACAGAAGAACTGTACAAAAACGATCTTCACGACCCAGATAATCACGATGGTGTGATTACTCACCTAGAGCCAGACATCCTGGAATGTGAAGTCAAGTGGGCCTTAGAAAACACCACTACGAACAAAGCTAGTGGAGGTGATGGAATTCCAGCTGAGCTATTCCAAATCCTGAAAGATGATGCTGTGAAAGTGCTGCACTCAATATGCCAGCAAATTTGGAAAACTCAGCAGTGGCCACAGGACTGGAAAAGGTCAGTTTTCATTCCAATCCCAAAGAAAGGCAATGCCAAAGAATGCTCAAACTACCGCACAATTGCACTCATCTCACATGCTAGTAAAGTCATGCTCAAAATTCTCCAAGCCAGGCTTCAACAATATGTGAACCGTGAACTTCCTGATGTTCAAGCTGGTTTTAGAAAAGGCAGAGGAATCGGAGATCAAATTGCCAACATCCGCTGGATCATGGAAAAAGCAAGAGAGTTCCAGAAAAGCATCTATTTCTGCTTTCTTGACTATGCCAAAGCCTTTGACTGTGTGGATCACAATAAACTGTGGAAAATTCTGAAAGAGATGGGAATACCAGACCACTTGATCTGCCTCTTGAGAAATGTGTATGCAGGTCAGGAAGCAACAGTTAGAACTGGACATGGAACAACAGACTGGTTCCAAATAGGAAAAGGAGTACGTCAAGGCTGTATATTGTCACCCTATTTATTTAACTTCTATGCAGAGTACATTATGAGAAACGCTGGACTGGAAGAAACACAAGCTGGAATCAAGATTGCCAGGAGAAATATCAATAACCTCAGAGATGCAGATGACACCAACCTTATGGCAGAAAGTGAAGAGGAACTCAAAAGCCTCTTGATGAAAGTGAAAGAGGAGAGTGAAAAAGTTGGCTTAAAGCTCAACATTCAGAAAACGAAGATCATGGCATCTGGTCCCATCACTTCATGGCAAATAGATGGGGAAACAGTGGAAACAGTGTCAGACTTTATATTTCTGGGCTCCAAAATCACTGCAGGTGGTGACTGCAGCCATGAAATTAAAAGACGCTTACTCCTTGGAAGGCAAGTTATGACCAACCTAAATAGCATATTCAAAAGCAGAGACATTACTTTGCCAACAAAGGTTCGTCTAGTCAAGGCTATGGTTTTTCCTGTGGTCATGTATGGATGTGAGAGTTGGACTGTGAAGAAGGCTGAGCGCTGAAGAATTGATGCTTTTGAACTGTGGTGTTGGAGAAGACTCTTGAGAGTCCCTTGGACTGCAAGGAGATCCAACCAGTCCATTCTGAAGGAGATCAGCCCTGGGCTTTCTTTGGAAGGAATGATGCTAAAGCTGAAACTCCAGTGTTTTGGCCACTTCATGTGAAGAGTTGACTCATTGGAAAAGACTCTGATGCTGGGAGGGATTGGGGCAAGAGGAGAAGGGGACGACAGAGGATGAGATGGCTGGATGGCATCACCGACTCGATGGACGTGAGTCTGAGTGAACTCTGGGAGTTGGTGATGGACAGGGAGGCCTGGCGTGCTGCGATTCATGGGGTCGCAAAGAGTTGGACATGACTGAGCGACTGATCTGATCTGATCTGAACAATCACATGTGGCCAGAAGAACCTATTCAGACAGGCTAGAGGACTTCCAAAGGAGTTTGTAGTTTGAAACACTCTTGTCACGCCCAGGAACTTTATTAACTGGAGCTGTAAGTTAACTCTTTTTCAGAGAGAGGTGGTGGGGGACAGCCCCCCGTAAAGTAAGAGGTGTAAGTGAGAGCACAAAGCAGTAAAGTAGGCAGATTCTGGTTTTGGGGGTAGATGCTCGAGAATTTCCAGGGGGACTCCTGAGGCTCAATCCCGCCTTTGCGTATGCCAAGCCTCCTTCCTCATGACCTTTGCCACGGGCAGAGTTCCTCACACTGGCTCCCGGCACTTTATAGTTCAACTCTCACATCCATACATAACTACTAGAAAAACCATAGGCTTGACTAGCCGGATCTTTGTTGGCAAAGTAATGTCTCTGCTTTTTAATATGCTGTCTAGGTTGGTCATAACTTTTCTCCAAAGGAGCAAGCGTCTTTTAATTACATGGCATCAGTCACCTTCTGCAGTGATTTTGGAGCCCCCCAAAATAAAGTCTGTCACTGTTTCCCCATCTATTTGCCATGAAGTGATGGGACTGGATACCATGATCTTAATTTTCTGAATGTTGAGTTTTAAGCCAACTTTTTCATTCTCTTTTACTTTCATCAAGAGACTCTTTAGTTCTTCTTTGCTTTCTGCCATAAGAGTGGTATCATCTGCGTATTCTGAGATTATTGATATTTCTCCCAGCAATCTTGATTCCAGCTTGTGCTTCTTCCAGCCCAGCGTTTCTCATGATGTACTCTGCATATAAATTAAATAAGCAGAGTGACAATATATAGCCTTGACATACTCCTTTCCCTATTTGGAACCAGTCTGTTTTTCCATGTCCAGTTCTAACTGTTGCTTTCTGACCTGCATACAGATTTCTCAAGAGACAGGTCAGGTGGTCTGGTATTCCCATCTCCTTCAGAATTTTCCACAGTTTGTTGTGATCCACACAGTCAAAAGCTTTGGTGTAGTCAATAAAGCAGAAATAGATGTTTTTCTGTAACTTTCTTACTTTTTCAATGATCCAACAGATGTTTGGCAATTTGATTCTTCTGCCTTTTCTAAATCCAGCTTGAACATCTGGAAGTTCATGGTTCATGTACTGTTGAAGCCTGGCTTGGAGAATTTTGAGCATTACTTTACTAGTGTGTGAGATGAGTGCAATTGTGTGGTAGTTTGAGCATTCTTTGGCATTGCCTTTCTTTGGGATTGGAATGAAAACTGACTTTTTCCAGTCCTGTGGCCACTGCTGACTTTTCCAAATTTGCTGGCATGTTGAGTACAGCACTTTCAAAGTATAATTTAGGATTTGAAATAGCTCAGCTGGAATTCCATCACCTCCACTAGCTTTGTTTGTAGTGATGCTTTCTAAGGCCCACTTGACTTCACATTCTAGGATGTCTGGCTCTAGGTGAGTGATTACACCATCATGATTATCGGGGTCATGAAGATCTCTTTTGTATAGTTCTTCTGTGTTTTCTTGCCACCCCTTCTTAGTATCTTCTGCTTCTTTTAGGTCCATACTATTTCTGTCCTTTATTGTGCCCATCTTTGCATGAAACGTTCCCTTGGTATCTCTAATTTTCTTGAAGAGATCTCTAGTCTTTCCCATTTTACTGTTTTCCTCTATTTCTTTGCACTGATCACTGAGGAAGGCTTTCTTATTTCTCCTTGCTATTTTTTGGAACTCTGCATTCACATGGGTGTATCTTTCCTTTCCTTCTTTGTTTTTCACTTCTCTCCTTTCTCAGCTACTTGTAAGGCCTCCTCAAATAGCAATTTTACTTTTTTGCATTTCTTTTTCTTGGGGATGGTCTTGCTCCCTGCCTCCTTATACAATGTCATGAACCTCTGTCCATAGTTCTTCAGACACTCTATCAGATCTTACCCCTTGAATCTATTTCTCACTTCTACTGTATAAGGGATTTGATTTAGGTCATACCTGAATGGTCTAGTGGTTTTCCCTACTTTCTTCAATTTAAATCTGAATTTGGCAGTAAGGAGTTCATGATCTGAGCCACACTCAGCTCTCAGTCTTGTTTTTGCTGACTATATAGAGCTTCTCCATCTTTGGCTGCAAAGAATATAATCAATCTGATTTCAGTGTTGGCCATCTGGTGATGTCCATGTGTAGAGTCTTCTCTTGTGTTGTTGGAAGAGGGTGTTTGCTATGACCAGTTTGCCAGTTTTGCTATGGGAAAACTCTATTAGCCTTTGCTCTGCTTTGGAAGCTCCTTTGTCCCCTGCAAATGTGTTGCCTTCCTCCCCAACTCTGCATCCCATTGGATCTTGTGAGAGATAGCCTTTGTCAGGCCACAAGCATTCTGTTTTGTTCTGCCAGGGGCTGTTTACATCTGATAACCTAAAGTGGCTGCTAAAACAGAGAGGGCCTCCTCCAAGCTGGCTGGCTAAGTCCTTCCTCAAGGACAAAGAACAAGAAACTTCCTCCTGTTACACCCAGCCTCCTCCACTTAGCACTGTAGAAGAGAAGTGGCCGTGAGTCAGGGACATTTTGAAACGATGGAATCCAGTTGGGGCTGGAACCCACAGTCATTTAACTGAGATCACACACCTGGCTTCAGGACTTAATGAAGCTCTGGTTCTTGATGTCTCATTGCAGAAAGAATTCAGTGAGAGACAAAATGATAGGTAAGAAGTGGATTTATTTAGAGAAAAACACACTCCACAGACAAAGTGTAGTCCACCTCAGAAGGCGAGACAGGTACTAGGGTATGGGGTTGTCATTTTTTATGCTGTTATTGTTCAGCTGCTAAGTCGTGTCTGACTCTTTATGACCCCATGGACTGCAGCATGTCGGGCTTCCCTGTTTTTCACTCTCTCCCAAAGTTTGCTCAGATTCATGTTCATTGAGTCAGTGATGCTATCTAACCATCTTATCCTCTGTCATCCCCTTCTCCTCCCGCCTTCAGTCTTTCTCAGCATCAGGGTCTTTTCCAATGAGTTGGCTCTTCGAATCAGATGGCCAAAGTATTGGAACTTCAGCTTCAGCATCAGTCCTAATGAATATTCAGGGTTGATTTCTTTTGGGATTGACTGGTTTGATCTTGGACCTATTTGATTCTAATTAGTTTATGTCACATCCTTGGGTTATGTCATTCTTTTAAGGGTTATGTCTTGCCCATTTCCTTCCTGTTTCAATTTTACACTGTGCCACCAAGTTCCTTAGAAAGACTTCAGGGACCTCTAGGTGGGGGACAGGGAAGGAGACAGGGAAGGAGAGACCGAAAGAAAGTATCCTCACACATGAGCACCCCACCCCAACACGTCACCAGCCCTTCTTGTCTCCAGTCAGTCACTGCCAGCTCCTCACCTAGACTTCATGAAGCCACCCAGAGAGGAGGCATGCCCTGCCCAAAGTGACACACTTTCATAACTCACTGCCCAGTGCTCTCTCCTGGGCTGGGATGCTGAGAACAGACCACGCTGGGGATGGCAGTGTCTCTCTGGGAGGTGATAATCTGTGGCTTCCTGGCTCTAGAAGCCTCTTCATCTGGGCCATGGTGGGGCCCAAGTCACTAGGAATCAAAACTAGGATGGTCCCCAGGGAACTCTGCTCAATGTTATGTGGCAGCCTGGATAGGAAGGGAGTTTGGGGGAGAATGGATACATGTATATGTATGGCTGAGTCCCTTTGCTGTCCACCCAAATCTATCACATTGTTAATCTGCTCTATTTCAATGCAAAATAAAAATTGAAAGTTTGAAAAAAAAAAAAAAGCAAACTAGGGTGGTCCCACACCTAGGTGCAGAGGCAGCCACTTCCTTCTAGATGTGGTAGTGTCGTCCCTACCCCCAAGCACTTCCCTGCCCATATACTTCCTCCTCCAGCCATGCCCCCTCCATCATGATTTCTCCCAACTCACAGTGTCCTTAATCATTTTTCCAGCCTATGTCCTCAGGAGACCCCTTCAGGCACAGGATGACAAGGCAAGACAAACTGATAGCTCAGACAGTAGGTTGCCCAGAGGAGTTTATCCAGTCAACCAACTGTCACCAAGAGGCTGCCTGAGGTGCTGGGGAACTTTGATTTGGAGAGCAGGGTGTCTGGGGCCAAGGTCAGGGGCCTAGAGGACAGACATCTCCTCCTACTCTAGCTGCTCTTGCAGGCCTAAAATTCCCTGGCCTTAATTTCCCAGCAAAGTGAGAAAGTTTTAATGGAACCCATTCCCAGCCTCAGAGGTCAAACAGCAAGGCCCTGACCTGTGGGGAAATCTTGGAGCGCTTCCTGACGTAAGGGACCCCCAATTTGAAATCCAAGCAATCTATGAAAGTTGGGCAAGCCCAAGGGGTAAGAATTAGAGGGAGGTGGTCTAGTCATAAGGAGGTAGCTCTCACACTGCCATCGGGGCCTCTGTGTCCTGAAGACCCAGTGTGAGCTGGGATGGGGGGAGGGTATAGGAGAGGATGGTTCTGGGTCCTTGCACGGAGGGATGGGGAGGGACGGTAGGGGATGGCCTGTTTAGGAACCTTCAGTTCAGTTTAGTTCAGTCACTCAGTTGTGTCTGAGTCTTTGCAGCATGCCAGGCTTCCCTGTCTTATCACCAACTCCTGGAGCTTGTTCAAACTCGTCCATTGAGTTGGTGATGCCATCCAACCATCTCATTCTCTGTCGTCCCCTTCTCCTCCTGCCTTTAGTCTTTCCCAGAATCAGGGTCCTTTTCAAAGAGTCAGTTCTCTGAATCAGGTGGTCAAAGCACTGGAGCTTCAGTTTCAGCATCAGTCCTTTCAGTGAATATTCAGGACTGATTTCCTTTAGGACGGACTGGTTTGATCTCCTTGCGGTCCAAGGGACTCTCAAGAGTCTTCTCCAGCACAACAGTTTGAAAGCATCAGTTCTTTGGTGCTCAGCTTTCTTTATGGTCCAATTTTCACATCCATACATGACTACTGGAAAAACCACAGCTTTGACTAGATGGACCTTTGTTGGCAAAGTAATGTCTCTGCTTTTTAATATGCTTTCTAGGTTGGTCATAGCTCTTCTTCCAAAGAGCAAGTGTTTTTTAATTTCATGGCTGAAGTCACCATCTTCAATGATTTTGGAGCCCAAGAAAATAAAGTCTGTCACTGTTTCCATTGTTTCCCATCTATTTGCCATGAAGTGATGGGATTGGATGCCATGATCTTAGTTTTCTGAATGTTGAGTTTTAAGCCAGCTTTTTAGAGGAGAGTCTTACACAGGTGAGGGCAAGGTGCCCAGACCTCTCAGGAGCCCAGGATATGGAATCCCACCACCCTGGGAGGAGCCTCCAGGCCTTCCAGGGTGGGTCTTAGCTGACAGCCTGGCTGATTGTGAGAGCTCTATTTGGCCTGGTGGCTTTCTTCCTGACAACTTCCAAACTCCCTCAGGATGTTTGCTTTATCTCCATCTGATAACCCTCTCTCCCCCTACCCCAGGCTCCTCTTCTCTGCCTCTGTTTCCACCTATCAGCCTGGTGCAGCACTGGCCTCAGAGATGGGTTTGGGATGACCTGTGTGGGGTGGGGGGTGAAGGGGGGGTGGGGATAAGATTGCAGTTCATTATTATTTGGAACCCTATCACATCAGCCAGAAGGGGACATGGGAATTGTCTAACACAAATTAACTATTTGATTAACGAAGAAGCCTAGACCTAGACCTCGATGTGGGGAAGGAGTTGTCCAGAGTTATTCAGTGAGCTAGGAACAGAAACAAGATTAGAACCTGGGTCTTCTGAATCCTACTGAGCACCTTCTTTCTCTGCCCAGAATCCTGCAGGAAGGAAATAAGCCTTGTAGCTAGAGCAGTGAGTCTCAACCTTATGTCAGTTCGAGACACTGTACTGAAGTTCAGTGTGGCCTTGCGGGATTCTTTGGAGCCAGTTTGCTGATAAACCCAGACATGGGGACTGATGCCTTATTTTTGCTGCTTAGTTTATTTTATTATTATTTTTTAAACTTTTTATTTTGTGTTAGGGTACAATTGATCAGGGCTTCCCTTGTGGCTCAGACAGTAAAGAATCTGCTTGCAGTGCAGGAGACGTGGGTCTGTGGCTTTGATTCCTGGGTCAGGAAGATCTCCTGGAGAAGAGAATGACTATCCACTCTAATGTTTTTGCCTGGAAAATTCCATGGACAGAGGAACCTGGTGGGGATCCATGGGATCGCAGAGTTAGACACGACTGAGCTACTAACACTTACACTTTCATAGCTGATTAACAAAGAATATTGTTAATACTTTCAGGTGAATAGCAAAGGGACTCAGCCATACATACAGGTATCCACTCTCCCCCAAACGGCTCTCTTATCCAGGCTGCCATATAACACTGAGCAGAGTTCCATGTGGTATACAGTAGGTCTTTATTGATTATCCATTTTAACTATAGCAGTGTACAAGCAACTATAGTTTATTCTGGAAGTCTTTGAGTCTGTTTCTGCTTTGTAAATAAGTTCATTTGTATCATTTCTTTTTAGATTCCACATGTAAAGGATGCCATGTCTGACTTATGATACTTCTCTGTCTGACTTACTTCACTCAGTATAACACTGTCTAGGTTCATTCATGTTGCTGCAAATGGCATTATCTCACTCTTTTTAATGGTAATATTAAAATATTCCATTATTTTATGGAGTATTATTGGAGTACATATATAATGGAGTAATATTCCATTGTATATATGTACCACATCTTCTTTATCCACTCCTCTTTTGATGGACATTTAGGTTACTTCCATGTCTTGGCTGTTAACAGTGCTGCAATGAATACTGGTGTGCATGTGTCTTTTCGGATCATGGTTTTTTCTGGATAAATGCTCAGGAGTGGGATTGCAGGGTATATGGTGGCTCTATTTTTAGTTTTCTAAAGGAACCTCCAGTCCAGCATTTCTCATGATGTACTCTGCATATAAGTTAAATAAGCAGGGTGACAATATACAGCCTTGACGTACTCCTTTTCCTATTTGGAACCAGTCTGTTTTTCCATGTCTGGTTCTAACTGTTGCTTCCTGACCTGCATACAGACTTCTCAAGAGGCAGGTCAGGTGGTCTGGTATTCCCATCTCTTTCAGAATTTTCCACAGTTTATTGTGATCCACACAGTCAAAGGCTTTGGCATAGTCAAGAAAGCAGAAATAGATGTTTTTCTAGAATTCTCTTGCTTTTTCCATGATCCAGCGGATGTTGGCAATTTGATCTCTGGTTCCTCTGCCTTTTCTAAAACTAGCTTGAACATCAGGAAGTTCCCAGTTCATGTATTGCTGAAGCCTGGCTTGGAGAATTTTGAGCATTACTTTACTAGCATGTGAGATGAGTGCAATCGTGCAGTACTTTGAGCATTCTTTGGCTTTGCGATTCTTTGGGATTGGAATGAAAACTGACCTTTTCCAGTCCTGTGGCCACTGCTGAGTTTTCCAAATTTGCTGGCATATTGAGTGCAGCACTTTCACAGCATCATCTTTCAGGATTTGAAATAGCTCAGCTGGAATTCCATCACCTCCATTAGCTTTGTTTGTAGTGATGCTTTCTAAGGCCCACTTGACTTCACATTCCAGGATGTGGAAACAGTGTCAGACTTTATTTTTTTGGGCTCCAAAATCACCGCAGATGGTGACTGCAGCCATGAAATTAAAAGACGCTTACTCCTTGGAAGGAAAGTTATGACCAACCTAGATAGCATATTCAAAAGCAGAGACATTACTTTGCCAACAAAGGTTCGTCTAGTCAAGGTTATGGTTTTCCCAGTGGTCATGTATGGATGTGAGAGTTGGACTGTGAAGAAAGCTGAGCGCCGAAGAATTGATGCTTTTGAACTGTGGTGTTGGAGGACTCTTGAGAGTCCCTTGGACTGCAAGGAGATCCAACCAGTCCATTCTGAAGGAGATCAGCCCTGGGCTTTCTTTGGAAGGAATGATGCTAAAGCTGAAACTCCAGTACTTTAGCCACCTCATGCAAAGAGTTGACTCATTGGAAAAGACTCTGATGCTGGGAGGGATTGGGGGCAGGAGGAGAAGGGGATGACAGAGGATGAGATGGCTGGATGGCATCACCGACTCGATGGACGTGAGTCTGAGTGAACTCTGGGAGTTGGTGATGGATAGGGAGGCCTGGCATGCTGCTATTCATGGGGTCTCAAAGAGTCGGACACAGCTGAGCAACTGAACTGAACTGAACTGAATAATTAGCGATGTTGAACATCTTTTCATGTGCCTATTAGCCATTTGTATGTCTTCTTTGAAGAGATGTCTATTTAGGTCTTCTGCCCACTTTTTGAGTGAGTTGTTTTGATGCCGTTAAGCATCATGAGCTGTTTATAAATTTTGGAGATTAATCCCATATTGATCACATCATTTGCAAATATTTTCTCCCACTCTGTGTGTCTTTTCATTTTGTTGTTTCCTTTGCTGTGCAAAACCTTTTGAGCTTAAGTAGGTCCCATTTGTTTGTTTTTGTTTTTATTTCCACTATTCTGAGAAATGGATAGAAAACATATTGCTGCAATTTATGTCAGAGTGTTCTGCTTGTGTTTTCCTCTAGGAGTTTCATAGTGTTCAGTCTCACATTTAGATCTTTAATCCATTTTGAGCTTATTTTTGTGACTGTAGTTAAAGAATGATCTAATTTCATTTTTTTTTTTTTACATGTAGCTGTCCAGTTTTCCCAGCATCATTATTGAAGAGATTGCCTTAACAACATTGTGTGATCTTGTCTCTTTTGTCATAGATTCATTGGCCATGGGTGCATGGACTTATTTCTAGGTTTTCTATCCTCTTCCATCGATCTGTATGTCTATTTTTGTGCCAGTACCATACTGTTTGATAGAAAAGGGCATGGCAACCCACTCCAGTATTCTTGCTTGGAGAATCCCCATGGACAGAGGCAGAGGAGCCTGGCGAGCTATATTATAGTCCAAAGGGTCACAAAGAGTCAGACCTGACTGAGTGATTGACACATACACCATACTGTTCTGATGACTAGCTTTGTAGGATAGTCTGAAGTCAGGGAACCTGATTCCTCCACTCAGTTTTTCTTTCTCAGGGCAGGAGACTGATGCCTGTTTTATTAGATGTTCTGCATTCCAGCCATGCCAGGATATTCTCCTGTCAATTTGTTTGTTGTTGTTTAGTTGCTAAGCCATATCCAACCCTTTCACAACTCCATGGACTGTAGCCTGCCAGGCTCCTCTTTCCATGGGATTTCCCAGGCAAGAATACTGGAGCAAGTTGTCATTTCCTTCTCCAGGGGGTCTTCCTGACCCCGGGGTTGAACACAGGTCTCCTGGGTTGCAGGTAAATTTTTTATCACTGAGCCATCTGGGAAGCCAATCAATTTGTTTAGATTATTATTATTTTAAAAAATATTTATTTATTTGGCTGCATCTTAGTTGTGGGTTTCCCAAGTGGCGCTAGTGGTAGTAAAGAACCCACCTCCCAATGTAGGAGATGTAAGAGATGTGTGTTTGATGCCTGGGTTGGGAAGATCCCGTGGAGGAGGGCATGGTAACCCACTCCAGTGTTCTTGCTTGGAGAATCCCATGGACAGAGAAGCCTGGTGGTCTATGGTCCATAGGGTTGCAAAGAGTCGAACACAACTGAAGCAACGTAGCACACATGCATGCATTTTAGTTGTGACACAGGATCTTTGTTGTGTCATTCGGGATCTTTCGTTGTGGTGCACGGACTCTCTAGTTGTGGCCTGCAGACTCAGCAGTTGCTGTGCTCAGGCTTAGTCGCCCTGTGGCACATGGGATCTTAGTTCCCCAGCCAGGGATTGAACTCAAGTCCTGTGCACTGCATGGTGAATTTTTACCCACTGGATCACCAGGGAAGTCCTTGTTTAGTCCATTAATTAAAGTGAATGTATAACATTCTGAAATTCAGGTAGTGATTTTGCAGACACTCATGACTGAGGCTAGAAACCCGGTTTGAGAAATGAGCTGGAATGACAGATAATCCTGGAGAGGTGAGCAGACAGATCTACACTGCAGAGTCCTTGTGATAGGGCACAGTGTGGGGCTGGACTCCTGCCCTCTGCCCCACGCCCCAGTCCCTCAGCCTTCGCCCTGTGACAGGCAGTCCTGGGAGTGTCCTTCCTGTGGTTTGACCACATGAGAATCTGCAGGTTCCCAACAGAAGTCAGAGTCCTTCCTTGATGAGGGATCCTGGGCTGGACATGCCCTTTTCTGGGCTTCAACCTCCGCCTGTAATTCAATGAAGTGAAGGGATTGGTGGGGAAAGGGTAGGGGGAAGGAAGCAGGAGCATCTGTTTGTTAGAGCTGCTGCTGAAAACTGGGCAGCTTTTCTGGTAGTTGAGATAGGTCCAGAGCTAAAAAGATCATCTTACCCTTTGCTCCAATTCTGAGACGTTGTCTTTCAGAAACAATCCAAGAGGGAAAGGCATGGCTCTAGAAAAAACTGATAATCATCCTTTGGTTATAATCCAGTTTGTCCCTCAACTGGAGGTTCCTTGTGTCAGCCCTGGAAAATCAACAGATCCCTCCAAGTTCCCCCGAAGTGATCTCAAATTGTTATAGCAGGATTTCCCTGGTAGTTCAGTGGTTAGGACTCCATGCTTCCAGGGGGTGGGAGAAGGAAGCGAATCAGTGTGAAGTCAGGGGACCCAGAGCTCGAGCACAATAGGCCTGGTCCTGGAGAAACGGAAGTCCAGCTGACCTCAGTGAAGTTAAGAGCCAGGACTAGGGCCACCTCTTTTTTTCACCCTCTGTGGGCCTCCCAGCTTCTTTGGCTCAGGAACGCCCAGGATTCCGGGCATGTCTGCCTGTAGCCTTCTAAAAATACCCCGGCTGCCCAACGCCTCCCAGATGTCTGAGCGCTGACTCTGTGATTTCCCTGCTGGTAATAGGTCAGTCCTGACATGGGCAATTGGGCTGGCTCAAGCCACTTCCTGTGCCTCCCACCACCCAGTCTACCAGAAGCTTAGCCCAGCCCCTCCTCCCAACCCTTGAAAGGCAGGCAAGGGTAGAGGCCTGATGGCCTGAACGGAGAGAGCTCAGATTGTTGACTCCAGTCCCTTCTGAGAACAGACAGGAGACCTGAGGTCTGAGGACTTGCCCAGGGCTCTTTGGAGCAATAAGGTCCTCCCCAGTCCACTCCCCAGTGCCGCCAAAATCTTGGCTGTCTGGGTGTTGATACTACACTCTGGCTAACTTTAGGATGCTTCAGAGGCCCCTGAAACAACTCAAAGAGAGATATTAAAATAATTAGGTTCATCTGGTAGGTTAAATTATGTGGGAAGTATTATCAAATGAGTAATGAATCTTCTTAGGTTATATTATATGGTAAATATCACTAATATAAATATTCTATAAGTTATATGGAGTTCCTAAAATTCTGACATGTCCTGCTAAAATGTTATCAGTCATGATTCTAGTCACTATCTTAGAGTATTGTGTATCACAACACCAGCACCCTATTCATGCCTGCTGCCCACTTGCCACTTGCTGTCTGGGGTCCAGGTCTGAAAGCCAGATCTGACTTCCCCACTTCAGCTGTAGGCTCCTGACAGCAGCAATGGGGAGGATCTCTGTGATCTCCATGGTGCCTGGAAGAGTCTCCAATCTGGCGCACATGTCAATAAATGTAGATGGGATTAAATGCCATAGTGGCAGCTAGGGCTGTGCGCAGAGCCCTGGACCAGGGCCTAGAGCCTCTGGGTTCTAATCCAGGGTCAGCCCCTGTGATGCTGTTCAGTTCAGTTCAGTTGCTCAGTTGTGTCTGACTTTTTGTGACCAGATGGACTACAGCATGCCAGGCTTCCCTGTCCATCACCAACTCCCAGTGTTTACTTAGACCCATGTCCATTTAGGCGGTAATGCCACCCAACCATCTCATCCTCTGTTGTCACCTTCTCCTCCTGCCTTCAATCTTTCCCAGAATCAGGGTCTTTTCAAATGAGTCAGTTCTTCACATCAGGTGGCCAAGTATTGGAGTTTCAGCTTCAGCAGCAGTCCTTCCAATGAATATTCAGGACTGATTTCCTTTAGGGATAGACTGGTTGGATCTCCTTGCAGTCCAAGGGACTCTCAAGAGTCTTCTCCAACACCACAGTTCAAAAGCATCTATTCTTTTGTGCTCAGCTTTCTTTATAGTCCAACTCTCACATCCATACATGACCACTGGAAAAACCACAGCTTTGACTAGATGGACCTTTGTTGGCAAAGTATTGTCTCTGCTTTTTAATATGCTGTTTAGGTTGGTCATAACTTTTCTTCCAAGGAGTTAGCATCTTTTAATTTCATGGCTGCAGTCAGCATCCTCAGTGATTTTTTGAACCCCAAAAAATAAAGTCAGCCACTGTTTCCACTGTTTTCCCATTTATTTGCCATGAAGTGATGGGACTGGATGCCATGATCTTCGTTTTCTGAACGTTGAACTTTAAGCCAACTTTTTCACTCTCCTCTTTCACTTTCAAGAGGCTCTTTGTGTTCTTCTTCACTTTTTGCCATAAGGATGGTGTCATCTGCATATCTAAGGTTATTGACATTTCTCCCGGCAATCTTGATTCCAGCCTGTGCTTCATCCAACCCAGCATTTCTCGTGATGTACTCTGCATATAAGTTAAATAAGCAGGGTGACGATATACAGCCTTGATGTATTCCTGTCCATGTCCAGATCTAACTGTTGCTTCTTGACCTGCATACAGATTTTTCAGGAGGCAGGTAAGGTGGTCTGGTATTCCCATCTCTCAGAATTTTCCACAGTTTATGGTGATCCACATAGTAAAAGGCTTTGGCATAGTCAATAAAGCAGAAGTAGATGTTTTTCTGGAACTCTCCTTCTTTTTCTATGATCCAATGGATGTTGGCAATTTGATCTCTGGTTCCTCTGCCTTTTCTAAATCCAGCTTGAACATCTGGACGTTCACAGTTCACATACTGTTGAAGCCTGGCTTGGAGAATTTTGAGCATTACTTTATTAGCATGTGAGATGAGTGCAATTGTGCGGTAGTTTGAGCATTCTTTGGCATTGCCTTTCTTTGGGATTGGAATGAAAACTGACCTTTTCCAGTCCTGTGGCCACTGCTGACTTTTCCAAATTTGCTGGCATATAGAGTACAGCACTTTCACAGCATCATCTTTTAGGATTTGAAATAGCTCAACTGGAATTCCATTGCCTCCACTAGTTCATAGTGATGCTTTCTAAGGCCCACTTGACTTCACATTCCAGGATGTCTGGCTCTAGGTGAGTGATCATACCATCGTGATTATCGGGGTCATGAAGATCTTTTTTGTATAGTTCTTCTGTGTATTCTTGCCACCTTTTCTTAGTATCTTCTGCTTCTGTTAGGTCCATACCATTTCTTCCTTTATTGAGCCCATCTTTCCATGAAATGTTCCCTTGGTATCTCTAATTTTCTTGAAGAGCTCTCTAGTCTTTCCCATTCTATTGTGATGCTGTATGTCCTCGTTAATTGCTCTGAATGAGCCTCCAATTAATGGGCTCTGGAGGAGATGGTGTCCAGGGTCTGAGCCAGCTCTGCTGTCCCAAAGCCATGAACTGATGGTCCGTTAGGTATTCCTGTCTTCTTTGCTCCACTGTGTGTGGGGAGAGATGGCATATCTGGCTGGTTCCATCCAGCTCTAGGTTCTCAGCTTCTACTCATCCCTGGGTATCTCTGAACATCCCACCTCTGGTCCCACCCCTACCCCTAGACCCCACTCTTCCAGAGATGCCACCCTCTGACTCTGCAGTTGGGTACCCAGGAGTGAACACACCCGCCCCATCCCCCTACCTACTAACTGCATGAACTTAGGCAGAGCATTGAGCTTTTCTGGGTGTCTGTTTTATCACCTGTACAATGGAGATATGTTAGAGGAATGTTAGGAGAATCAAAGGAGATTCCACCTGCAGAATGTCTTCCCTGACCTGTCAGAATGGCTCAGGTGCCTTTGCTGGCTCCCTGGTTCTGCCTCCCTCCCTCAAACCATGTCCACACTGTGTGGTCATTGTCTCTCCATGCATCCATCCCCCACCAGACTGGGGGCTCCTCAAGGCCATAAGTCCCCAGGGCCTAATACAGAGTCTTCACAAATGAAGATCATGGGAAGCTTGTTGACCAACAACGTGTGAATAAAGCCTGGGGGAAAGGCAAAGGGTCATGTAGAAGTCTGGGAGTCTGATTTTGGAAGGGCTTTGAGAGCAGACAAGAATGGTAGGTAGGAATACAGAAAGCTGCTTGCAGCCCTGCTTTCACTTCTCTGATTGGCGAGTTTATCTATGAAGATCCCTGAGAAGCAATTTCTTCCCTGAGAAAGCTAGTCATCTGGGCACATGATGCACTCCACTGTAGAACTCTTTACATGTTTGTCTCTCTCCTCACAATGTGCTGAGTCCCCTGAAGACAAGACCTTGTTGGATCTCATTATGAAGGTGAAAGTGAAAGTCGTGTCTGACTCTTTGCGGACTATACAGTCCATGGAATTCTCCAGGCCAGAAAAATGGAGATTCAACCCCATGTCAGATTCAGAAATCATTGTCTCCATCTATTTTTTTCTCTCCACAACCTTTTCTGTACTTACACTGGATCTAGTGCTTGTGGCTCAGCTGGTAAAGAATCTGCCTGCAGTGCAGGAGACCCAGGTTCAATTCCTGGGTTGGGAAGATCCCCTGGAGAAGGAAATGGCAACCCAGTCCAGTATTCTTGCCTGGGAAATCCCATGGACAGAGGAGCCTGGCAGGCTATAGTCCATGGGGTCGCAAGAGTGGGACACAACTTAGCGAATAAACCACCACCACCAGCCTTGGGGATGAAACTAAGTTACCA
Source organism: Bos indicus (assembly GCF_029378745.1). NCBI lineage: Eukaryota > Metazoa > Chordata > Mammalia > Artiodactyla > Bovidae > Bos > Bos indicus. Next base: position 53,093,315 of record NC_091774.1, on the reverse strand, counting down.
AGTGGTTGTCTTCCTTCGAGAGGCACAGGAGGGTTAATTTAAGTATGACCAGCGAGGACTGGTAAAGAGTTGTAAGAATATATTCCCAAACCCCATTTTTGAGCTTGGACTTTTCTCTGCTGAGGGAAGGCTGTAAAAGCCAGACTCTTAAGTATAAAAGATCCCTGAATAAACCAAAGATGTTTCTCAAGCCCTTGATCTGAGCCTGTTTACTTGCATCTTACACATTAATTTTACACCCTTGGTGATCTGGTTGTAGACCGTTTAAAGATTAATTGGCAGCCAGCTTAGGGGTGAGAAGTTGCTGTTGCAGTCAAGTAGGTGGGCACTTACCAAGGCAGCAGAGAAGCAACACTGTCGGATGGGGGCAGTGAAAGGCAGACAGAAGAACAAAACATTAGACAGGCAAAAACACTTACGAGCAACACAGATTGGGACTATTTAGTTCAGGTTGGGCTAAGTCGCTCAGTCATGTCTGACTGTTTGCAAACCTGTGAACTGTAGCCCGCCAGGCTCCTCTGTCCATAGGATTCTCCAGGAAAGAACACTGGGGTGGATTGTCCTTTCCTTCTCCAGGGGATCTTCCCAACCCAGGGATCAAACTCGTGTCCCTTAAGTCTCCTGCATTGGCAAGGGGGTTCTTTACCACTAGTACCACCTGGGAAGCCCTTTTAGTTCAGGTCAGGCCTCCCTAAAATCAATGCCCTGGGTACGTCACTGCTTCTGTTCTGGGGAAATCCCTTTTTGAACCTCAGTCTCGTGGAGGCTTCCCAGGTGGCGCTAGTGGTAAAGAACTTGCCTGCAATGCAGGAGACATAAGAGTTGCAGGTTTGATCCCCTAGAAGGGATGGATACCATTCCAGTATTCTTGCCTGGAGAGGCTCCAAAGAGTCGGACACGACTGGAGCAACTTAGAACGCTTGCACACTTCCCACCTGTAAAACAGACAGGCTCCATCAAGGGCTCTGAGTGTTAATAATTCTGCAAGAGTTCCCTCATGTGAGGCTGTTCACTTCACAGCTATACAGGTCAAATGAGGTCAAGACTCCAATCTCCGGGATTTTGGGTAATCAGGCTTTCCTGCCACAAATCCCCAAGTGTGGAGACTGTCCTTAGTGGGAGTCCACCACCAAACCTATCTGGGCTGGGCCCCCAGAAAAAAGAAAACTCCCAGGAGCTGGCATACAGCCCGTAGCCCATGGTCAGCTTGCTGCCTAGGGAAGGGGTGAAAAGGAAGCCTGACTCTGAGTGAAACGGAAGTGCCTGAGGTCTGACAGTTGCTCTCAGCGTTCTGCAGCCAAGAAGGAAGTAAAACTGTCTGGGCACCTTGCAGCTTCCACCCTGAAAGCCCATGGGACAGCAACAGGTGAGAGCATAAGTGTGTTCTCTGGTCCAGAGCTGGGGCCCATGCTGGTGGGGGTGGCTGGGAGACAGAAGTCCCTGGAGAATAGGGAGATATTCACAGCCTAGTGGAAGATAGTTAAAAGAATCATGGATTGACTGTGATTATCAGTGTACATATGGGTGCTGAAAACCTGTCAACAGAGAGCACCCAATCTAGCCTGGGGCTCAGGGAGAGCTCCAGAGTGGGTTAAGTGACAGAGAACCTGCCCAAGGTCACAGAGCTAAAAAGCAGTCCCACTGCACCAGAGACTTGAAAGGAAGAGGAGTTCAGAAAAAGACACAACTAAATAGAAATCTAGTCAGCTTGCGCTTAGTGCTGGCATCCAGATCTTAACATGGCCATGGAGACCTAGAGGCAGGAAGATTAATTCTGATCTGGGAGAAGGAGGAAGGTTTTCCAGGAGCAGGGATTTTGAGTAGAAGTTTGGAGGATGAATATGAGTTTATCAGGCAGAGAAGAGGAGGGAAAGGGTGAAGGTGGAGGGAACAGCAAGTTCAGAAATGTCAAGCTGCTAAAAGAACCTGATGAGGTCTGGAGAGGTGTGTATAAATGTTGTGTTTGGAACAAAAGGCACCTAAAATGGTGAGACTGAGAGGTGAGGCCCAGTAGGTTAGCAGGGGTCATGTGGTGAAAAGCCTAGAAACTCACATTAAGAAGCCTGGGCTTCATCTGGAGGATGGAGGAGCCTCAGAAGAGTCTTGAGCCATAGGAGGGCAGAGGATAGAAGAAAGCTGGGTTGGGGGAGAGACAGGAATGTTGGCAAGGAGGCAGTGACAGAAGATTGAGAGTATTAGGTCACTGTCAGACCCAACCCCTGTTGAGAAATTGAAACTTTTTAGGAGACTACAGAGGCATGGAGGAAATGGGAACTGAAACCTGGGCCCTGTTGCGGCTGCGGTCTGGGCAGGTGTGCTTAGCAAGGGAAGTGAAAGCATTTGGCTGACTGGCAGCCCAAACCTGAGGAAGGTGAGAGAGCTTGGGAGGGAATGTGGGAGACTTGTTCTGGGGTGAGAGCCCTGTTGCAGGCTAAGGCAGCGTTAGGTGCCACGTCCCAGGAGGCAGAGAGGCACCTGCCACTGCCACTGTGCCGCCCTCTAGGTCCCTGCCCCTCAGAGATCTCACTTCCTTCTGCCAAGCCTTTGCTCAGATGTCTCTTGAGATAAGCTTTTTGTCCCTCTCCTCTCTGCCTTTCCAGCACCCTGTGATTCCCCATCAGGCCCTGCCCAGCGCTCCAGGGAGCCTTCTCTGGGCAGAGCAGGTTCCTGACTTCCCACCCTGCCTGAGTGGAGGCCTGGCCATGCCCTGCCTTGAGGCAGGTCTTGTTCTGTGGTCTTGGTTCACTACTCCAGTCACTGTTACCTTGCAGCAAGAGCCCCTCTCTCATCTGACTCTTCCCACAAGAGTGCATTTAGAGAGGACAGTCATAATCAGACCCTGGGGCCCTCAAAGAAGCCACACTGCACTTGTTTGTCCTAGAGCAGGTGCATGGGAGGGCTGTTCATAGGCCACGCTGGTTGGGTCTTTGTTCTGGAGAAAATCTCGACCTGACATGAGTCAAACAGGCAGGTCTAGGTGGAGGGTCCCGTATTCTTTTTTATAGTCTCTCTCTCTCTTTTTTTTCTTTTAATTGAAGTATAGTTGATATTGGAGAAGGAAATGGCAACCCACTCCAATGTTCTTGCCTGGAGAGTCCCAGGGACGGGGGAGACTGGTGGGCTGCCGTCTATGCGGTCGCACAGAGTCGGACACGACTGAAGTGACTTAGCAGCAGCAGCAGCATAGTTGATACACAATATGATGTAAGTTACAGGTATACAATATAGTGATTCACAGTTTTAAAGGTTATATTCCATTTATAGTTATTATAAAATATTGGCTATATTCCAACCTTGTAACTTATTTTATACATAATAGTTTGTATTATGCCTATCCATCCATATATTACCCCTCCCCCTCCTCTTCCCCCTCCCCACTGGTTTGCTCTGTATATCTGTGAGTCTGTTCCTTTTCTGTTATTTTTACGAGTTTGTTATATTTTCTAGATTCTAGTTTCCACATATACGTGATATCATTTGGTATTTGTCTTTGTCTGATTTATTACATTTAGTATAGTAGTCAGGAGGCTAGCAGGAAGCAATTCACCTCTAAGGGTTCGATAGAAGGGGCTTAATGAAGGGACTGCTGTATTGAGATGTGGGCTGGCGAATGGAACAAATGAAAAATGGTGAGGGACCCACTCAGAGACTAGGGCTGAAAGGAGGGACAGGAGTCCCATCACTGGAGCCCAGTGAGAGGTGGGCCTGCCAAGAAGAAATGGGATCAAGGAGGTCGGAGGGGAGGCAGCAAAGCAGGGAGGGAGCAAAGGGAGAAAGCCCAATGTCTCTCTTCTCTCATCCTCTGGTCTCCTGTCATTTCTCATCATCAAAACCCAAGTAGAAGCCAGTTAGCAAGGGTGCCTTGTGATGCAGCCCACAGGGATCAACCTCTTGCAGGGCTGAGGGTCTGGGTCGGGGTGCAAATAGAGGATAACCATCTCCAGATATGCCTGAAAATTTGTCACCCAGATGAATATCTGGATGATGCCTATGGCTTTGACCCAGTCATTTCTCTGTGATCAGTGCTGGGGTGGAGAAGGCTTTCCTTACTGCCCTAGAAAGAAAGGACCAAACTTCACATTTACCTTCCTATTGCTATCATCTAGAAAGCACTGTCTGGGGACTTGGAGAATAACAGAGCCACAAGGGTCTCAAGGGTAACCATGTGTTTTGCTGAAAGTTTTAACTTTCATTTCAGGTTCAAAGGATTTGTTAACAAAAGAAACCACTTGTTATAAGTAAACAATTCCAATATTTAATAGAGAATTATCTATCTTACTTTCAGTATACAATCATTAAAAAAAAGAGAATCAATATATAATAGAGAATTATCTATTTTACTTCCAATAAACAGTCATTAAAAGGAAAGAGAAATAGAATACGAAAGGAGAGTAATAGTACATACATCACCAAATTGGGTTTTGACCAACATGCATATTCAAACAGCGCTGAGAAGTCCCGTGTAACAGCAATCTGGAGTCCCAGTTCAGGAAAAGTCCCGGGCAGCGCGTCTACTCCATGAGTGAGACTTCAAAATTGTAGTTTGGGGGTTCCCCTTATAATCCCAGGCTGTGAACTGATAGCATCATCAGAGCAAACTGCAGCTCTGGTTTAATCTTTTTTATAGTGCTATTTGTTTTGTTTTGCAAATCTTGGAATGTTGTTAAGCCCAGCATGGGTGGCCAGACCCCCTCCAGGGGCTCAACAATTCCAAGATCTGTCCCCTATCTAATCTGTGGTGCCAGGTGGCTTGTACTCACAGCAGGCAGGTAGTCAGGACAGTGTCCAGGCAGGTCAGAAGCAAGGTCAGAGGCCTGCGCTGCTTCCTCAGTCTCTGAAGCCTAAACAAGATTTTTGTTGTTCAGTCACTCAGTTGTGTCTGACTCTTTGCAACCCCATGGACTACAGCATGCCAAGCTTCCCTGTCCATCACCATCTCCCAGAGTTTGCTCAAACTCATGTCCATTGAGTCGGCAATGCCACCCAACCATCTCATCTTCTGTTGTCCCCTTCTCTTCCTGCCTTTGATCTTTCCTAGCATCAGGAGCTTTTCCAATGAGTCGGTTCTTTGCATCAGGTAGCCAAAATATTAGAGTTCCAGCTTCAGCATCAGTCCTTCTAATGAACATTCAGGGTTGATTTCCTTTAGGACTGATTGATTTGATCTCCTTGCAGTCCAAGGGAATCTCAAGAGTCTTCTGTAGCACCACAGTTCGAAGGCATGGATTCTCTTGTGCTTAGCCTTTTTTTTGTCCAGCTCTCATGTCCATACATGACTACTGGAAAAACTATAACTTTGACTATATGGACATTTGTAGGTAAAATAATGTCTCTGTTTTTTAACACGCTGTTTAGGTTTGTCATTGCTTTTCTTCCAGGGAGGAAGCAAGCAAGTCTTTTAATTTCATGGCTGCAGTCACCATCCACAGTGATTCCCTAATACCACGCCAACATACATAGTACCTGAGAGACAGAGAGAGCTGGGCCAATGTGAGATAAACAGTATCCAGATTATACAGTGAAGGGCCACATAGCTAGAAAGCAGTAGAGCCACAATTCAAACCAGTTAGTCTGACTTGTTTGAATTTTGGACAGAGGAGCCTGGTGGGCCACAGTCCATGGGGTTGCTAAGTGTCGGACATAACTGAGTGGCTAAGCACAGCACAGTCTGACTTAGAACTTAACCCAAGCTCTTAGCCATGACCCCAAGCTGAATGCCCAGTGTACAGGGAGGAAAGGCAATGGAGTTAGTGTGACCCAGCACAAGGTGCATTGTCCTTCAGACCTACCCACTGTCCCCTTTGTGGTCCGTGCACTCACAAGCCTCCCACTGTGGGGAGAAGCAGTGAAGTCACTACCCAGTGTACCTTGTGAGGACAGAGGGCTCAACAAAAACAGACGACAGGCCTGAATAGGCCCTCAGGCAACACCCTCCCTTAAGGAGCTGTACTGGGCCTTCTATTCTATTATCTGGCTGCCCACACTTAACACTCCACTGCTGGTAAGCCTCAGGTTCTTCGGGCTTTCCAATCCATCCATCCATCCATCCAGGATCCCTTGTCCTAAGTGCTGGGAACATAGTGACAAATAAAACCTCCTCCCAGAGGTCTATGGGGACGGGGAGCACTGATAGGATGGGTGAGAGGAATGCACATGCTTATTACAAAGTGTGAGAAACACCCTAAAGGGGTATCACTTTTCCCAAAAAAATCATTTTAAATTTTATTTATTTTTGGCTGGGCTGGGTCTTCGTTGCGGTATGTTGTCTTCTCGTTGCAGTGGCTTCTCTAGTTGCAGAGCATGGACTCTAGGTGTGCGGGCTTCACTAGTTACAGCATGCAGGCTCAGTAGTGGTGGCTCGTGGGCACTAGAGGGTGGCTTAGTTGCCTCACGGCATGGATCTTACTGGACGGGATTGAACTCGTGTCCCTGCATTGGCAGGCAGATTCCTAACCACTGGACCACCAGGGAAGCCCAACACTTTTCAACATTTAGAGCAAACATCAAAGTGGGACACCCATGGAAGACCACAGTTTACCTCTGCAGGCTGATTTCCTAGGATTCACTACTCAGGCTGCTCCTAAACATGGCTCAGGCCCATCCAGCCTGTGGTTTTTGCTCTCTCTCACTGTTCCTCTCCTGGGAATGTCCACCTCCCATGCATCAAAGCCCACTTCCGGTTCAGCCTTCCGAGTCCCCTCTTTTAGACAGAGGCAGCTTCCCCACTTGGAGCTAGCACAGCTAGCTTTGGAATTTCTTACTCATGCTGGAACAATAGTGAAGCAATTCTAGATCTTGTTTCTCCATCTGTAGCTCCTGTTAATTCAACTTTTCATTTTCTCCTCCTTGAATACTACATTTGCTCTAAAAGTTTGACAGTTTGGCAGCCCAGTTTTTGAGAGAAGAGGTTGCATGAGGCCAGAAACTATGACAGAGTCGTTAATCATCTGGATACTGGAGTTGCAATCCTGCTTCTAACTGTGTGATCACAGGGAAGTTATTTAACCTCTCTGACTTCTGTTTTCCCATCCTTAGTGAAGTGAAAGTCACTCAGTCATGTACGACTCTTTGCGACCCCATGGACTATACAGTCCATGGAATTCTCCAGGCCACAATACTGTAGTGGGTAGCCTTTCCCTTCTCCAGGGGATCTTCCCAACCCAGGGTTCGAACCCAGGTCTCCCACATTGCAGGTGGACTCTTTACCAACTGAGCTATCAGGGAAGCCCTTCCCATCCTTAAAGTCAGGATAACTGGTGTTGTGAGAATCAATGAGTTAATATAGTCAAAGCCCAAAGTACCAGCCTGTGCCTGGTACTCCATCCGCGTATAAGAAATTTTAGCTATTATTATTACAGCTATCATGAGGGGTCAGACCAATGTGTAAACAACTCCTCACACCCAAGCAAAGCTTGTGCAGATACACAGAGAGGCTCAACACACAGGCACACTTTGAAGATGAGGCTGGGTGGGTAACTGTAACCTCATTTTAGAGATGGGCATAGGCTCAGACAAGGCAGGGGCATTCATTCATCTAACAAATATTTATGGGCAATTACCACATGTCAGGCACTGCCTCTCTTCCCACACAAAGATTTCTGAATCCTCAGGGAGGGGATGAAGGTACTGTGTTTTAAACAAGCACCCTTAGGTGATTCTCAGCTGAGGCAAGTCTGCAAAAAACACTTAGATTCCAGGATACTAGGGCAAGCATCTGGCCAGATTCCAAATTTGGAACTGGGTTTGATAGGAAATACCATCTTCTGGTGGCAGATTTGCACATTAGTTAAGAGCACAGACCCTGGAGCCTTGATTAATTGGGTACAAATCTTAGTTTGCATTACCCTTAGCGACTGCAGGGTAAAATGTGGCCAATAGTATTACCTACTTCAAAGTTGTTGTGAGAATTAAATTATTTATGTGACGTGCTGACACATAGTAGCTATTAAAGTGTGAGTTATTATTATTACTGTGCCCACTGTAGATAAGCATCAGAGAAGGCAGGGGTGGTGGATTTGACGCTTCTTACCCCAGGATTGGCTCTGCCTACAGTGTTGGCGGTGTCTGTCTCTTCAGGGAGACTCACCACCTGCTCCCTTCCGCTGGAAGAGCTTTCCTGAGCCAGGGAATTCCCTCTCATAGCAAGTGACAGAAGCTCCCAGCATTCTGATGCCACGTGCACTGCCCACAGCAACATGGCAGGAATTAGATCCCATCGTGGGGCCAAGGCTGGACAGGGAAGACAGGTGGGTTTAGGGATTGGAGCTGTCCGTTTAGGAGGGCTGAAAATCAGAGAGGGAGTACAGGTCCTGGGGAAGCTTCTCTCCACACACTGGGCCAACTTTGGTTGAAAGCGGTGCTCAGCTCACCCATGCCACAGTACGCTGGTGTGTGCATGGATGTGTTGCAGACAGGCAAAGGGTGGGTGCCCAGAGAGAAGGCAGGATGCTCAGGGCCTCTGCCAGCCCTCCAGGACACTCATTTTGGCCTACAGGCCCCCCAGCAGGGAGCAGGCAAGCATGTTCTGTTTTGGCATTAACTAGGCAAGCTGTGGGAAAGTAAGCAGCAGGCTTCCTAAGCTGAATAGGGTCTGCTCCCTCCACAGGCCAGTGCACTGTGGTTATAGAGCGGTCCCTCCCCGGCAACAATTCTCTCCCCTGCTCCCTGCCTAACCCCCCAACCCCCAGCTCAGCCTGGAGGGTCTTCTCCGTGGAAGAGGCTCCCAGATGGGTAGCATCCCATGCCTTCCAGGCTGGGAAGCCCCAGTGTCCCAGAAGAGGAAACGAAGGCTGAGGGAGGGCAGGGACTTCCCGGGTCCTCACAGTGAGTCAGGACAAAACCAAGACTGTAGCTGGGCTCAACCTCCTCCCAAGGGAATTCCTCTTTTTGTGTTTTATTATTTTTTTAAACTTGCAAACAAAACCAGAATGAAAATGCAGGGAAGCTGAAGGAAAACACATGCACACACAGAGGAAACTCATATTTGTAGGCCAGTATGTTGTAGGCATTTTATATAAACATTCCCATTTAATTCCCGTCACAACCCTGCAAAAAATCATTATTCTCCTTTTATGGACAAGGGAACCTGGTTTAAAAGAGGTTTTAGGACTTGGTCAAGAATCCAAAGCTAGGCAGAGGAGCTGGACATCTGACCCAGGTTTGCTGACCCCAAATCCCTGTGCTGTCCACCCAAACCTGTTTTCCCCATTGGTCCAGCTGTACCCATTGGTCCAGCTTCATAGAGTTGTAATCACAGTGCAGCTCCCAGTGGGAAGCCCTGGTCAGCATCCCACATGGCAGTCATTCAGCCTTCCTTAACGTATCCCAGGTTGGGTAGTCACTGGCTTACATAGCCCCCCAGCCCTTTACAGATCATGTACCTGTTATTTCATTGGACCTGCACCCACCCACCTAGGAGGAACAAAGGACAGAATCTGCAATGTGCCAAAGGTCACACTCAGCAAGTGCCTGGTAGAGATAGGACTAGATCTGTGGCTTCCTGCCTCTTGATGTCAAAATCATGTGATGGTTAGCTCCTATTATAGCCTTGGGACTATCCCCTTACCTCCACCCCGAGCTGTAATACTCCTTGACAGGGGCACCGACAGAGCATGTAATTCCCTACCCCAGTGCCTGTCTCTCAGGGACTCACCTCTGGCCTTAGATCCCTGCTACCTGACTCTCCTGGGCTGACCTGCATGTCCTGACCTTACTGCATACCTTTGGTTCATGTGTTGAGATTGTGGGCTGCTGGAGTACAGGGCCTGGAGTATACCCCAGATAGCTGCTTACAAATGAGCCCAGAATAAGGGGCTTGTTGATGCTGGATAGAATCTAAGATCTAGTTCTGCCACAGACCCACTTTGTGCCCTAGGAAGAGCTCTGCCCTCTTCTTGTGGCTGATTTTGAAGCTTCACTCCAGTGGGCTGTGATTCTCTGTCTGAGAGCTGTGGAGGAGACAGGCTCATTTCTACATCAGGCTTAACAGAGGCCTGTGTGAGAGATACCTCAGGCAGGAGCAAAACCCAGTGTGTGTATGTGTGTGTGTGTGTGTGTGTGTGTGAGCTGGAGATACAAGGGGAAAGGTGACTAGGGTAGAAGGGAGGTGAATGGGGGTGGGGTTCACAGACTGCATTGTCTGCAGCAGCATCCCCAGGTTGGCTTGCAGGGGTGGGGTGCGGGGCTCAGGCAGGAGATAGCTGGCATCTGGATGGGGAGACAGGTAGTCCCGAGCAGTCTGCAACAGTGTGAGTGGGAGATAATGACAAAGCAAGGAAGGGAGTAGAGGAGGTTTTGAATCCCCACTACAGCAAGGGGTGCCTTGGTGCACAATGGGCAGATGGGATGCTGGCCACCTTCTCTGGAGAAAGCTTTGAATGGAGTACTAACCTGTCGTGGGTGTCCATTCTGGGGTGCTGGAGTGGGTGAGGTGGGGTGCTGTTCCATGTTAGCCATGCTCAAGTGCTGGTGCATACTTTACCTGAGGTTTCTCCTGGGAGTCCTGTGGAATATGAGAATAGCTTGTCTTTCAATGCCCACTCTTACATCTGTACCAGGTCAACGTTCAGTCCTGGCTCTGACTTAAACTTAGAATCACATTCCTTCCAGGAGACTATATAGCTGCAGGCATGCTGAAGGGAGAGCACAGCTTCAGAGCCAGAGGTAGTCAGGGGCTAGGCTTCGCTCTCCTGTCCTAACTGTGTGACCCTGGGTAGGTCATTTTACTTCTGGGCCTCAGATTGTGAAATCTGTGAAATGGGTCACATGTACTGCTAGGGTTTGTGGTGAGGGTTAGAAGCAATGAAAATAATATGCTTAGTTCAGAGCTTGAAACATGGAAGAGGCGAAATAAATGGTGGCTATTATTAATTCCTTCCCAGGGTAAGAATCCCATCTGTGGCCTCCTCGATGGAAGGGAGCCAGCACCTGGTTGCACAGTCACAGGGATGGAGGAGCTCACTCCCTCCAGGGGCCACTCTGCCTGGAAAACCTCCTTCTTGAGATGCAGCTGAGACCTGTACCAGTTCGGTCTCCAGGGCCACAGGAATGTATTATGGCATTTCCCCCAAAGAATCTCAAGAGGTCTGACTGTAAAAGAGTGCTTGCCTGCATCGCAGGAGCAAGGCTCTGGAAGTCCCCAGCCTGGTTCAAAGGGGACATTTTAGTCAGGCTTACATTATATAGAAATCTCTTTCTCTATCCCTGTGGAGTCTGGAACATATGGATTGTACCCTCCCAAATCTGCTTTTTTCCCTGGGTGAACTCTCCCAATTCCTTTGAACACTTCTCATAGAGGCAACCTCAGGTGGTGCAGTGGTAAAGAATCCACCTGCCAACGCATGAGATGGGAGTTTGATGCCTGGGTCAGGAAGATCATCTGGAGGAGGAAATGGCTACCCACTCCAGTATTCCTGCCTGGGAAATCCCACAGACAGAAGAGCCTGGCGGGCTACAGTCCATAGGGTCACAGGGAGTCGGACATGACTGAGTGGCTGAGCACACATAGAGGCAAACAGGAGAACTGAGTTCTGGTCCCAAATCCATCACTTCAGGGCAAGTCACTTATCTTCACCGAGCCTCTGGTTCCTCATTTGTAAAATGAAGAAAACAACACTCCCTCATAGGATGATAGTGAAGATTAGTTTGGAAAAGTAATACAAAAGTTTGGGGTTGGGAAAAGGCACTTGGTAAATATTAAACACATTTTAAAAGAAACCACATTTTTGAGAAAGCAGTTAGCAAGTAAGCCCATCTGATGTTGCCTCTTAGCTTCTTACAACACCTGTAAAGGAAATCATTCCAGAAAGTCAGTGCCATTCCTGGCTTCAAAATAAGGGCAAATCAGGTGGAGGGTACCCTCCTCAATCCATAAAGTCAAGTCCCAGGGTTTGACTTCAGCTGTGAAGAGCTTACTAGGTTCCAGGCTCATTCACTTACCTTATTCTGCAATTGTGGATCAAGGCCTAGAGAAGCCTTAGCAGATCAATGATAGAGACTGGATCCCAAATTTCCCAACATCCAGCACCTTTATATGCCTAGTGCTCACTTCCAATAAAGAGAGGTGAAGGGAGGGTAATTTCTGGACCAGGCTAGTTGTAATCTTTTTCTGCAGGACACTGCATCTGGGCAAGCAGTTACCCCTTCCTCTCCACTAGCCCAGTGTCATTCATGGAATGGTTAGCCTGGAACTCAGCCACGGTGAAGGCCCAGGCTGATTGTTCCTTGTTCACCCTTGTGTCCCCAGTGTCTGATCCAAGGCTTGGCACAAAGCAGGACCTTAGAAAATACTTTTTGGATAAATGATGAATCAGCCAGCATGTATTAAGCACTATACGAGAGGCCCTGTGGTAGGAGAAATTTTATTTAATATAACGAGCCTGTGAGGCTGGTTTTAGATGCCCATTTTACAGGTGAGGAAATATAGGTTGTAAGAGATGAACTGATTAGGTCAAGGCCTCACAATGAACTGCTGGTAGAACTGAGCCCAGCCTGGCTACCTCCACCCTAGGCACTAGCTGCCAGCCCCACAGAGGTCAGGGAGCTGGGCCTCCACCCACTTGTTCCCTTGCCCCAGGCTTTCCCAGATACTAATTGAGGACTCTGATAAAGGGTTCACTTTGAGTGGCCTCAAGGAAACCAGAAATAGCAAGCCTAGTCTTCCAATTCCTATACAGGTTAATCTGCCTCAAGCATAGCTCTGATTCTATCAACTTCCTATTCAAGAATCTAGGCTAACAATGTAAACAATCTAGGTTGTTCCATCGTCCTAATAGCTGGCCAAGAGGATTTGGTCAAGTTACTTGGGTCTCTCCAGGCTTCACTCACTTTCCTCTTTTGCCTGACCCCGCTTCTGAGAACAGGTGTTTGAGACCCCAACTTCTGATTAACTGGGGCATTCTAATTCACCCTCCACACATCCCTATGGCTCTGGAAGAGGTGTTTTTCATTTTTCTAAGGACTTCAAGGGAGGCTGATATCCCTACACCCAGATGGTCTGGATAGAGGAGGAAGACGGAGTCCGGGAAGCAGACCAGAGCATCCTCGTTGGGAGATGAGGAAGCTTGAGCTCACCCAAATAGCTAGGCGCAGGCAGAGTGGACTGGCACCCAAAGTGGGATGGCACCTAGAGGTCCTGACTCTCATTCAAGAGCTTCCTCCACTGCCCCTGGAGCCTCCTTTACTTTTCCTCTTGATTATCATCTGCACCTGTTTCTCTGTACCCTCAAGAACACTCCGTTACCCAGAGATTCTAGCACTGCTGTGTAACCTTCATGAAGTCTCCACTCCTCTGGCCTTCCATCTGTGAAAAGCGGGATGGGGTGGGTCCTGGCCTTAACGACCTCATGCTCTTTGACTTGGACGCCCTGTAGCAGACGACCGATTTTTCCTTTGCAGGGCAACTAGTCGCCCTCGCCCTCACCCAAGCCAGGCATTCAGCGCCGCTGCGAAAGGATTTCTCCGCGCTCGCTCCTAGGTGCCTTGGCCCGCCAGGCTCATCTGCACGAGAGGGTAGGGGTGTTGGAGGACCATGAAGCAAAAAAGGCACTCTGCTACTCCCTCAAACAACTAGGCGTACTGCCTGACCTCCCTCCCGCCACACTGTAACTAACACACACTCACACACACGAGTGGGCGTCAGGAGAAGACGGAGGCTTACGCGCGTGCGTCGGCGCAGAGCCCTCTCCCGCCCACGTGCGCGCCCCCGCCGGAGGCGCGCACCGCGGCGGGCAGGCGGGAAAGCGCGCGGGAAGCCCCCGGTTGGCTCCGGCTGTGGGGGAGGGAGGACAGGAGGCGTTTGGAACGTGCCATTCTCGTAGAGAACGGGGGGGATTTCCGTGCTGCGATAGCGTTGTTACCCCTCTCATTCGCCGACCGATCCGTTAGCTCCCTCCGTTCCCCGCCGCCATACGGAGCCCCGAGCTGCGGCCGCGCTCCCTCCCAGAAGCCTGGCCCGGCCCCTCGAGCCCGGCTGTGGCCTAAGCTGTCTCCTCCGCCGCCGGAGTGGGGCGCTGCGCCGCACGTTGGGGCCGGAAATTCCCGCGGCCTGAGTGGAGGAACCGAAGCACAGAGCGCGGCGCCGCCTACCACCTCCCGGGTCCCGGCAGAGAGGGTCGGGCTGCCTTAGTGGGGGTGGGAGGGCCGCGTGTGAGGAACTGCGGAGCCGGTGGCGGGTGGGGAGGCGCGGAGGGCAGGGGACGAGACGACAGGGTTGCTGCTCCAGAGGCGCTGGGAGACCCTGCGCCCCCGCAGCCGGGCCCCCGCCCCCTCGCGGTCTCCGCCTCCTTGCCTCACACACCCCCCGGGCCGCCAGAGCCCAGGCCTTCCCGGGGCTCCTCCTCCTTCTCTTCACACTCACCCTCCGACCCGGGTTCTCCTGCCACCCGCCGGCCTTGCAGCTTCCCGGGCGAGTCTTCGTTCTCAGGCTCTCCTTACACACACACACACAAGCACACGCCGGCTCCCGGGGCGGCCCTCTCCTCTCGACCCTCCTTTTCCCCTCCTCACTTACGCTGCCGTGGGAGGAGGATTGATGTCCCTTCAGCATCATGCAGCCGCCGCCGAGGAAGGTGAGGATGCAGCTGGGGGTCTTTGAGGTTTTGGGCGGGGATGCGTACAAGGAACGCGGCTGGGGCACCGCGGCGCCCCCTCCCCCTTTGCGCAGGGGGCCGTGACCGCCGTCGTCTCGGGCTTGTCACTCACTTGCCGCCGGTTCCTGGAGGGGGGCGCGCGTGTTTGGTGCCTTCGCGGCGGAGGGGCGGCCGTGGCTCGTCCCCTCCACCGCACAGGAGACCACCCCCCAACCCTAGACATTTCACAAGAGTTTCGAGTGTGCGTGCGTGTGTGTGTGTGTGTGTGAGCGAGCGCGCATGGCAGTGCTACTCTCTGCAAAGTGCTTTCTCCGGGGCTGCACCGAGGGGAGGTGGGGGAGCCCTTGCAGCTTTGCAGAGCCTTGTGTTTGAGTGATTGTTTAGTCTGCACCAGGTTTGAGCCCCCCTCTCGCTTGTTGCCACCCTCGCGCATTTGCCAATTTACAGAACATTTGTTACCAGCCTGGCCTTAAGATTTGGCCCGCTTTCCCCACCGGGCGACCGAAAAGAAGTCGCAATAGCCACCCCACCCCAGGGGAAAACAACAAATTAAGCATTGAACGGTCCTGCCTTTCTCTTCCCGGTTCCTGCCCCGCCCCTCCGACAAGGGGGAGAGGAAGGTGGTGATTCTCTTCCCAGGAGAGCGAGAACCTGGCGGTGCGTGGCGTGTTCGCCGCGATCTGGGCTTGGAGTGGGAGTGACGAGTGCTCCGGGCTTGTCAGCAGCTTCAACCCTTCCAGAACTGTTTCAGTGTCCTCTTCCCCAGTTTTTTTTTTTCCCCAGGGACCGAGGCTGTGTCCTTGTCGTTTCAATCTTGCAGATGGTTACTGTCTACTCAGGGTGCTGGGTGGAGGAGGCTGTTCTGTCCTCCCCTTGTGGGCAAACATTTGGTGAACGCCTAACTCACTCGTGTCTGCTCCCTCTTCTTTTCTGTTTTTCACCGGGTTCTCCAAGTGAGTCTTTTTCTTTTCACACGTAGCCCTCCGGTAGCCCTGCTCCGGTGGCGGCGAGGGTTCCAGGCCCACTGTAACCTGAATCCTGGCCTGGCGGGTGAGGCACTGGCCAATTTGCATTTACTGTGCTGTTTGAAGTGGAAATGCCACGGGAACCGGCTTGCTGGGGTGGCTTAAAAGCACTGCCTATGCTGGAAGGTCACTTTTGCTTTCTTCTTCGTGAACAAGAGATTGTGATTTGATGTGCTGTCAGCAAGGGCGGCATCCTGCGAGTGTGCTTCTCCTAGCCATTATAAAATACTTTTTGTAGTTGATGGATGCATATAATTTCATGATTGTGTAAATTTCAGTCATTAGATATTAGGCATTCTTATATCCCCTTCTCCCATCTATGCTCTGCTCACCTCTCCTTATGGTTAAGACATTTGAATCCTGTTTGGAAGAAATAGAAGACAGACTCTTTTAAAGCTCTAAGAAGACCTAGATAGGTATTGTACATGAAATGAAACGACTGGCAGTTTATTTTGCACCTCTTTAATCTGTAATTTTTATACTCATGTACTTTCATTTAGCTTCTGCTTCAGGTGATTTTGGCTAGTTGTTAAAATTAAGTATCTGCAGTAAACAAAATTAGGTGGCTAATAACAGGATTGTGGTCCTCAGAGGAGAGGCAAGTAACAGTTATATATTCTGACAAGTATTACATATTTTCCTTAAATAATTTTTTAAAGTTGCGGTAAGCCCTTATAAATATATGGTATATTTCAGGTGAAAGTTACACAGGAACTGAAAAACATTCAAGTTGAACAGATGACAAAACTTCAAGCCAAACATCAAGCAGAATGTGATTTGCTTGAAGATATGAGGTAAGGTTATAGTAAATAGTTGGAGAACTTCTATATCTCTGTTTCAAAGAACCTTTGAGTTACCAAGCCCCAGGAACTGATGATGGAATTTCCTTTTGGATTTCCTGCCTTAAGGCTGTTAGAGCTTTAACTCAGCTAGAAATTTTAACTGGAACTAACACAATACAAACTTTTTTCCTTCAGTGGAGAAACCTATAACTTTCACTTATTTTTATGAAAAAAAAAAGTTCTTACAAATTTATCAAATTATATAAACAGTGAAATGGAAATTCTTATTTAATCCTTCTACTAAACTGACCTTTCTGCATTTATTGACCTAAACGATTTCACATGGAATTTTAAACTGACACCTGGTTAATGATTAATATCTGGGGGTGAGCCAGTCAACCTCAGGTGATTATTAGAACATGACAAATGTAAGTTTGAACATTAAATTTAGTGGGACATGTGTTTATCAGATTTTATTGTTAAACTTAACCTGTATCCACAATCAGCTAACTTTGAATTTAAAAGGTAAGACATCTTGCCAGCATTGGGAAAGTCAGTAACTTTCTTTATAGAGGTAATCATGACTCAGTTTATTGAAAGAAACACCACTGTTTTAGCAGTTCTATAATACAAACTGACAGTTCAGCAAACATATTTTTGTAAAGGTTGATTTGCATGTTGAAACAGAGTAGCTGCCATTCTTATTTCCCTATATTAATGTACTTATTAAATTGAAATTGGGTCTGTAAGCCTCATCAGATTTTTTGCTGTGCTGCACAAAACCTCATGTTGATTTCATGAAAAATACCAACTATATGTTGTCATATTTATGTGTTCAGTTAGCTGAATTGTTCATAGCCCAAAGATTTTTATTTGATAGTTCTTTTTTTTCCCCCTCCCATATTTAATTTAGGTAGCGTTTATGACTGTTTCTACTATTTACGTACCTTTTCAGGGTTTCTAACTAAGGCATATTAATTAGACTCATCCAAACTTGGATAAACCAAGATCATTGTTTTCTGACTGGAAACTACTTTTTTTTTTTTAACTTTTATTTTTACTTTGGCGTATAGGTGAGTAACAATGTTGTGTTAGTTTCAGGTGAAAACTACTCTATTTTAGTTCTGTATTTGTTTCTTTGCTTTTCTTGTGTCCACAGGGATGTTTTTAGACTTAAATAATTCCTGTGCAAGATACCCAAAATTTTTCATATGGTTAAAATTAAGTTTGTAACAACTATTAAGTGAACTAAGGCATTTTATATTTTAGCAGTTTAGGAAGGCAGACTCAGTTTGTAAGTAAAGTTCCTCTGTGGGGTATGAATAGTCAGTAGTCATTGTCCTTTTGATTATATTCTAAAGACTTCTTGTTTGCATTCTTTTCTCTGTTTCCCCTGTTGCCTCTTCCTTGACTTATGGTCAACTAGATGGACACACAGTTGCTGCCAAGTTGGCGTAGGTTGTTGCTCCCGCTGCTACTGTTTAGTTGTTTGTATTATTCCTGACTTAATTACATTTCACTTGCATTGTTGTGGTAATATCCTAATTATTGCTTTAGTGTTCTCGTATCTTCTAATCTTCTCCCAATCTCCGTTTAAATCTGTTTTCCACATTGTCATCAGTTAACTCTCTAATCACTGTTACATATGAGGTTCTCTGTGGTCTTCTGAATAAAGACCAAACACTTTGATATAGCATATGTAGCCCTTTGCAACCCAGTTGCAAGCTACAAGCTCCGTTTTCCTGGCTTAGTTACTACCATTTCATGCCCATTTATCCTTCCTTCTTAATCCTCTGGCTTGGCCACTCAGGACTTCTGGTTATCTAATTGTGTTCTCTACATTCATGCCTTTGTTTGCACCCTCCCGGTTTTCATCTGGCAAATTCTGGTTGCCATTTAAGTTTGTGAGTTTGCTCTTCTCTGTGATCTCAAATGATTTTGATTTGCACATGCTTCTGTCTTCCCCCATCATATGAATTCCTTGAAGTCATAGGCTAAGTCTTACTCGGGTTTGTATCTTTGTACTTTTTGTTTAAGCTGGCAGAATTGTTAAGTGGATGTAACTGTTAAGTGGATTATTTAAGTGCAGTTTATTAGTTTTTAGGTGATATATTTTATAAGCTCTATTTACAGGGAGCTGTAGGTGGTGTTGGGTCTTCTTGGGTGGTTCAGTGGTAAATAATCTGCTTGTCAATGCAGGAGAAGCGTGTTCAGTTCCTGGGTCAGGAAGATCCCCTGGAGAAGGGAATGACAACCCACTCCAGTATTCTTGCCTGGGAAATCCCATGCATAGAGGAGCCTGATGGGCTACAGTCCATGGGGTCGAAAAGGAGTTGGACACAACTTAGTGACTAACAACAATAGGTGGTGTCATTGAGCTTGTGTTTTAATTTGACTCATGTAGGCACTTTAAGTTGTACTTTGGCTATTTGATGTTGAGTATATCTGTGTATGTGCATGCTCTTTGTGACCCCCATGGACTGTAACCCACCAGGTTCCTCTGTCCATGGGATTTTCCCGGTAAGAATACTAGAGTGGGTTGCCATGTCCTCCAGGGAATCTTCCTGACCCAGGGATTGAACCAGAGTCTCCTGCATTGGCAGGAGAATTCTTTACTACTGAGCCACCTAGGAAGCCAGAGTATTTATGTATTTATGTATAATATGTAAATACAGTGAATGTTGGTGCGCCAAGGATTAATGGGATTCTTTATATTTTAAAGGAGTGTGTTCTCCTTTGTATTAAATAAATGAGATGAATCCCTTCAGTCTTATATAGTTGTGAGCAGAATACTATATTACCTTCTAAAACATAACTTTAGATTTCTGATTTGCTTTTTTCTCCCTAATGGTAATGCAGAATTGGAAGTTTAAAATTGTCTATTCTCAATAGTCATAACTATTATTGCTTGAGGAGAAGGTGGTCTGGCTTTTCTGGTCTGTCTTAGCAAGTGGAATGACCTTTTAAAAATTCATTAGAAATCTCTGAGCTTGGATTTTTATATGTATTTTGTTGTAAAGGATCTTGCCTGCTTTTCCTTTTTTGAGGCTCTCACCACCACCTTCCTCCCTAAAATCCCATAAATAGCTCTCCTTCTCACTGATGCATCCCCCACCAGTGTTATATTCAGTTTAAATTACTATGAATTTACTCTCCCCAAATTCAGATAACTTTGATTTTTAACGTAAAGAAGTAGACAGAGAAAAAATTTTTGTGACTTTAAAAAAGGTTAAAAAAAAAAAAGTCCACAACACATTAAACTGTAAATAGGAAAATTTTATTCTGGGTTATAGCTTCCCTTGGAGAAGGCAATGGCACCCCACTCCAGTACTTTTGCCTGGAAAATCCCATGGATGGAGGAGCCTGGTAGGCTGCAGTCCATGGGGTCACTAAGAGTTGGACACGACTTCACTTTCACTTTCATTTTTCACTTTCATGCATTGGAGAAGGAAATGGCAACCCACTCCAGTGTTCTTGCCTGGAGAATCCCAGGGACGGGGGAGCCTGGTGGGCTGCCGTCTATGGGTCGCACAGAGTCGGACACGACTGAAGTGACTTAGCATACAACATTCTGGAAAAAGCAAAAATTATGAAGATGGATCTTAAAAAATTATATAAATGAACTTATTTACAAAACAGAAATAGGTTCACAGACCTAAAAAACAAACTTATTGATTACTAAAGGGGATGGGGGTCTGCGTGTTTGATCCCTGGGTGTGGAAGATCCCCTGGAGAAGGAAATGACAACCCACTCCAGTATTCTTGCCTGGGGAAATCCCATGGATAGAGGAGCCTGGTGGACTACAGTCCATGGGGTCATAGAGAGTCAGACACAACTTAGTGACTAAACCACTATTACCACCAACCATGGCTAGTTCCCCACTCCCTCTCACCTTGTGGAATTTTGAAAGGAGGCCGATTATGGTATTGTGTTTTTTTCCCATTGCTCTCCTCCCCTTCTTCAGTTTATTTGTTCTAGGGGTGCATGTGGAAGCTGGTGTATTGGGAGTGAAGTATGAGAAGGAAAGATAACTCATTTGTTGTTAATCAGGGACATTCCATGCTTTGGGGAGATTTTATACTGAAGTGTTTCCTGTTGACTTTTGCTGTCAGCAGTAGACAAGCACACTTTACTTTCTTTTTAGTTTATTATTAGTTTATTCTCTCTTTGCTTTCTAAGGCCATGTATAAGTAAGTTTCTGAATCCTACAGCCTATGTGTTGTTTATTAATATAATGTATTTCTTGTTTATTCTAATGACGTGCTAACTCCAGTCAATAAAGAAAGTTCTTTGAAGGGACCCAGAATATAAAGAACTGCCTTCTTAGCAGACATTTTTAGGTTGTTATATAATATTTTAAAAATCTTAGAATTTTAGAGTCAGGTGGATACTATGGTATTTGTTGATTTTATAGATGAAAATGGAAACCAAGGCACAGTTGAGAGGAAGTGAATCATATTGAGGTGGACTCTACCCACTCCAGTATTCTGGCCTGGAGAATTCCATGGACTGGATAGTTCACAGAGTCACAAAGAGTTGGACATGACTGAGTGACTTTCACTTCACTAGACTTGTTTACTTTCCCGTATCTGTATTTCCCAAGCTTTTAACCAAGGAACTCATAATGGCTCCCATATTTGGAAACATTTGCCTATCAGAATACATTTAACAAATAATTTGTGGTCTTTTTATTTTTCATATACTGAGCTGTGAGTCAGCTTTGAGTCAGTATTTTAAAGCTAGTAACACGAGTACAACCAAAGGCAAAGATACGTAAACTTTACCTCAGAGAGGGCTAAGTGTATGTATGATTTCTTACAGATGTTCTGAAAAATTTAAACTGGCTCAAGAAGCACTTGTCTTTTCACTGTAGACATCTGCAGGTCTAGTGACCTCAAGTGAGGAATTGCTGTGCTATATGTTACCTTCTCTAAACTATTGGTTCATGGGGGTCACTGGGGATTGGATTCTGAAGTCTGTTGATGTGAGCTCTGAGACTTTTTTTTCATTGTCTCAGATACCTTTATATATAAAAGGGAAACTTACAGGTAATCTGGCTTCCCAAGGGTTCCTAGCGGTAAAGAACCAGCCAGTGCAGGAGACCTAAGAGACTCAGGTTTGATCCCTGGGTCAGGAGGATCCCCTGGAGGAGGGCATGACAACCCACTCCAGTATTCTTGCCTGGAGAATCCCATGGGTAGAGGAGCCTGGCGGGCTACAGTCCATAGGGTCGTACAGAGTCGGATACGGCTGAGTTGGCTTAGCACACAGAAGTAATCTGGTCTTGTTTGTTGTTCATACGCTCGTTTGTTTCCGACTCTTTGGGACTCCATGGACTGCAGCATGCCAGGCTTCTCTGTGCCTCACTGTCTTCTGGAGCTTGCTCAAACTCATGTCCATAGAGTTGGTGATGCTATCCAACCATCTCATCCTTTTCCCCCTTCTCCTCCTGCCTTCAATCTTTCCCAGCATCAGGATCTTTTCTAATGAGTTAGCTCTTTACATCATGTGGCCAAAGTATTGGAGCTTCAAAATCAGTCCTCCCAATAAATACTCAGAATTGATTTCATTTAGGGTTGATTGGTTTGATCTCCTTGCAGTCCGAGGGACTCCCAGGAGTCTTCTCCAGCACCACAGTTCAAAAGCATCAACTCTTTGACAATCAGCCTTCTTTATGGTCCAAGTCTCACATTAGTACATGACTACTGGAAAAACCATAACTTTGACTAGATGGACCTTTGTCATTAAAGTAATGTCTGCTTTTTAATACACTGTCTAGGTTTGTTATAGCTTTCCTTCTAATGAGGGAGCATCTTTTAATTTCATGGTTACACTTACTGTCTGCAGTGATTTTGGAGCCCAAGAAGATAAGTCTATCGTTTTCTAATTTTTCCCCATCTATTTGCCATGAAGTGATGGGACCAGATACCATGATCTTAGTTTTTTGAATGTTGAGTTTCAAGCCAGCTTTTTCACTCTCCTCTTTCACCTTCATCAAGAGACTCTTTAGTTCCTCTTCGCTTTTTGCTGTAAGGGTGGTGTTATCTGCATATCTCAGGTTATTGATATTTCTCCTGGCAATCTTGATTCCAGCTTGTGTTTCATCCAGCCTGGCATTTCACGTGATGTACTCTGCATATAAGTTAAGAAGGGTCAGATCAAATCAGTCGCTCAGTCGGGTCCGACTCTTTGCGACCCCATGAATCGCAGCACGCCAGGCCTCCCTGTCCATCACCAACTCCCGGAGTTCACTCAGACTCCTGTCCATCGAGTCAGTGAGGCCATCCAGCCATCTCATCCTCTGTCGTCCCCTTCTCCTCCTGCCCCCAATCCCTCCCAGCATCAGAGTCTTTTCCAATGAGTCAACTCTTCGCATGAGGTGGCCAAAGTACTGGAGTTTCAGCTTTAGCATCATTCCTTCCAAAGAACGCCCAGGACTGATCTCCTTCAGAATGGACTGGTTGGATCTCCTTGCAGTCCAAGGGACTCTCAAGAGTCTTCTCCAACACCACAGTTCAAAAGCATCAATTCTTCGGTGCTCAGCCTTCTTCACAGTCCAACTCTCACATCCATACATGACCACAGGAAAAACCATATCCTTGACTAGATGAACCTTTGTTGGCAAAGTAATGTCTCTGCTTTTGAATATTGTATCTAGGTTGGTCATAACTTGCCTTCCAAGGAGTAAGCGTCTTTTAATTTCATGGCTGCAGTCACCATCTGCAGTGATTTTGGAGCCCAGAAAAATAAAGTCAGCCACTGATTCTACCGTTTCCCCATCTATTTCCCATGAAGTGATGGAACCGGATACCATGATCTTTGTTTTCTGAATGTTGAGCTTTAAGCCAACTTTTTCACTCTCCACTTTCACTTTCATCAAGAGGCTTTTGAGTTCCTCTTCACTTTCTGCCATAAGGGTGGTGTCCTCTGCATATCTGAGGTTATTGATATTTCTCCCGGCAATCTTGATTCCAGTTTGTGTTTCTTCCAGTCCAGCGTTTCTCATGATGTACTCTGCATATAAGTTAAATAAGCAGGGTGACAATATACAGCCTTGACGTACTCCTTTTCCTATTTGGAACCAGTCTGTTGTTCCGTGTCCAGTTCTAACTGTTGCTTCCTGACCTGCATACACATTTCTCAAGAGGCAGATCAGGTGTTCTGGTATTCCCATCTCTCTCAGAAATTTCCACAGTTTATTGTGATCCACACAGTCAAAGGCTTTGGCATAGTCAAGAAAGCAGAAATAGATGTTTTTCTGGAACTTTCTTGCTTTTTCCATGATCCAGCGGATGTTGGCAATTTGATCTCTGGTTCCTCTGCCCTTTCTAAAACCAGCTTGAACATCAGGAAGTTCACGGTTCACATATTGCTGAAGCCTGGCTTGGAGAATTTTGAGCATGACTTTACTAGCATGTGAGATGAGTGCAATTGTGCGGTAGTTTGAGCATTCTTTGGCATTGCCTTTCTTTGGGATTGGAATGAAAACTGACCTTTTCCAGTCCTGTGGCCACTGCTGAGTTTTCCAAATTTGCTGGCATATTGAGTGCAGCACTTTCACAGCATCATCTTTCAGGATTTGGAATAACTCAGCTGGAATTCCATCACCTCCACTAGCTTTGTTCGTAGTGATGCTTTCTAAGGCCCACTTGACTTCACATTCCAGGATGTCTGGCTCTAGGTCATTGATCACACCATCGTGATTTTCTGGGTCGTGAAGATCTTTTTTGTACAGTTCTTCTGTGTATTCTTGCCATTTCTTCTTAATATCTTCTGCTTCTGTTAGGTCCATACCATTTCTGTCCTTTATTGTGCCTATCTTTGCATGAAATATTCCTTTGGTATCTCTGATTTTCTTGAAGAGATCCCTAGTCTTTCCCATTCTGTTGTTTTCCTCTATTTCTTTGCATTGATCACTGAAGAAGGCTTTCTTATGTCTTCTTGCTATTCTTTGGAACTCTGCATTCAGATGTTTATATCTTTCCTTTTCTCCTTTGCTTTTCACTTCTCTTCTTTTCACAGCTATTTGTAAGGCCTCCCCAGACAGCCATTTTGCTTTTTTGCATTTCTTTTCTATGGGAATGGTCTTGATCCCTGTCTCCTGTAGTGTCGCGAACCTCATTCCATAGTTTATCAGGCACTCTATCTATCAGATCTAGGCCCTTAAATCTATTTCTCACTTCCACTGTATAATCATAAGGGATTTGATTTAGGTCATACCTGAATGGTCTAGTGGTTTTCCCTACTTTCTTCAATTTCAGTCTGAATTTGGCAATAAGGAGTTCATGGTCTGAGCCACAGTCAGCTCCTGGTCTTGTTTTTGCTGACCATATAGAGCTTCTCCATCTTTGGCTGCAAAGAATATAATCAATCTGATTTCATTGTTGACCATCTGGTGATGTCCACGTGTAGAGTCTTCTCTTGTGTTGTTGGAAGAGGGTGTTTGTTATGAGCAGTGCATTTTCTTGGCAAAACTCTATTAGTCTTTGCCTTGCTTCATTCCGTATTCAAGGCCAAATTTGCCTGTTACTCCAGGTGTTTCTTGACTTCCTACTTTTGCATTCCAGTCCCCTATAATGAAAAGGACATCTTTTTTGGGTGTTGGTTCTAAAAGGTCTTGTAGGTCTTCATAGAACTGTTCAACTTCAGCTTCTTCAGCGTTACTGCTTGGGGCATAGACTTGGATTACTGTGATATTGAATGGTTTGCCTTGGAAATGAACAGAGATCATTCTGTCGTTTTTGAGATTGCATCCAAGTACTGCATTTGGGACTCTTTTGTTGACCATGATGGCCACTCCATTTCTTCTGAGGGATTCCTGCCCACAGTAGTAGATATAATGGTCATCTGAGTTAAATTCACCCATTCCAGTCCATTTCAGTTCGTTGATTCCTAGAATGTCGACATTCACTCTTGTCATCTCTTGTTTGACCACTTCCAATTTGCCTTGATTCATGGACGTGACGTCCCAGGTTCCTATGCAATATTGCTCTTTACAGCATCAGACCTTGCTCCTGTCACCAGTCACATCCACAGCTGGGTATTCTTTTTGTTTTGGCTCCATCCCTTCATTCTTTCTGGAGTTATTTCTCCACTGATCTCCAGTAGCATATTGGGCACCTACTGACCTGGGGAGTTCCTCTTTCAGTATCCTATCATTTTGCCTTTTCATACTGTTCATGGGGTTCTCAAGGCAAGAATACTGAAGTGGTTTGCCATTCCCTTCTCCAGTGGACCACATTCTGTCAAATCTCTCCACCATGACCCACCCGTCTTGGGTTGCCCCTCGGGCATGGCTTAGTTTTATTGAGTTAGACAAGGCTGTGGTCCTAGTGTGATTAGATTGACTAGTTTTCTGTGAGTATGGTTTCAGTGTGTTTGCCCTCTGATGCCCTCTTGCAACACCTACCGTCTTACTTGGGTTCCTCTTACCTTGGGCGTGGGGTATCTCTTCACGGCTGCTCCAGCAAAGCGCAGCCATTGCTCCTTACTTGGATGAGGGGTATCTCCTCACCGCAGCCCTTCCTGACCTTCAACGTGGGATAGCTCCTCTAGGCCCTCCTGCGCCCGCGCAGCCACGGTCCTTGGATGTGGGGTTGGTCCTCCCGGCCACCGCCCCTGGCTTCGGTCGTGGGGTACCTCCTCCCGCCCGTCACCCCTGGCCTCGGGCTTGGGGCGTGGGGTATCTCCTCCCGGCCGCCGCCCCTGACCTCGGACGCAGGGTAACTCCTCTCGTCGCCGCCCCTGACCTCGAACATGGGGTAACTCCTCTCGTCGGCCCCCCTGACCTCGGACGCTGGGTATCTCCTCGCGGCTGCTGCCCCTGACCTTGGATGTGGGGTAACTCCTCTTGGCCGCTACCCTTCGGGCATGGGGTCCTCCCGGCTTCTGCAGAATTGTTTTTGAAGCTTATTGTCTTCTGTCACCTAATATTATTTATGATAATTCTTCTGACAGTTGTTTGGTTTTTAACTTTTAGCCACACCCCGAGGCATGTGGGCCCTTAGTTCCCCAAACAGGGATCAAGCCTGTGCCCCCTCCACTGGAAGGCAGAGTCTTAACCTCTGGACATCCAGAGAAATCTCTAGAGGGTTTTTACAAAACAGATTTATTGAGATCTAATTCACTTGCCATACAATTAACCCATTCAGAGTGAGTTTTTTTTTGGGGGGGGGGTATATTCATAGGGTTATACAACCATCATTATACTTCAGAACATTTTTGGTCTCCTTTCAAGAAAGTGCTTATTAGCAGTCACTTCCCATCACCTTATCCAGCCTTAAGCAATTACGTTCTTTCTCTGTGGAAGTAAAATCTATATAAATGGAATCATACAACATATGGTCTTCAGCTTTTACTTAGCGTAATATTTTCAAGGTTCATCCATGTTATGGCATCAGTACTTCATTCCTTTTTTATGGCAGGATAATATTCCATTGTGTGGATATATTACATTCTTTTAATCTGTTCATCAGTTGATGGACTTTTTTGCTATTATGAATAATGTTCCTTTGAGCAAATTTTTCTGTGGACTTATGTTTTCATTTCTCTTGGGTATATACCTAGTAGTGGAATTGCTGAGTCATGCTGCCGCTATGTCGCTTCAGTCGTGTCATTGCTGAGTCATGAGGTAACTCTGTATAAACTTTTTGAGGAACTTTGAAATTGTTTTGAAATTGTTTTCTGAAGTGGCTATACCATTTTATATTCCTGCTAGCTCTAATGTATGAAGGTTCCAGTTTCTATACATTTTTGTTATTTATAATGTTTGTTATTGATTATAACAAACATCAAATCAAATCAAAATGGCTTTTGATTATAGCCATTCTAGTAGGCGTGATTGTTGTTGCTTAGTTGCTAAATTATGTCTGACTCTTTGTGGCCCCATGAACTATAGCCCGTCAGGCTCCTCTGTCCGTGGAAGTTTTCAGGCAAGAATACTGGAGTGGTTTGGCCTTTCCTTCTCCAGGGATCAGTCTAACCCAAGTCTCCTGCTTGGCAGGCCTATTCTTTACCACAGAACCACCTGGGAAGCCTTTATTAGGTGTGAAGTGGTATCATATTGTGGCTTTGATTTGCATTTCCCTAATAGCTTATGATGTTGAGCACTTTTGTGCGTGCTTATTGGCTGTTTGCATATCTTCTTTGGAGAAATGTCTATTCAAATCCTTTGCCCATTTTTAAATTGGATTGTCTTTTTCCTGTTGAGTTGTAAGAGTTCCTTTTTTGGCTCTGCTGGGTCTTAATTGTCATGTGTGCTTCTCTAGTTGTGGCACGGGGGCTCTTTAGTAATGGCATGAAGGCTTAGTTGCCCCATGGCATGTGGGATCTTAGTTCCTCAACCAGGTATCGAACCCATGTTCCCTGCATTGGAAGGCAGATTCTTAGCCACTGGGCCATCAGGGAAGTCCCATAAACGTTCTTTATACATTTATCTTATCAGCTATATGATTTGCAAATATATGCAGTATTTTTCCCACTCTGAGGTGATTCTTATGTGCTCTAAATTTTGAGAACCACTCCAGTGGTAAAAAAGAGTAAGAACTTTGAAGATAGACCAGAGATTGAAACCCAGCTCTGCCACTTATTAGCTGGATCTAGGACAAATTACTAAGTTCTCTGAGCTTCATATTTCGTGTATATAAAATAAGGTTAATGCCTAACTTTTTGCTGCTCTGTAAAGAGTTAAACAAGATAGGTAAAACGCCAAGTATGGTAGATGTTCACCGTTGGTAGCTTCAGGGCATGCAAGATAACAAAGTAAGTTATTGTGTTTTTTTTTAATTTAGTTTTAATTTATTTTTAATTGGAGGATAGTTTCTTTTCAGTGTTGTGGTTTCTGCCATACATCAGTATGAATCAGCCATAGGTATACATGTGTCCCTTCCCTCTTGAATGTCCCACCCCATCCCACTTCTCTAGGTTGTAATAGAAGACCAGTTTGAGCTCCCTGAGTCATACAGCAGATTCCCACTGGCTATCTATATTTATTGTGTTTTATTAATTCTCATAAGCATATATTTTTACATTCTTAGATTTCTAAAATCTGGATCCATCTTATAGTTGCTTTTGTTTGTGATGTGGTGGTTGTCTCTTCATGCACAGAACTTGCAGAGTAGTTTTCAGCAGGCTTGGAAGAAAATCTCAGAGATATGGTTTGAATACAAATGCTGGATCACCCAGGGATTTCATGGCACAGAAGATGATATTGTGTGGAAAAACAGTAATGACTGATTTAAAAAAGTGATTCAGAAGAATTTGAGCCTGAGTGTGACCAATTTATTCACCAATTTATTTCTTTTACCTTTTAAAAATTATGCACAGGAGCAATGTATGCTAAAATTTTAATGAAGTTTAAAAGAGCTCTTTTAATAAGTAAAGTTGTGATACAGCATTGTATCAATTTAAATGGGAGCATTTTTTCTTAGTGTAACACAGTGTGACTTGTAATCAGTGGAGTTTTAGATAATGAAAATTGGAAGTCGCAAGTCAGGTTCTGGACCCTGGTCTTTTTTGTTCATTCAGCAAATATTATTGTTTCTCAATCTAGTATTCTTTCAAATTAGAATTTAAAGATGAAGTAAATCATGAGAGGGAGAATTTTTTTTAAACAGAGTTAGGTAGAATTAAACTAAGGACTAATAATGAAAGTTACCCACCACTTGGGTTAAGAACAGAAGTGCTGAAGAATTTTTATGTGCGATTTTCCTTGATTTGGTCTTTTTAGCCACAGTTATGTGAGTATGGAGATTGTAAAGGTGATCTGAGTGGTAGGGTAGCTGATCACAGCTACTAGAATGAGCCCTAGCTTAGAGATATACAACATGAATATGAATCCTAGTTGTTAATCTTTATTAATTATGTGACTTTGGGCACAAGTCACTTAAACTTCTCTGAGCCTCATGTTTCTTATCATCAATGATAGTTTTAATACCTTAGGGGGTTATTTTGATAATTAAAGTAGCTCACATAAAAGCTTTCTTGCTTAGTGCATGGAACATAGTAGATGCTCAACAGATGCATGTGGAATGTAATTTTGTTAAGTAATTAAGAACATCAGTTCAGAAATCATGGTCTTTGACTTACTCATCCTGTAAAGAGTTAACCTGTGAATTAAAAACTGTAATGAACCTCAAGGATAAACTGTTCAGTAATGCTGAAGAATTTCCTCCATCAAGTTCAGCAGTCCTAGGTACCTTCCATCTTTCTATGTGTTGATAATGACTCCCCTTGTGATTGCAGATGGCATATGCAGTTCTAAGATGCTAATCTCATGCAACATTAGGTGGAAAAAGAGGAAGTGCAATTTTTCCTTATGCAAAATTTCTCTCCTTACCTTCCCTCCTTTCCTTTTACGAGGGAAGACAATTTCTACCAGAAATTTTCCCAAAAGACTTTCCCTTGTATCTTGTTGCTTGAGTTTGCTTCATATGCCCTTGCAGCCTAGCTGCAGAGGAGGCTGGGAATGTGATTACCTTCTTGGAGAAGTGGTAATTGCCAGTAAGAAACAGATATTGGTGGCACTAATACAGCTTTTCCACGTTACTTATTGCCCTGTTTGCCACAGGGACCCATTTCTAGTTTACTCCTAGTAGTTCCCATAAAAGTGTAAAACATATGTTGATGTTAGATTATGAAAAATATAGCTAGAATTCCAGTTGTTCCAAGAAGATTAGGAATAAGAGATTCTTTAGAAACCATTTGTATCTCCTTTCGATTCCTTTGAAGTTCACTGACTTAGGCCAGGAGCAGGTTTTTGCATTTACCTTAAAAAATGGGCCAGTAAGCCAGTAGCCTCTTAGGAGTCTCCTCTTAAAAACACAGGAGTGGTTAATGATCTTGCCACTTTGGGCCTTCTGGTAATTTGGGGAAATCATGGTCTAAGGACCCTCCAGATAGTACCATTTTTGCTAAAGTCCTTTTACTTTTTAGGTGAAAGCATTAATAAGTAGTAAAGTGGCTAAACTGAAAGCTGGGAAGGACAAATATGAGCTTGAATTACTCCTAGCTGAGTAATTTACCCTAATAATTGAGGATTGGCAATTCAGTCTTGAATGTATAAGGTATGAAACCTTTTACCTGAGGAGGCCTGTGGTGCTCAGTTGATGTTTGTCTTTGTAAATTCTTTGAATGCCCGTTTGAATCTCACAGATGCTGTTTGTTGGTATCATTCTTGAGGAATGATCTGATGCATAAGCAGGAGTTAGTTTGTAAGTCTGGTTTGTGCTGTTGACTCTTGAGTGACTAGTTTGGGAAGTAGGCACAGAAACTTGCAACCATCTCCTTCGTTCCATTGCTGCAGATTCCCTGTCTTGTGTTGGTCAGGACTAACTTAATAGAATATTAGCTGTTATTTTTATTTCATTTTATTGTTTCTTCATAGTAGTCTTGGTTATACTTTACATTCCATTTGATTTCATTTTCGGCATTCATGTGCGAGTATCTTGTCATCTGGTTGTTTTCTGTTTTGTGAGTAATCCCAATTCAAAAAGAAAATGTTATTTCTGGTGTTAAAGAAATGTGTTAGAACATCTGTGGTCCTACAGGAAACAACTGGGAATGTATACCCCTTGATTATATTTTAGTGTTGTTTACCCTCCACTGGTGGCTGGAGAAGGAGATGAGAGGCAGAGACTTTTAAAAATAAATATTTTTGGCTATACCCCACAACATGTGGGACCTTAGTTCTCCGATGGGATTGAACCAGTGCCCCCTGCATTGTGAGGCCAAGTCTGGACGATCAGGGAAGTCCCTTAGACTTTTTATTGTATGCCTTTTTGTGTAACTTTGAATTTGAAACTATGTAAATATTATATACTCTTAAAACTAAAACTAAATGATTCAGTATTGGTAAAACAAAATTTTTTTTAAGCTCTACCATTAAGTGTCAATGTAGCATTTATTTATTTATTTATTTTTTTGGTTGCACTGCATCTTCGTTGCTAGTCGTGGGCTTTCTCTAATTGTGACGAGTGGGGGCTCCTCTTCATTGCAGGGCACGAGCTTCTCATTGCGGTGGTTTCTCTTGTTGCAGAGCACAGGCTGTGGGTGCATGGGCTTCAGTATTTGCAGCATTCAGGCTCAGTAGTTGTGGCACATGGGCCTAGTTCCTCAGCATGTGGAATCTTCCCAGGCCAGGGATTGAACCTGTGTCCCTTGTCTTGGCTGATGGATTTCTATCTACTGTACCACCAGGGAAGTCCAGTATTGGTAAATATTTTATTGCATGTCTGTTAGAGATAATAAACTGTAAGAGTTTATATTGGGGGCTTCCCTGGTGGCTCAGAGGATAAAGCATCTGCCTGCAATGCAGGAGACCCGGATTCGATCCCTGGGTTGGGAAGATCCCCTAGAGAAGGAAATGACAACCCACTCCAGTATTCTTGCCTGGAGAATCCCATGGACAGAGGAGCCAGTTGATGATAAAATGTCATTTTTGGCTTTCTTTATTTTTATTTTATGTTTTCAGTTTTGGCCTTTAATTAGTATTTAGTGAAGTTATTTTCATCATTAATAGACTTTACAGTTTATTTCTAATATATGCCAAATATTAAGAACACTTGATTCACAGACTTCTGTTTGTAAAACGACTGATCTCAAGCAGGTTATAATTCAGAGTTGGGAGAAACAGGCTTTGTGTACTACTCTGTTCCTTTCTTTCTGTGTTTTTTAATTGTTTTGTCTTGAAACAAGCAAACATTGGGTGATTAGATCATGTCCAGGCTCAAATTTTATTTTAGTTAACTTTATTCAGAGGTTTTATATCATAGTCATCATTTAACATATTGTTTCTATGGTAAAATGTATTTTGCATTATTAGCCAACTTTCTCGTTGGGGAATTCTTTTCGTCTGTTTTACTGTAGAGGTATGTTATATACTAGTTTTCTCAGCTCTATTGACCTAAGTGAATATTTTTGGTATTCCGTTTTCTTCTCTTGCAATTTTAGCTATACCTGTCTTTTTTTCAGGTGGTGGTTTTAGGTGTTACACCATGAGTTTTTAATCTATCATTGTTTATCTTGAGTTAATAATACTAGATTGGTGAAAAGTAATTGTGGTTTCGGACCATGAATTTTAAATCATTATAACTAGATGCAGACATATCTTTATTAATCAAAATAGGAACCATTACAATCAACACATTTTTGCCAACGAGAAATAAGTCTATTTATGCCTGTAGCTTAAAAATCCATGCCTTGGGATTCAGTGAACTCTTGGAAAGCATTTTCTGCCTCCTGCTGGTTGTGGAAGCATTTTGCTTGCAAAAAGTTGTTGAGATGCTTAAAGAAGTGGTAGTCGGTTGGAGAGAGGTCAGGTGAATGTGGCAGATGAGGCAATACTTCGTAGCCCAGTTTGTTCAACTTAAGTGTTGGTTGTGCCACGTGCAGTCGGGCATTGTGGAGAATGGGGCCCTTTCTGTTGACCAATGCCGGCTGCAGGCGTTGCAGTTTTCGGTGCATCTCATCTATTTGCTGAGCATACTTTTCCGATGTAATGGTTTCACCAGGATTCAGAGAGCTGTAGTGGATCAGACTGGCAGCAGACCACCAGTGACCATGACCTTTTTTTTTTTTGGAAGTTCTTTGGAGCCTCTTCTCGGTCCATTCACTGAGCTGGTTGTCACATAAAAATCCACTTTTTGTCACAAATAACCACCGATTGAGAAATGGTTCATTGTTGTTGCATAGAATAAGAGAAGATGACACTTCAAAACAATGATTTTTTTTTTATCTGCAGTTAGCTCACGAGGTACCTACTTATCTAGCTTTTTCATCTTTCCAATTTGCTTCCAATGCCAAATGACCATAGAATGGTCGACATTGAGTTCATGGGCAACTTCTTGTGTAGCTATAAGAGGATCAGCTTCAGTGATCAGTAATCAGCTGATTGTTGTCAGCTTTTGGTGCTCCGCCACTACTCTCCTCATCTTCAAGGCTCTCATTTCCTTTGCAAAACTTCTTGAACCACCACTGCACTGTATGTTCGTTAGCAGTTCCTGGGCCAAATGTATTGATGTTGTGCGTTGTCTCCGTTGTTTTATGACCCATTTTGAACTTGAATATGAAAATCACTCAAATTTGCTTTTTGTTTAACATCATTTCCATAGTCTAAAATGCATATAAAATAAACAGCAAGTAATAATTCATTAGCAAATGACATAAAGCAAGAAATGCACATTAAAATGATATATAACATAACCACATTTATTTAAGAATGTATTCCAATATCAAATGGCAAAGTTCAGCAGTGTAAAACTGCAATTACTTTTGCACCAGTCTAATACAAAGTGTAATGTAATATCTCATTGTGGTTTAAATTGCATTTCCATTTAGTGTATCTTGAAGTTCAGGTCTGCTAGTGACAATTTAGTTTTGTTTTATGTGAAAATTTCATCATATAGTCATTTTGAGGGTATAGTTGCTGGGTAGTGATTGCTGGCTTGACACTTTATTAAAATTGAAGTGTAGTTGGTTTACAATGTACTGTATAGCAAAGTGATTCAGTTTTATATATATATATATATATATATACACACACACACACACACACACACATATACATATGTATGTGTGTGTGTAGTCTTTTCAGATCATTTTCCATCGTAGGATGTTGAACATAGTTCCCTTTGCTATATAGTAGGACCTTGTTGTTTATCTACTTTATTTTTTATAATTTTACTTATTTGGCTGCATCAAGTTTTACTGGCTGCACGTGGGGTCTTTGTTGCACCATGTGTGATCTTTTGTTGTGGTGCATGGACTCTTTAGTTGTGGCTTGAGGGCTCAGTAGTTGCAGGACACAGGCTCTCTAGTTGTGTTGAGCAGGCTCCAGAGCTTTTGGGCTCAGTAGTTGTGGTGCATGGGCTTAGTTGCTCTGCAGCATTTGGGATCATAGTTCCCTGACCAGAGATTGAACCCTGGTCTCCTTCATTACAGGGTGGATTCTTAACCACTGGACCACCAGGGAAGTCCCGTTTATCTATTTTATATATAGTAGTGAGTACTTGTTAACACTCCTAATTTATCGCTCTCAGCCCTTTTTTTCCCTTTGGTAACTCTGTTTTCTGTGTCGTCTGTTTATGTTTTTTAAATAAGTTCATTTGTATCATTTTTTAGATTTCTTATATAAGTGATATCATAGGATATTTGCCTTTCTCTGTCGGATTTTACTTAGTATAATAATCTTCAAGTCCATCCATGCTGCTGCAAATGGCATTTTTCATTCTTTTTTATGACTGAAAGATATTCCATTTTATTTATATGCCATATCTGCTTTATCCATTCATTTGTTGATGGGCATTTAGGTTGTTTTCATACGTACTGTAAATAGTGCTGCTGTGAACATTGAGGTGCATGTATCTTTTCAAATTAAGAGTTTTCCCTGGATGTTTGCTTGCAGGTGGGATTGCCAGGTCGTATGGTAGCTCTGCTTTTAGTTTTTTGTGGAACCGCCATACTGCTTTCCATAGCAGCTGTATCAGTTTACATTTCCACCAACAGTTTGAAGTGCTCTGAAGTGTTCCCTTTTCTCCACATCCTCTCCAGCAGTATTATTTGTAGGCTTTTGATGATAGCCATTCTGACCAGTGTGAAGTGATACCTCATTGTAGTTTTGATTTGTATTTCTCTAATAGTCAACATTGTTGAGCATCTTTCCATATGCTTGTTGGCCATCTGTATGTCTTCTTTGGAGAAATGTCTGTTTAAGTCTTCTGCCCAATTTTTGATTTTTTTGCTTTTTTGATATTGAGCTGTTTGATCTATTTGTATATTTCAGAAATTAAACCCTTTTTTGTCACAGCATTTGCAGATATTTTCTCTCTGGGAAATATTTCTCACCATTCTGTAGGTGGTCTTTCATTTTGAATACATTTCCTTTGCTGTGCAAAAGCTTGTGAGTTTGTTTAGATCCCCTTTGTTTATTTTTGCTTTTATTTCTAGGATATACCACATTTCATTTATCCATTCATTAGTTGATGGATGTTTGGGTTGTTTCACTTTTGGCTATAATGAATAAGCTTTCTGGGAACATTCATGTACATGTTTTTCCCATATACGTGTGTCTTTACTTTTTTTTTTTTTTTTTTTTAACAGCAAGGCACTTTGAATAGATTGATTTTTTAATTTGTTTATTTTTGGCTGTGCTGAGTCTTCTCTAATTGTGGTGAGTTATGGCTACTCTTTGTTGTGGTATGTGGGCTTCTCACTGTGGGCCTCTCTTATTGTAAAGCACAGGCTTTAGGTGCATGGACTTCAGTACTGCAGGCTCAGTAGTTATGGAACATAGGCTTAACCTGCCACACTACATGTGAAATCTTCCTGGACCAGGAGTTGAACCCGTGTCCCCTGAATTGGCAGGCAGATTCTTAATCACTGGACTACGAGGGAAGTCCTATTTTCATTTCTTTTGAAAATATACCTACTTGTGGACTTACTTGGTGATATTTTTTTATTCTGTCTGTATTTTTATTTATTTATTTGGCTGCATGGCATGCAGGATTTTAGTTCTCTGACCAGGGATCAAACCTGTTCCCCCTGCAGTGGAAGCACAGGGTCTTAACTACTAGACAGTTAGGGAAGTCCCTTTTTTCTCTAAATGTTCAAGGAACTTCCAGACTGTTTACCAAACAGGGACTATACCATTTTATATTCCTACAACGATATATTTTTCTAATTTCTCCATGTTCTTGTCAACACTAGTTGTTGTCAGTTCAGTTTAGTCACTCAGTTGTGTCTGACTCTTCGTGATGCCATGGACCACAGCACACCAGGCCTCCCTGTCCATCACCAACTCCTGGAGTCTACTCAAACTCATCTCCATTGAGTTGGTGATGCCACCCAACCATCTCATCCTCTGTTGTCCCCTTCTCCTCCTGCCTTCAATCTTTCCCAGCATCAGGGTCTTCTCAAATGAGTCAGCTCTTTGCATCAGGTGGCCAAAGTATTGGAGTTTCCGCTTCAGCATCAGTCCTTCCAATGAATATTCAGGACTGATTCCCTTAAGGATGGACTGGTTGGACCTCCTTGCTGTCCAAGGGACTCTCAAGAGTCTTCTCCAACACCACAGTTCAAAAGCATCAATTCTTCTGTGCTCAGCCTTCTTAATAGTCCAACTCTCACATCCATACATGACTACTGCAAAAACCGTAGCCTTGACGAGACAGACCTTTGTTGGCAAAGTAGTGTCTCTGCTGTCTAGGTTGGTCATAACTTTCCTTCCAAGGAGTAAGCGTCTTTTAATTTCATGGTTGTAGTCACCATCTGCAGTGATTTTGGAGCCCCCAAAAATAAAGACAGCCACTGTTTCCACTGTTTCCCATCTATTTGCCATGAAGTGATGGGACCGGATGCCATGATCTTCGTTTTTTGAATGTTGAGCTTTAAGCCAACTTTTTCATTCTCCTTTTTCACTTTCATCAAGAGGCTCTTGAGTTCTTCACTTTCTGCCATAAGGGCCGTGTCATCTGCGTATCTGAGGTTATTGATATTTCTCCCGGCAATCTTGATTCCAGCTTGTGCCTCACCCCAGTCCAGCGTTTCTCATGATGTACTCTGCATATAAGTTAAGTAAGCAGGGTGACAATATATATATATAGCCTTGACGTACTCCTCTCCCAGTTTGGAACCAGTGTGTTGTTCCATGTCCAGTTCTAACTGTTGCTTCCTGACCTGCATACGTATTTCTCAAGAGGCAGGTCAGGTGGTCTGGTATGCCCAT
Source organism: Bos indicus (assembly GCF_029378745.1). Lineage (NCBI taxonomy): Eukaryota > Metazoa > Chordata > Mammalia > Artiodactyla > Bovidae > Bos > Bos indicus. Next base: position 53,056,200 of record NC_091774.1, on the reverse strand, counting down.
CTCTTTCAGAATTTTCCACAGTTTGTGGTGATCCACGCAGTCAAAGGCTTTGGCATAGTCAATAAAGCAGAAATAGATGTTTTTCTGGAACTGTCTTGTTTTTTTGGTGATCCAGCGGATGTTGGCAATTTGATCTCTGGTTCCTCTGCCTTTTCTAAAACCAGCTTGAACATCAGGAAGTTCACGGTTCACGTATTGCTGAAGCCTGGCTTGGAGAATTTTGAGCATTACTTTACTAGTGTGTGAGATTGTACATTAGTTATATCTCAGAGCCTCCCAGCAACAATAAATTCTGTCATCATTGTTGTCATCATCATCACCCCCAGTTTATAGAGAAGGAGACTGAGTGTCAGATTGGTTAAGTGACTTGCCCAAGATCAGAGTACTGAGTGATGAAATATCTGGGTTTGAACCTGTGTGTATGCCTGATTTTAAAATTTAAGTTCTGTGTTTCATTGAAAATTACTGGTATATATTGTTTGAAATCAAGTGAAATTTCATAGTGTTTCCGAGCAGTGACAGCACCTATGTAGATATTTTCTCAGTCTTTATTAGATTTGGGCAGAAATCCAGTGAATATAGGAACATGGTTTCCCTAGTTTTGATAGTTGTACTCAGTTCTCTTAAAAGTAGAAGGCAGACATCTTTCAGGATTATTTTAAATAAATGGGGCACAGCATTTTTAGTGCCTACATGTCTAGATATTTGGGAGGGAGTGTCTTTGTTTCAAGAGTTACTACTTAGAATAGATACCAAAGAAGAAGTGTAAGATTCAGTGCCTTGCAAATCTTTCAGTCTGGCTAATTAGTACAGGATGGAAGAAGGTCCACTGGGTGGAATTTCATGGTTTTTCTGATCCAGGATTATAGAAGTACTACGTGAAAAAATGGAGTTTTAAAGATCTCTTGGCTCTTCCAATAATGATATCTAGGTTAGGTTATATTTTGAAATACTTCCATAGTCAAAAATGCCCTTTTTTTGGGTTGTTTTATAAGTTAAGACCAGGATGTTTTGTGGTCACAGGGTGAAGGATACCATTTCTGAATAGAGCTAAAGTCCTGCTATATACCAAGATTTTTTCTGGCCACCTAATGATGTTTATTTTTAACCTTCTGCCAATGTACCTAAAATAAAATATATTCCACAAATAGCTTAGAATCAGCTCATACTGGGTGGTAGAAATGTGTATATTCTCATGATACTTTATATTAGTAAATTCACTTTAATAAAAGATTACTATTTAAATGTTTGAAGCTAATGTTATGAAAGTATTGAAATGCTTTTTATTTAGGAAATAGGTGCTTATTAGCCAATTACATTGTTTCATTTTATATGCATGAGGACAAATACTTTCCTGAGGAAAGAATAGTTGTATATTTACTTTTAGGAAAATAATCATATTTTCAAAGTTTCATTTCATACTTTATAAAAAATATAGAAGAATAATAGTAGCAAATTGTAAAACTTTGTTAAGGCTTAAAAAATGGCTTTGACGATGGCCTTTTTTGTTAATATAGCATCTTTTGACATTTGGTCTAGTCTTGATATATTAGCACATGTACTAAAATTTAAGTCTTCACACCTCCTATATGTTATATATCAGTGTTGTTTTAAGGAAGGAGAAAGCGAGGAAAAAGACGTCACTGTTTAATTTTATGAGTAACTGTCAGGCTGAAAGCTGTGAAAAATTTATGATGTACTATCTTTTAAATGTACAGTGTAATTCAAGTGTGAGGAATAAGATATATCTTGCACTAATGATATTTAAAGACAAATAGTAGGAGATTGTTTGCTTTAATTTGCATCCTTTAGAAATAAAAATTTTCATTTAATTAAATTGTTTGATATTTGTTCTTTGCCATGATCTCAAAAGAATGTGTGTTCCATTTCAATAAAAGATTATCTGACTAATGAATGTTTCCCACTCTTTTCCTGGCAAAGAAGACTTGGCATCTTAAATTGGATCTTAAACACGATATATCATAAATGGAAACATTTAGAGTCATGGTATTCAATGGTGAACTTGATTATGGATCTCCTGACAAAATGATTTGGCAACTTGGTTAATATTGATAAATCTTAATGAACGGTAACTTTTTTTTTCTAACTTAAAAATGCAGTTTTAGGTGGGATTTTTTAATACTTTCATTCAGGTCTTTTGTGTGAGTGTGCACATGTGCCATGAGATCAACATTTTGAAAAATGAGAGGACATAGTAATCTGTTATCATGCAACTTTTACTGAACTGAACTGATGCTATTTAAAGGATGTTATGATAAAATGCATTGGAAGAATTCTTGTGACTGTCTCATCTTAGGGCCTATTTTTTTTTTTTAACTTATTTATTAGGCTTCACCGGATCTTGGTTGCAGCATATGGGCTCTAGTTCCCTAACCAGGAATCGAACCCCAGACCCTTGCATTAGGAGCTTGGAGTTTTAGCCACTGGACCACCAAGGAAGTCCTTTTTTTTCCCCTTAGGGCCTATTCATGACAAGCTTGGTTTCCATTTCTTTGTGATAAAATTATCTGTTTTCAGGTAATTAATTTTGACATTAGTTCTCTTTATTTATACATAAAGAGACAAAGTACATCAACAGCTTAAAGGCAAAGAAATTTAAAGATGCCCAATTAATATGTCAGTTGATTAACACATGTAACTAGAGAAAAAGCAGCTCTATTTTAGGCTGCATTTAATCACTCTGAGAAGTTATGTTCCCCAGCTCTTGTGTTTGGAAGTAGGGGGCAGGGAAAGGAGGAAAGATAGTTATGTGATGAGGAAGATCATAGAGTTTTTCCAGATTTTTGAATATTGCCATCACAATTTGATGACATTGCCTTCTTTGAAATAGTTTTGAATTCTCTGAATTAAACATAGGTTATTCAGATATAGGTGCTAACAATGCATTGTATAAGGAAGAATCACCTGTGTACGTTACAAATGATTGGCCCTACTCTTAAGATGGAATAGGAAATGGTGACCCACTCTAGTTTTCTTGCCTGGAGGGTCCCATGGATGGAGGGGCCTGGCGAGCCACAGTCCATGGGATTGCAGAGAGTCAGACACAACTGAGCAACTAACACACATACTCTTAAGAATCACAGTTGGTTGATTTGGGGGAGAGATCTGGGCATATATGTATTTAAAGGCATCACAGATTATTCATATTTGTAAATAAAGATGAGAACTGGTGTTATAGGAGTTGCCTAATACACATTTCAGATCTTCTTCCTGACCTTAGGCATTCCAGGAAATATTCCCTTGGCTAAGAGATGCTATAGGAGAGGTGGATTTCTAAGATGTTTAGAATTATCAGTTGGACAGTCAGTCCTGAATAGATTATTTGTAGGTTGAAAATGTCCACAAAGGACTTCCCTGGCAGTCCAGTGGTTAAGACGCTATGCTTTTACTGCAAAGGATGCAGGTTCAGTCCCTGGTCGGGGAATTGAGATCCCACATGCCACATGGTGCAGGCGAAAAAAGAGAACATGTCAGCGAAATAATGTGTGACTTTTCAAGTTTATTTTACTTTTAACAAAACCTTGTTAGATTAGTAAGAAGGTGCTGGTCTCCTTTGTTATTGTTTTTCTTCCTTTCATGTGTACATGATTTTTAAAACTATATCTATAATGACTTAATTATTTTGTTTTTGGTGAAACAAGGAAGGATGAGTAGTTTTATAATTTTAATTCTCTGATTCTCAAAGTGTGTTTCCTAGATTAGTAGTATCTGTACCGACTAGGAACTTGTTAGAAGTACAGTTTGGGGGCAAAATGAGGATTATAGTTTGGAAGATAGCCTCTCAGATAGCCCCAAGGAACCGCTCTGAGGAGGTAAGAGGAAAGATCAGCTGTATGTGATTTTGGTGAAGGGCGATATGTGCAATTAAGCATACATTTTGGTAGAAGGTTGCTGCTAGTCACAAGAAGGTTGCTACTAGTCACAAGAAGCAGATGTCTCTGTTAATGATTTTAGTGCTTTTCTAGATGGGAGAAAATGTAAGAAATCGGGCTCATAAAATCTTCTCCTGAAGATATCTAACTAACAGGACTTTAGAAGTCCTGTTCTGCCAGTTTTTTCCAGAGAACAGAGTGCCTGATTCCTTATCTCCACCTTGAACTCCTTTCAGGCTGTTTGAAGTTTAGCAGCTGTGTTGGCAGTGACCTAATCCTTGTAGAGGCAGATGGTAAGGGACAATTTTTGGTTAGCTCAGTCCCCTCATTGTCATAAATTCTACTTTGGTTTGGGAGGCACTTCATGACCATTTCTGTTTTGTCCCATGGTGCTAGGAATGCTCATTCCTAGGTGAGGCAGGGATTTTGTTGATAGTCACAAAATGCGCTTTTACTGGACTGCTGCTGCTGCTGCTAAGTCACTTCAGTCGTGTCCAACTCTGTGCGACCCCATAGACGGCAGCCCACACCAGGCTCCCCCGTCCCTGGGATTCTCCAGGCAAGAACACTGGAGTGGGTTGCCATTTCCTTCTCCAATGCATGAAAGTGAAAAGTGAAAGTGAAGTCGCTCAGTCGCATCCGACTCCCAGCGACCCCATGGACTGCAGCCTACCAGGCTCCTCCGTCCGTGGGATTTTCCAGGCAAGAGTACTGGAGTGGGGTGCCATCGCCTTCTCCATTTACTGGACTAGGTCCTGTTAATAGTAGCTGAAGTCTCTGGACCACCTGTCACACCACCTGGTATGGTCCAGGAAATGATTCCCTCTGTTGCTTCTTCCCATATGTAAACTGTTACAATCATTGACCTTATATAGAACTATTTAGTCAGCTGCTTCAAGTCACCTAGTAGTCATTTTATCAGAGGCTCATGCACACATTTGGTAATGCAAGAAAGAATAATTTTGCAAAACAGGCAAAATACAAATAATATAGCTAGTAGTGTTAGTAAGGTCATAAGAATTTAAGCCAAGAACTTCTGCTAGGTGTTGCCTAGTGTATTCTCAGATCATTTTACTTAGCCTGTTCTGTACCAATCCTTATCTTTGGGGAGATTATATTTTGGTATTATTCATAGGCACCCAGCCCAATTTCCTAGTATTATTAATATGGTTTCTTGATTCCCAACATGAGGGGAATCTTAAATCTAAATGACTGCAGCCTGGTGTTAACCACATAAATCCATTCCACAATTGAGGGAGGTTATATTCTTTGGCTGAAATTTTGCTTGTTGTTCTGATTGAGTTTGAGTGACCCTGAAAACAAATTTGTGTTTATGGCCAGGGTCATACACAGCAGGTATTATTAATTGGCCAGGTGAGGGTATCCCACCTAATAACATCGGCTAGTTGCCTGAACAGAATTATATCTTTTTTCTAGAGCAAATTTCCTAAGGGCTATTCAGTTAGAGCCTTGGAGTGGAGAAATCCACCAGGGTAGCCCGAAAGTACTGGATACAGGTAATTGACCATAAAGCTAACAATTAGATTAACTTTAACTGTGTATAAGGTTGTGAAATGCATTTAGTTAGCAAGCAAAGATGTGAGCAGTTACCAAAGTAATTGGTATACAGGCCTGGTCTTGCATCTTGGATCACCTGTCTACTTCAGATGTTGTCATCTTCTCATCCTGGCTTGGTAGTGTCTTCTCTGTTTGGGCCTTGTTTTAAGGTCAGCTACCCTCTCTATAGGCCAATCCATGCAGGGACTTGTTCTAAGTGTAAATATTAATTCAAGAGTCTGTTCCCTTCAGTTTTGCTGTGCAGGAGGTAGTTAAGAGTATTTGATGTGTCCTCCATCTAGGTGAGAGATTGCTCTTTAAATTATGTCTCTTCTAGTATACACAATACCGTGGTTTCAGGTCATGGGCATCTGATTTTCATCCAAAGATTATTTAGATAAGCTTTAGAAACAAACAAAATTTTAATAATTCAATTAAACTTTTAATAGACTTTATTTTTTACAATAATAAAACATAACAGCAAGGAGCTGTCGGAGAAGTAAGTCTTAGGTAGTAAATACAGACCTCAATTAACAAACCTAGAGTTTAATATCCACTGAAACATAATACTTTTCTCTCTCAAAATTACCCTCGTTTCTACTGAATATAGCCAAATTAAGACTCATTTGTTTGCAAAATAAATCTGGTTTCAATAAACTTGGCCTGATGATTTATATAATTGATCACATGGGGTTTTTAAAAATTGGCTTTGCTGAAACTTTTTATAAGGAATTTCAGATTAAACTTTTTAAAAGTAAAAGAAGCCAGCTTTTCTGGCCACTTAGATCCAGGAAAGCCATGCCAAAGGCCTGTCACATATTTCACCTTCAGATCTAGGTGAATTCCTCCCTTTTTGAAGTCCCCCAAGTGCGTGTGGATCACAATAAACTGTGGAAAATTCTTAAAGAGATGGCAATACCAGACCATCTGACCTGTCTCTTGAGAAACCTGTATGCAGGTCAGGGAGCAACAGTTAGAACTGGACCTGCTGGAAAAACAGACTGATTCCAAATAGGAAAAGGAGTACGTCAAGGCTGTATATTGTCATCCTGCTTATTTAACTTCTATGCAGAGTACATCATGAGAAACGCTGGACTGGAAGAAGCACAAGCTGGAATCAAGATTGCCGGGAGAAATATCAATAACCTCAGATATGCAGATGGTACCACCCTTATGGCAGAAAGTGAAGAGGAACTAAAAAGCCTCTTGATGAAAGTGAAGGAGGAGAGTGAAAAAGTTGGCTTAAAGCTCAACATTCAGAAAACTAAGATCTTGGCATCTGGTTCCATCACTTCATGGGAAATAGATGGGGAAACAGTGGAAACAGTGTCAGATTTTATTTTTTTGGGCTCCGAAATCACTGCAGATGGTCACTGCAGCCATGAAATTAAAAGACGCTTACTCCTTGGAAGGAAAGTTATGACCAACCTAGATAGCATATTTAAAAGCAGAGACATTACTTTGCCAACAAAGGTCCATCTAGTCAAGGCTATGGTTTTTCCAGTAGTCATGTACGGATGTGAGAAAGCTGTGAAGAAAGCTGAGTGCCGAAGAATTGATGCTTTTGAACTGTGGTGTTGGAGAAGACTCTTGAGAGTCCCTTGGACTGCAAGGAGGTCCAACCAGTCCATCCTAAAGAAGATCAGTCCTGGGTGTTCATTGGAAGGACTGATGTTGAAGCTGAAACTCCAATACTTTGGCCACCTCATGCAAAGAGTTGACTCATTGGAAAAGACCCTAATGCTGGGATGGATTAGAGGCAGGAGGAGAAGGGGAGGACAGAGGATGAGATAGCTGGATGGCATCACCGACTTGATGGACATGAGTTTGGGTAGACTCCAGGAGTTGGTGATGGACAGGGAGGCCTGGCGTGCTGTGATTCATGGGGTCGCAGAGAGTCAGACATGACCGAGCGACTGAACTGAACTGAAATACCTTGAGATTCTTGCCCCTGTTAGGAGATGGCCTTCCTAATTTATCTGATAAAACTGCTGGTAACTTGAGCGTTTTCAGCTTCTGGGAGGATCAGGTAGAGGAAAAAGATAAATGTTTCAATTCTGCTTACAAAGGTATAATTGCCAAATTTCTGTAAGTCATAATTAGCTTGAGGGGAGGGATTTCCTTATATCTGGAAAACAGATTTAAAACTAATAATGTTTCAAACAAAAATCAGTGTGCTACTTGTGAGTTTAATTCCTCTAGGAGTCACCCTCGAGTCATTTCAGCCCTCTTAAGTGGCTCAGTTTCTCCTTTGTTAGTCTGAGACCACTGTGGATATTCAGATCACTGAATGGCCAATTCTTCATGACCTGTCCACCCTCCACCCCAGGTGAGAGCAAGTCTTAATGAGTGGGTTTCACTATGGGACCACTGCATGGTATGAGGACTCTGCGTACATCACTCATATTTCAGTTTCCCGAGGAAGCTGTAACCGATGGGGAGGAATCTTGTCCCTCTTCTTCGGAGCGAGGCTCACATGTAATATCTTTACTTTTATCTCAACAAATTCTGTCAATACATTTTTCTAAATTTGGCTATAGTTGCTTCACAATCTTATGTTAGTTTCTGCTGTACCATGAAGTGAACCAGCTCTTATGTATCCATATATCCCCCTTGTCACTGTTAGAGCACTTGCTGAAATCTTAACCAATACTAATGTGATGGTATTAGTCAGTGGGCCTTAGGAAGGTACTTACATTCAATTTTTGGTATCATTAGGTTTTTCTAGTACTCATGTTCTGATGTGAGTGAGAGGACTAAAATTCATGCTTGAATTTTACCTTATGGTTAAAGAAGAACTGGTTAAAGAACATCAGTCCTTTTCAGAATCTTCAAAAAAACAGAAAATGAGGGAACACGCCTAACTCTATGATGTCCTTATTACCTTGATAACCAGTCAAAGATACCACAAAAAACTACAGATCAGTATCCCATATGAACATTGATGTAAAAATCCTTAACAAATACTAGCAAACTGAGTCCAACAACACATTAGAAGGGTTATACACTATGACAAAGAAAAATTGATTCAGGAATGCAAAAGTTCAACATAAAAAAATCAAGGAATAGAATGAAAGGAGAAAAAAAATCACATGAACATTTCAGTAGAGGCAGAAAAAGCATTTGACAAAATTCAGTACCCTTTCATGGTAAAAACACTCAGTAAACTAGGAATTGAAGGAAGCTTCCTTAATATGATAAAGGGCACATATGAAAAACCCACAAGTAACATTATACTCAGTGGTGAAAGGCTAAAAAGCTTTCCTCCTAAGGGGACAAGCCTGGCAGCCCACTCTCACCACTGCTTCTCTCTTGTGACTTTTTGACACTCTATAAGCATATCTGGAAGCAGTGTTTGCCTCACTGGGGTTTTTGGTTTGTTTTTTAAGTTTTAAAAATTCATCTGCTCTCTGGCAGCACTTTTCTCATGAATGTTTCTCAGCTACTCTCTTTTTCTTGTGCCTTTTTTTCTTCTTAAAATTTTATATTTGCATAGATCTATTCTTGCTCCCTTTGGGGTTATTTTTGAATGAACAGGGTTTTTCCTGTACAACTTTCTAGGATACCAAACTTTTTAGAATACCAACTTTTTAGGGAAGTTACAGTCTTTCACATTTACAGTCATTTTTGTTGTACCAGGGTTGAGTGTATGAGTTGTTTTATTTCTCCTCAGCCGGAGAAGGTTGGCTACTGCAGGACCATGCATAGTACAGGCTCTCTCATATTTTTTTCCTACTACACCAGCAATCTAATTTCTACCAGTGTAAATTGTTTGTGTGATTTCTAATTTAATACTTTCTCCTCTATTTCTTCAAACTAAACAGCAAAGCTTCCTCCACCAGCCTATGTCCCTTGTTCTTGTTGTTGGGAATGTGGTTTAAATTTTATACCTCAGTAAGTGCAGTTGAAGAAATGTACTCCCCACATCTTTTTGAGTTTTGTAACCTCGTGCCTTATATTTTACCCTCTTTCTCCAATTTAATTGTCTCTCCTCAGGCCTCTCTTCCACTTACATTTCATGTTTCCTAGTTTTATTGGAGATCATGTTTGCATTTTGTTTTTTATTCTATTTGTTGCTTTTGGGTAATTTCTGAGAGGAGAAGGGAGATTCTGACTTTATTATTTAAGACCAGAAGTACTTTAAATATATTTTTTGGTAGTGCTTTGCATATTTAATATTTTAACTGGATTAAATTTCATAATTATAAACTATGGGTGTGATATTTTCACTTAGTAAATACTTTTCTAGTGTTTGCTGTGTACCAAGTCTAAGTGCTTTACCAATATGTACTCATTTAATCCTCATAATAATCCTATATGAGATAGATGTTCTTTTTATTCCTATTTCATGATAGGAAACTGAAACATGATCAGGAAAATTAACTTGCCCAAGGTTACCTAATTAATAAGAAATAAAAATGCTTTCTACTTTTCACTCTATGCCTATAGTATTTGTGGATCTTGGCATCATTTGTTTATCTTATACTGATAAATACCTTGAGAGCAGAGTCCATGTCTCATTCATTTTTACACACCCAGTGCATATTTAGTAGAATACCTGAAATTCAGAAGATGCTCAATGAATGTTGTTGGTGAATTAATATTTTTTATTAGGAGCAAAATAATTTTCTCTCTGTCAGATTTGTATAACTTCAGTTGTTCATTCTACTTGCCTTGTTCAAAATAAACTTTTTTTTTTGTATTCTCATGTCATCATTTTAATGCTATTGCCATATTTTTGGTAATAATATCTCTAAAAACAGGTGCTATATTCCAGGACAAAACTGTAAAGTTTTCTTTATGAAAGAGTCACCAGTGTCCTGATAAATAACTAGTAGTTCCCTTACCCCAGTTTGCTATCTGTGCTAATGAATGATTTTTTATTCTGATGTTATTGTTCAACTTTGTTATTTGTAAAATAAGAGGTCAACTAACTCAGAGTAGTAGAAATGTGGTGATCATCTTACAGTTCATTTGTTTTTCTTGCTCAGTTTTATTCCACTGTAAGAATGTATCACTGTTTGTTGGCCTACTGTCCCACTGGTATAATTTCCTGTTTAGGGCTATTTATGAATAAAAGTGCTATAAATATTTTTGTTAAGTGTTTTTGTGGACATTTGTTATCATTTCTCTTGGTAAATTTCTAGCATTAGAAATATGTCAAGATGGATGTTTAGTTACGTAAGAATATATTTTTTTCTTTTCCCTCAAAATGGTTGTACCATTTTATATTCCCACAAACAACATGTAGAGTTTCATTGCGTTTTATGATACTTATCAGTCTTTTTAATTTTAGCCATTGTGGTGGGTGTGTTTATTTTTAATATTCATCATTATGGTTTTGATGTCCCATCTCTACTACCACCATTAATAAATTGGATGTTCTTAGGTGTTCTGCTTATCCTGGTGATGAATTACAGAGTTAGGGAGTCCCTAGACAACTCTCACTCCTGATACCAATTGCAGATCTGGAGGCCTCCTAAGACCTCCTCACTTAACAGACTATTTTCTAAAACAGGTGTCCCATGTTACATTGCTGTAAGCACTGTATGAGAGTTTTCAGTTCTCTAGGTCCTTGTTGGCACTTGTTTTTGTTCATCTTTTAGTAATAGCAGCCATTAATATTTTAAAAGAGATTTTATGAGAAACTGATGTTGACTATTAACAAATGCCTTTACGTCTTATATGAAGATTATCAGAAGATTTTTTGCTCTATTCTCTTGCTATCAGTTCAGTTCAGTTCAGTCATTCAGTCATGTCTGACTCTCTGCGACCCCATGAATCGCAGCACACCAGGCCTCCCTGTCCATCACCAACTCCTGGAGTCTACCCAAACTCATGTCCATCAAGTCGGTGATGCCATCCAGCTATCTCATCCTCTGTCCTCCCCTTCTCCTCCTGCCTCTAATCCATCCCAGCATTAGGGTCTTTTCCAATGAGTCAGCTATTCGCACGAGGTGGCCAAAGTATTGGAGCTTCAGCTTCAACATCAGTCCTTCCAATGAACACCCAGGACTGATTTCCTTTAGGATGGACTGGTTGGATCTTCTTGCAGTCCAGGGGACTCTCAAGAGTCTTCTCCAACACCACAGTTCAAAAGCATCAATTCTTCTGTGCTCAGCTTTCTTTATAGTCCAACTCTCACATCCACACACGACCACTGGAAAAACCATAGCCTTGACTAGACAGACCTTTGTTGGCAAAGTAATGTCTCTGCTTTTTAATATGCGGTCTAGGTTGGTCATAACTTTCCTTCCAAGTAGTAAGCATCTTTTAATTTCATGGCTGCAATCACCATCAGCAATGATTTTGGAGCCCCAAAAAATAAAGTCAGCCACTGTTTCCACTGTTTCCCCTATGGTAAAATCCATAAAAAAATTTGCTATCTTAACTGTTTATAAGTGTAGAGTTTAGTGCTGTTAAGTACATTCATTTTGTTCCACTGCCACGACCATCCATCTTCAGGACTCTCTGCATCTTGCAAAACTGAAACTCTGTGCTTCTTAAGTAATAACTACTTTATCCCCTCTTCTTAGCTCCTGGAAACTACCATTCTACTTTGTGTCCATGTGATTTTGACTGCTCTAAGTCAAATCTTACATAAATGATAACATACAGTATTTGTCTTCTTGTGACTGATTTATTTCACTCAGCATAATGATCTCAGAGATCTCACAGTTCATTTGTGTTGTTGTGTATGTCAGAATTTCCTTCCTTTTTAAATTTAAATAATAGTTATTCATCCAAAACAAATGTAGCAAAGTCTTAAATACTTTCAGTTTTTATATGAGATGAATAGTTATGTTGGTAAATTTAAATAATTATTAAAATGAGTTTTGTTTTATTGCTTTTTTTCTATTCCAGCTCTTTTCTGTATATTTTTCACTTTTCACTTTGATATCTCTGCCTTATTGAAGTGTTTTTAAGAACACAGATACCTGACACCTCAGAGAAAAGCCTTTAAACCCAATATGCATGCATGTGTGCTAAGTTGCTTCAGTCATGTCCAACTCTTTGTGATCTGATGCACTGTAGCCCACCAGGGTCTTCTGTCTATGGGATTCTCCAGGGAAGAATACTGGAGTGGGTTGCCATGCCGTCCTCCAGTTAAACTCAATATATTCAAGGTAAATTGTTAATGTTATCATGTTTCATTGACTCTACCTTGCCTGTGGTTTGTAAAAAGTGAAAGTGAAAAGTTGCTGAGTCGAGTTGGACTCTTTGCAACCCCATGGACTGTAGCAGCCCACCAGGATCCTCTCTGTCCATGGAATTCTCCAGGCAAGAACACTGGAATGGGTAGCCATTCCCTTCTCCAGGGGATCTTCCTGACCCAGGGATTGAACCTGGGTCTCCTGCATTGCAGGCAGATTCTTTACCACTAGCGGTGGTTTGTAAGGTCCACTGGTATTTCATGTACTGTTAAGATAGAAGAAAATACTGCTAATTACTTAAAAAATGAATAATAATATCATAAAATGGGGCTTCCCTGGTGGTGCTAGTGGTAAAGAATTTACCTGCCAATCCAGGAGATGCAAGAGATGTGGGTTCGATTCCTGGGTTGGGAAGATCCCTTGGAGAAGGGCATGGCAACCCACTCTAGTATTCATGCCTGGAGAATCCCATGGACAGAGGAACTTGTCAAAATTGTTTACTGTAAAATCTATGAAATATAATACATGTGTGAAAAAGGCTCTCATCATACTATAACATGTGGTCCCCTTGTACTTTGTTGACTCTTATAAAAGACTAGAATGAAGGAAATTATTTGACTATTTCATGTTGAGAAGCTGATAAAAACTTGATTTTTGTCTTGTTTTCTGTGGTTCCCTCTATGTTATATTCAGTAAACATTTTTATACCTACTATGCACTAGCCATACTGATGACAGTAGCTAACGTGCACACACACACATATATCCACACCTGTCTTTTACTCTGTGCTAGACACTATTTTGAGCACTTTATATATTGTCATTTATTAAATTTTACATTATCCCTATGAGGTAGATACTATACCCATTTTACCAAATAGAAACCTGAGGCACAGAGAAATCAAGTGACTTGACCAAGGTCATACAGCTAATAAGTGGTGGAGCTAGGATTTGAATGTCCTAAGATTGTCTTAACTCCAGTCTATGGTGTCAGTGGTATTCTTAGATACATAGATCATTGACATATTGTGCCTTCCCTCAACACAGCTTATGAAACAGTGTTTGAGGGTATGTTGATAACTTTGCATAAAATTATTATTATTTTTTCGGTAACGAATTTTTACTTTTATTTGTGTTTTTAGGACATTCAGTCAGAAGAAGGCTGCTATTGAAAGAGAGTATGCACAGGTAAGCTGGCAAGAGGAGGTCCCCATCCTCTCATCCTTCTTTGGCTTACGGGCAGATATGGTTGTTGGAGAGAAGCATTGGTATCCCTGCGTTCTCCTCTTCTTTGGCTCTCTCACTTTTTCCCTCCTTTTACTCCATTTGAATCTTCAGATGAGGAACTGAGTTGCTTCTTACTACAAAGAAGTTTATGAACATTCTGTGAGAAAATAATATTCACAATATTCTGAAGTATTTACAAGTATAAATAATAGTGAATAGATTTTATAAGTATATATATTCACAACCGTACATTTCATCCCTACGACTCATTTATTTTGTAACTGAAAGTTTGCTCCATTTGATTTCTCTCACCTGTTTTACTTACCTGGTTACTTGTCTCATAAAAAGCTTTTTCGAATAATCCAGGTTTTTTTCTTCATGATTAGATTTAGGTTAAATTTTTAACAAAAATACTGCACAGGTGATGTTGAGCCTAATGAGGTTTTTTGGTTTGTTGTGACAGATAAACTAGAGCACATCCCTGATATTGCCAATTTTCTAGCCTGATTGAATCTTTAACAGTGATAGCAGACCATTTTATCATTTATCAGTTTTCAAGATCAGTTTTCATGCCTTTTCTGTTTTTTGGTTTTTTTTTTTGCGCTAAAAAAAATGAATATTTGTTATGTTAAAAACATTTGCAAGGCATAATTAAAAATTAAACATCTGAGAATGTTTTAATTTTAACTTACACATTTCAGTTTAAATTATTAAATTTTTTAAAATGTCAAAGTTGGTGTATTCTTAGCTTTCATTTATACACATTTAAAAATCCACTGAAAATCAGAACATTTATCTCTTGCTGTGGAAATTTCCTTTAGAGAGTCTGCTTGTTGTTAAATTGAAAGTATGTGGAACGTTTATGCTGCCACCTATCTAATGGATAATATTTGATAATGACACTTCCTTTCTGGGACATTCCATAGTTTTGGCTATTTGTTGTTGGTACATCATCTAAACAATCAAGACTATTTAAATATATTTAAGAAATGGGATCATAATTTATATGAACAACTTCTTTGAATTTTTAGTTTTCTTTATCAATTTTACCAATTTTAAAGCAGTCTTTTAAAATATGGTAGTTGTGTTTTTTGTTTCTTTCTTGTATTTAATATTCTTTTTTTCCATGTGCTATATAATAGGTCTTTGTTGGTTATCCATTTATAGCAGTGTATTTAATATTCTTTTAAGTATTTAATATTTTGGTTCATCTCTGTCAGGAGCTAAGTCTTATGAATATTGATAATTTCCTTAGTTGAACTGTAGGTGAATGGGGAATCTATGCTCTATAAGGAATTACTCTAATTTTCTTATAAAAGTATTATTTTAAAATTAGTTTACTTAAAGATATACCACTTTTCATGTGTTGAGAAAATATTTTGAGCACTCTTCCAGCTTTTGTGGATATGCGTGCCAAAAAAAGAAGAAGAAAAGTCCTAGTACTTACAGAACTTCTATGGTTGTGTATTAACTTCCAATTAAATGTATTAAATTCATTCTCTTCAGGGAGTTCCCTGGTGGTCCAGTGGTTAGGACTCTGCACTCTGTCAAGGGTTTGATTCCTGTTTGGAGAACTAAAATTCCATAGGCTGTGAAGTGCTGCCAAAAAGAATAATAATAAAATTTAAAAATAAAAAATAAAAAAAATTCTCTTCAAAACAACTGATGTGGCATTATAGTCAATTGAAAAGAATGAAGTTATTCATAGAAGTTATTACTTATGGTATATGTTGTCATCGTCTACACAAAGAATTAATGCGCCAAAAAGTTTGAGTATTATTTGTGAGATTTAGAGATCATACAGATGAGCTGTTCCAATAAAAAAAATATGAAGGAAAAGAATTTAAGTGGGATTGATCAGATGACAGCAACTTTAAAAATAGTACCTTGAGTACATGCAACCCACTCCAGTGTTCTTGCCTGGAGAATCCCAGGGATGGGGGAGCCTGGTGGTCTGCCGTCTATGGGGTCGCACAGAGTTGGACACAACTGAAGTGACTTAGCAGCAGCAGCAGCAGCAGCAGCAGCAAGTACATACAGACTAAACTTGTAATATGTTTTTAGGGGAATGTTAGAAGAAAGAAAGAAAACAATACTGTATATCCTTATTTACACTTGAAGGAATTTGAGCCCTAAATTTTTTCAGGTTTCTTGCTACTTTCAATTTCCTATAAGAACATTAATGTTTTATTTTTAAGCACGGTTTGTGAAATTCATTTTGTAATTCTCCAGAAATAATAGATGTATGGCATATCTATTTATACAAATAGAGCAAATGAATTTCTAAAAACAGAGAAGCAATGTGAGTCATTAAACAGCATTAAGTATTAGGGTAAAATTTAGTCTGGCTTTTGACTACAGTTAGCTAACCACTGAGGTATTGGTAAAATTATTTGGAATACTCAAACTGAAGTTGCTAAAGGCGAGTTCTGTGTATTAATATACTTCCTGTAGTCTTTGGCAGAATGCTGGTAGTGAAGGAAGGATACAAAAGGTTACTGTGGCTGGAGAGAAAGAGCAGGAAAAGTTTGTGGGCTTTAAGGGCGGCTCCTTGTCTGAGGACAAACACAGAGCAAATACGGACACCCTGTCAAAAAGCCTGTGGTATCATACAGTCACACCTCAAGTGCAACTTTTTGCTATTTTTATTCTTTTAAGAAAGAAATTTATGAAGAGTTGGGCATACTACCCACTATCCTGTGTGTGTGGCAGGGTTCTGTTTTGGTGAATTTGCTCACAGTAAAAGTTTCAAATGTAACTTAATCTAGCTGTGTACAGTTAGCTTTCTGGCCATTGCTCTTAAAGAATCATTGGTAAAGTTATTTAAAACACTGGACTATATACTTGGAGTTTTCTATTTTGCTAGCCTTGTCCTGTAGAGCAATAAAGATAACTATCTTGAGAAAAAGTTGAGGATTATTTTCTGTGTTCATGTTGATACTTATGTTTTAAAATTATTTTACTTTTGAACTCCTTAACTTATGCAACAATAATTAGAAATAAATTTTGGGAGAAAAGCAGACAGATTTTTTTCCTCGAAATTCTTGATATACATAGTTTGATTTTTAAAGTTTTAAGAACTATTAGGAGAAACAGTGGTAGATCTGAGTAAACATTAGTATTCTTTGGCATGTAGATTTGCTATTATAGTTTAGTATTTTTTTAAGAAACTTTGTTATATTTAGTTTTATTATCTTGCTTGTTTATTTGTTTTAATTTTAAGAACTTATTTAGCTCTGATCACACATATAATTGAGGATTTATATGCAGGATATACTTTAAAATTTTATTTTTTATTTTTTCATTGAAGTATAATCAATTTACAATATTTTATTAGTTTCCCAGTGTACATACAGTATAGTGATTGAGTTTCTTGCATATTATATTCCATTATACGTTATTATAAGAAATTAGGTATAATTCCCTGTGCTGTACAGTAAATCCTTATTGCTGATCTATCTTATGTATAGTAGTTTGTTAATTTTATACCCCTAATTTGTTCCTTCCTCCTTTCCTCTTCCCTTTTGTAACCACAAGTTTGTTTTCTATGTCTTCGAGTCTCTTTTTGTTTTGCCTATACCTTGATTTGTATTTTTAGATTCCACATATCAGTGGTATTATACTGTATTTTCTTTCTCTGTGTGACTTACTTACGAAGCGTTATGTTCTCTAGGTGTGTCTACAGTGCTGCAAATGGAGGTATTTCATTCTTCTTTATGGTTGAGTTCATATTCCAGTGCATGTGCCACATGTGTGTATCTCATATCTTCTTAACCCAGTTGTTCCTTGATGGGCACTTGGGTTGCTTCCATGTTATCATGGCTGTTGTAAATGGTGCTGCTGTGAACATTGAGATGCATATATCTTTTCAAATTAGTGTTTTCATTTTTTCCTCATACAGATCCAGGAGTGGAATTGTTGGATCATGTGGTAGTTCTATCTTTAGTTTCTTGAGGAACCTCCATACTGTTTTTCATAGTGGCTACAACAATTTACATTCCCACCAACCATGTAGAAGGGTTCTCTTTTCTTTAATGGCTGGCTCCTTAAAGGGAAAAAGTGAAAAATGACAGGAGGGAAAACTATTAAGTCTGAGAACGAGAAAGAAAAAGAATTGAAGAAAAGAAAACAGAGCCTAAAGAAACTGTGTGATACTGTCAAACAGACTAATTATACATTGTAGGAGTCCCAGAAGGAGAAGAGAAAAGGTTAGAACTAGGCTTTGAGTGGTGTTATATCATGTTTGAACAGGGTATATTCTGCTTAGTTTTTTTTTAAAAGAACTTTTAAATAAGGATAGTGGATATAGCAGGACAATACACTATTTGCATTGTTAAATAGGAATATTTTTTGATGTTATCATAAATGAGATTGTTTTCTTAGTTTTCTTTTTATATAGGTTGTTGATATAAAGAAGCACAACTAATTTTAGTATGTTGATTTTTGTTTTCTTCAACTTTAATAAATTCATTTATTCTGATAGTTTTTTTTTTTTAAATAGAGTCTTTAGCATTTTCTGCATATGGGATTATGTATTTGTAAACAGATAATTTTGCTTTTTCCTTTCTGATTTGGATGCTTTTTCTTTATTTTTTATTGTCTGATTGCTCTTGCTAGTACTTCCAGCATTATGTTGAATAGAAGTGGCAAGAGTGGGCACCTTATGTAAGTTGTGTATATAACTTTTTAATCATGTTTTGGACTAGTAAGTTTTAAAGTCAGGAATCTAGTCAGTTAATTTTTAGGTGATTGATGGGCAAATTGTGATGATATCTAGTTATAACAATGTTACATTAATATGTTACATCTGAGATTGTCTATTTAAAATAGAATATTGGCATATGTAATATATGTATGTTTACATATTACTATGTAATGCCTGATTTTCAGAGTCATTTGTGCAGTAATAACCTCAGATCTTAATGCCAAGTTGCTATAGCATAAGCCTGACTGGTTTCATGACTTTTAGAAAAGTGTTGTAGAACTTTTAAAGAATGCAGAATTGGCAGTCCTGGCAGCTCAGTGCCTCATGCCTCTCTTAGTTCACTGAAAGGCTGAGGTATTCTCATTCCTGGTATTACTGTGGGGGTGCAATACATTACGTGGGAAGCTCTGATTTAGAGCTAGTAGATAAGGAACATATTCTCCTTTAGAGCCTCAAAAAGAAACAAGGCTGCTGACACCTTTATTTCAGACTTCTAGTCAGCAGAATTCTGGGAGAATACATTTCTTTTTTAAAAATGTATTTATTTATTTGACTGTGCTGGGTCTTTGTTGTTTGGGCTTTCTCTAGTTGTGGCGAGCAGGGACTACTCTCTAGTTGTGATGCATGGGCTTCTCACTGCGTGGCTTCTCTTCTTGCAGAGCACGGGCTCGAGAGCATTTGGGCTTCAATAGTTTCAGGTCCCGGGCTTTAGATTACAGGCTTAGTAGTTATGGTGCATGGGCTTAGTTGTCCTTTGTTGTGTGGGATCTTTCTGGACCAGGGATCAAACTGGTCCATGTCTTTGGTATTGGCAGGAGGATTCTTTACCACTGAGCCACCAGGGAAGCCCTATTTCTCTTTTAAGCCACCCAGTTTATGATACTTTATTACAGCAGCTCTTGGAAACTAGTATAGTAACCGACAATAATTTTCTTATTCTGGTATTAATTTGAGACTCTTGATGTAGTTACATGTATAAATATGATTGAAAAGAGGATATTTTCCCTCCTGACTTATGGTAACCATAGTTTTTGAAATACTAAGTATTTGCTAGACATCATTATTTTATTTAAATTCTTAAACACTATAAGATACTATTATATCTTGTACTTTAAAAGTAAGTCACCAAGACTCAGAAAGGGGAACCCTTACACAGTTTGAATGTTGGTGTCTGACCAAAAGCCTATGTTTTCTTTCCTCTCTCACTGTTTCTTTATGTACTAACAGAGGCCAGTTTCTGTTGGTGGCAGTAGCTAGTATTTATAGATTTTCTTCTTTAACTCACAATTTACGTTTGTATAATCTACACAGATAAAGAAAGATGGTCTCTTAAATGTGCCTTTTCCTAAAGTTCTGAGTTCTATATAATTTTAGTATTTTCTTGCATTTTTTATTTTCAGCCAAAGGCCAGAATATAGAAATAAATTATATTATTCTGTTCATCTGGGATCATCAAATAACTAAAACCATTAAGTACCAAAAATTTCTCATGGAAGTTCCGAAAACTTTAGAGTTACCTCTAGAGAATCAGAATGATTACAATATCCATTCTTGTTTATTAGCAGCTTAAAGTAGATCATTCAGAACAAATGGCTAGTGATTGATTTTTATTTAAGAGAGCCCCCCAAATGGAGTGACTGCTAATAAAGATGAATGTAATTGATACAGTATCATCTATCCCATTTATGATGACTGGTTATAGAGAAAATCAAACCTTTAAAGTATCTTTAGTGGAAGATGATGACACGGTCTTGAACATGATGGTTTTGTGTTCATGTTTGACGACAGATGTTTTTGGAGGGGGACTTGTGACACTGCTGGATAAATATTGAAACACTGCAGGGATCAAATGCATATTTGTGCAGCTTCTTAATTCAATCCCTTTGCAAATAGTATTTATTAACAGTGTAGTTTGGCTAACATTGAAGACCTACCATGTGGCGGCTGTTCTTAGGTGGTAAGAATGTCCTTAATAACATTAGAATATTTCCTTTCCGAAGTGAAGTGAAAAATTTGTATGGGTAATGGAAAATAACATTTTAATTGGCCTTGTTGTTCTTCAGTTGCTAAGTCGTGCCTGATTCTTTGTGACCCATTGACTGTCCTTCACTAGAACTTTGCAAATATACAAGTAGAGTTTTTAAAAGTAGTATATATAGGTAGTTAATTTGATCATGGTATCTGGTCCCATCACGTCATGGGAAATAGATGGGGAAACAGTGGAAACAGTGTCAGACTTTAATTTTTTGGGCTCCAAAATCACTGTAGATGGTGGCTGCAGCCTTGAAATTAAAAGACGCTTACTCCTTGGAAGGAAAGTTATGGCCAACCTAGATAGTATATTCAAAAGCAGAGATATTACTTTGCCAACAAAGGTCCATCTAGTCAAGGCTATGGTTTTTCCAGTGGTCATGTATAGATGTGAGAGTTGGACTGTGAAGAAAGCTGAGCACTGAAGAATTGATGCTTTTGAAGTGTGGTGTTGGAGAAGACTCTTGAGAGTCCCTTGGACTGCAAGGAGATCCAACCAGTCCATCCTAAAGGAGATCAGTCCTGGGTGTTTATTGGAAGGACTGATGCTGAAGCTGAAACTCCAATACTTTGACCACCTCATGCGAAGAGTTGACTCATTGGAAAAGACCCTGATGCTGGGAGGGATTGGGGGCAGGAGGAGAAGGGGATGACAGAGGATGAGATGGCTGGATAGCATCGCTGACTCGATGGACGTGAGTTTGAGTGAACTCCGGGAGTTGGTGATGGACAGGGAGGCCTGGTGTGCTGCAATTCATGGGGTCGCAAAGAGTCGAATACGACTGAGCAACTGAACTGAACTGAATTTGATATTATATATAGTTTAAGCTTTAGTAATAAAGGAGGAGCATGCATTCTAGGATATTAAAAATCTGAAAGAAGAGAAGCAGTCTCTGTAAAATAAAATATTTTTATTAATTTGTAGTTATTAGCAGGAATCATATAGCACTGTTTCTTTGTGATGGAATTGAATTGTTACATTCTTCATAAAAGTAAAAAGGACGTGCTTACTGTCTTTGAGTTAAATCTTAATCTAATGGAGAAATAGATCCATAAACAAACGAAACTAGCTCATCTAATTTTGTGTAAGAGAATCATTATCCATTGTTAAATAAATGCATGTCTAGGAAGCATCACGATGAACAAACCTAGTGGAGGTGATGGAATTCCCGTTGAGCTATTTCAAATCCTGAACGATGATGCTGTGAAAGTGCTGCGCTCAATATGCCAGCAAATTTGGAAGTGGCTACAGGACTGGAAAAGGTCAGTTTTCATTCCAGTCCCAAAGAAAGGCAATGCCAAAGAATGCTCAAACTACTGCACAATTGCACTCATCTCACATGCTAGTAAAGTAATGCTCAAAATTCTCCAAGCCAGGCTTCAGCAATATGTGAACCATGAACTTCCAGATGTTCAAGCTGGATTTAGAAAAGGCAGAGGAACCAGAGATCAAATTGCCAACATCCGCTGGATCATCGAAAAAGCAAGAGAGTTCCAGAAAAATATCTGTTTCTGCTTTACTGACTATGCCAAAGCCTTTGACTGTGTGGATCACAATAAACTGTGGAAAATTCTGAAAGAGATGTGACTATCAGACCACCTGACCTGCCTCCTGAGAAACCAGTATTGCAGGTCAGGAAGCAACGGTTAGAACCAGACATGGAAAAACAGGCTGGTTCCAAATAGGAAAAGGAGTACGTCAAGGCTGTGTATTGTAACCCTGCTTATTTAACTTATATGCAGAGTACATCATGAGAAGTGCTGGGCTGGAAGAAGCACAAGCTGGAATCAAGATTGCCGGGAGAAATATCAATAACCTCAGAGATGCAGATGACACCACCCTTATGGCAGAAAGTGAAGAAGAACTAAACAGCCTCTTGATGAAAGTGAAAGAAGAGAGTGAAAAAGTTGGCTTAAAGCTCAACATTCAGAAAACTAAGACCATGGCATCTGGTCCCATCACTTCATGGCAAATAGATGGGGAAACAGTGGAAATGGTGGCTGACTTTATTTTTCTGGGCTCTAAAAATCATGCAGATTGTGACTGTAGCCATGAGAAGAAAAGATGCTTATCCCTTGGAAGGAAAGTTATGACCAACCTAGGCAGCGTACTAAAAAGCAGAGATATTACTTTGTCAACAAAGGTCCAAATAGTCAAGGCTATGGTTTTTCCAGTAGTCATGTATGGATGTGAGAGTTAGACTATAAAGAAAGCTGAGCGCCGAAGAAATTGATGCTTTTGAACTGTGGTGTTGGAGAAGACTCTTGAGAGTCCCTTGGACTGCAAGGAGATCCAACCAGTCCATCCTAAAGGAGATCAGTCCTGGATGTTCATTGGAAGGACTGATGTTGAAGCTGAAATTCCAGTACTTTGGGCACCTGATGCAAAGAGCCAACTCATATGAAAAAACCCTGATGCTGGGAAAGATTGAGGGCTGGAGGAGAAGGGGACGACAGAGGATAAATTGGTTGGCTAGCATCACTGACTCAATGGACATGGGTTTTGGTGGACTCCGGGAGTTGGTGATGGACAGGGAGGCCTGGAGTGCTGCGTTTCATGGGGTTGTAGAGTTGGACGTGACTGAGCGACTGAAGTGAATTGAGTGCTCCTCAGTAGAGCACTGCTTCAAAGTATTGCCCACGTGAGAGAAAGATTTTGCACTTTAAATCACCAGTTCAGTTGAGTTTGAATTTGAAATTCATATCTGAAATCAGTTTTTATCTTTTCTCTTAATGTACATGTTATGTCTTTTATGATCAGCGATCACATAGGTCTCTTGTTTTTTGTATCTGAACATTAGTTGTTCTGTGGTAAGTAGAACTGTCTGTCTCTTTGATGAATTCTTTACATAACCTGCAGAGTGACTTCTGGGTAAGCAGCATAGCCTTATTTTAAATCAGCTGGTCTCAAAGAATGTAAAAATGGGTGAAACTCCATCCAACCTTTTAATATAATGTATGAGTAAAAATAATGAGCAGAAATTTGATTTTAATTTAAGTTTAAATTTAGTTTAAACTGCTGTTACTCTAACATACGGAGAAGGCAATGGCACCCCACTCCAGTACTCCTGCCTGGAAAATCACATGGACGGAGGAGCCTGGTAGGCTGCAGTCCATGGGGTCGCTAAGAGTCGGACATGACTGAGTGACTTCACTTTCACTTTTCACTTTCATGCATTGGAGAAGGAAATGGCAACCCACTCCAGTGTTCTTGCCTCTAGAACCCCTGGGAAGGGTGGGCTGCCGTCTCTGGGGTCGCACAGAGTTGGCACGACTGAAGCGACTTAGCAGCAGCAGCAGCACTCTAACATAAATTGTTGCTCTTTCTAATTCTCTAAGTTGGTTTGCTTTATGGATTTTCTGAGAAAGCAGGAAATGACCTAATGCTTTTGCTTTAAAAGAAGAAACCATAACACTGCCCAGGAAATACTCACCCCTCACTTCCCCACCTAGAGAGTCCTTTAATACAGGATTATATTTCCCTCGTGATTTATGTCTAGTACTTAGTACAATATCTGGCACACCATAAATGCTTAAATAACATTTGATGGGTGAAATGAAGAATGCTTTTTTCATGTCTGCTATGAAAATTCCAACTCAGAATAGGAATCAATAAAATGTTATTCTTAAGCCAAAAAGGTGATATTGCTAGAAAGAAATAAAAGCATATCTTTTGACCATTAATTGATAGCCACAGGTGGCTTGTGTAATGTAAATTTATCCTTTATATTCTCAGAAATCAATCATTTAATGAAGTTTATATTTAAATAGTTTGCAGAAACTTTATTTCTCATATGCTGGGGTCCGGCCCCAGCTGATCCAGGGAGTTCAAAGCGGGGACGGCGTCGGCGAGGATCAGGATACAATAGCTTCAATTAGGTATTAATTAGAGATATAAAGAATAATAGAATGAGGATAGCTCAGTAGGAAAAATCAGTGGAGAAAAGAGGCTGAGTAGCTTGGTTTACGCGGGAGACCAATAAAACTTCAAGACAAGAAGCTTGCACCACTTACGTAGGCCGCAGGCATCCTTCCGTTCTCCCGAAGGAGAGGAGACACTGAGGCCTCCCCGGTCGGATCTTAGAAGCCCAGGCATAATTAGTAAGCATGGCGGGTTCCGTGCTCCAGATGGAGACTCAGCCAGAACTTGAGAGAGAGAGAGACATGGGGAGACCAGTCTTTCGAGGAACTGATCCCAATTCTTTATTTTCCGTGGTCTACGTTTATACACTGAGATGTTATGCAAAAGTCATGCGGGGCTCAGCAGTCCTGACTTTTATCAAAGTCAGGTGCTTCATACAAATGTATACAGAGGTCTTAGGGGTGTTACATCATCTTTTGGCCAGGGGGCCTGCTGACAATTTATGACCCTCTCCTTGTGACAGCAGTCAGTCAACCAGGACACTTATTTCTCCAGGGGTGATTATTCTTGAAACAGACACCACCCAAATAAAGTTACATTCCTATAGGGTGAGGGTGTAGTGGGTTTTAGTTAAGTAAAGAATTTACTTAGCCTAAGGTCTAACGTGATTAATATCAAAGGTTAATACTTATTTCTTCTATATATTCATTAATGTGTGTAAGGGCAGGGGATGTGGAGACTTAGCAACAAACATTGGCTCAACAAATGAAAAACCCTTCACCAATACAATTTCTAGTCAGCCCACTATACTTATACTAATGGTTTTCTAACTTTTCTAAGGAACCTGTTTTTAGAAGGTTTAAAGCGTCTCATGCCTCTCATGGTTGGGAGGCTGTGAGCAATCACATGTGGCCGGACAAGCCTGTCAGGCAGGCCAGAGAACCTTCAGAGGAGTTTGTAGGTTAAAACACTTTTGTCATGCCCAGGAGTTTTTATTAACTGGAGCTCTAAGTTAACTCCTTCTCCAAAAGAGGTGGTGGGGGACAGCCCCCCATAAAGTCAGAGGTGTAGGTGAAAGCACAAAATAGTAAAGTAGGCAGGCTCTGGTTATGGGGGTAGATGCTCGAGGATTTCCAGGGGGACTCCTGAGGCTTATCCCGCCTTTGCGTATGTCAGGCCTCCTTCCTCATGACCTTTGCCATGGGCCGAGTGCCTCACTCTGGCCCTCAACACTCATAGTAGGATTAAACTCTTACATCCACTTAAAGACATTTGCATTCAGTTTTTAAAATATTATATGTATATAATTTAGCAGAATTATACTCTTAGTCTTCACAAACTAATAAATGTAAACTAAACATTGATTCAAGGATTATTCATTTGTATTGAACTGCTATTAATGTTGTTAACTAATTTTAATGAGCATATATTAAAATAATTTTATTTATTTATTTATAACTGCAATGGGTCTTAGTTTCAGCATGTGGGGTCTTTCACTGTGGTGTGGGCTTTTCGTTGTGGTGCTTGAACTCCAGAGTGTGTGGACTTAGTAACTGAGGTGTATAGTAGTTGCGGTGCACAGGCTCAGTTGCCCTGCAGCGTGTGGGATCTTAGTTCCCTGACCAGGGATTGAACCTGTGTTCCCTGCATTGGACGGCATATTCTTAACCTCTGGACCACCAGGGAAGTCTCCAAATATTTTTTAGTGACTTAAACATTAGAACTCGATGAGTTAGGAAATATAAGCAAGTGGTTTCTTAAATCATTTTTTTCAGGGTCTCTACAAAGATAAATAAAAACTTGATTCTTTATCCTCAGAGGATTTAGTCATGTAGGATAAAGCAGATATGAGAATGAATATATAGTATAAGGCATAAAGAATAAATAGTAGAAGGCAAAATCAAGTAGTTTCTAAATCACTACTAAGTAAAAAGTACTAATTTAGTAGTTTCTAAACCACTACTTAGTAGTGATTTAGTAGATTCTAAAATCTTGTATTTAGCAAGATTATAAACAGAAACAATACATATAATAGTGAATGATAAGAGAAGACTGTGGATAAGGCATTGACTGTCAATTACTTTTGGAATAAGATATGCCAGTTCTTAAACTGAGGCTCTCTTTGTCCAGTTTGGCTCAGTTCTTAAACACTGGGGCCCATTTTCAATGCTTTTAGATTTGGGGAATTAGGCATCTTGACTATTTGCTAAATATGGTTCTCTAGAGAATAAGAATTTTCTAAATGAAGAATATAACGTGATGGTTAAGAATATGGTGTGAATCCTAAGTCTGTCATTTACTAGCTGTATAACATTGGGTGGTTTACTTAATCACTCTGTGCTTCAGATAACCAATCTATAAAAATAGTATGATGATGATAATAATAATACCATATAGAGTGCTGCTGCTAACTTGCTTCAGTCGTATCCGACTCTGTGCGACCCCATAGACAGCAGCCCACCAGGCTCCCCCGTCTCTGGGATTCTCCAGGCAAGAACACTGGAGTGGGTTGCCATTTCCTTCTCCAATGCATGAAAGTGAAAAGTGAAAGTGAAGTCGCTCAGTCGTGTCCGACTCTAGCGACCCCATGGACTGTGGCCTACCAGGCTCCTCCGTCCATGGGATTTTCCAGGCAAGAGTACTGGAGTGGGGTGCCATATAGAGTAGAATAGAATAGAGTAGTCATTTGTCTTTATTTCTTATTAGAATATGCATTCTCATGGATAGACACTTCATAGCAGAATAAATGACTGGAGAGTCTAAGATAAACAAGGTAACAACACATGTGAATCTATGTGTGTGCATGCACACACTCACATGGATTAAGAATCCAATTGTAGTGAAGTGAGATTATAACTATACTTAAAATAAGGGCAGGGAAACTGAGCATTTTTGTTACTGTTGTTGTTCAGTTGCTTGGTCATGTCCGGCTCTTTGCGATCCCATGGACTGCAGTGCACCAGGCTTCACTGTCCTTCACTATCTCCCAGAGTTTGTTCAAACTCACATCCATTGAGTTGGTGATGCCATCCAATCATCTCGTCCTCTGTTGTCCCCTTCTCCTGCCCTCAATCTTTCCCAATATTAGGGTCTTCTCCAATGAGTCAGTTCTTCACATCAGATGGCCAAAATATTGGAGCTTCAGCTTTTCAGTCCTTCCAATGAATATTCATGGTTGATTTCCTTTATGATTGACTGATTTGATCTCCTTGCTGTCCATGAAACTCTTAGGAGTCTTCTCCAGCACCGCAGTTTGAAAGCATCAATTCTTTGGCACTCAGCCTTCTTTATGGTCTAGCTCTCACATTTGTACATGACTATTGGAAAAACCATAGCTTTGATGAGCATTTTAGAGCAATCTAGGATTTTTAATATATCCCAAGTTTCAGGAAGAGAGCAACTGCTTTTTGCTTTTTTATAGAGAACATTGATGTTTAGGTCAGAAACAGTGCTAGAATTCTGAGCGATCTAAAGCCTGGATGGTAGTTACCTAAGTACCTTCTCTGATTTTTAAAATATTTTCTCTGACTCCTTAAAAATGATCAGTACAAACTGAATGAGACCCCCCCTTTTCTTCTATTTAATTTTCCATTGTGTGCTGTTAACTAGTTCTCTATTTCTGTTTTTAATTCAAATAATTTAATTTGTACTTGTGAAGCAAGTACAAATTTAATTTGTACTTGTGCTTCCTTCCAAATTCTTTCTTTGCAGCCAAGTATATTGTAGTAACTAAATTTTTCAACTATTGTCATATTGAAAGGATGTTAAAATGGTAATATGCTTAATTTTATTCCCTTTTATTATTAATACATCTAAACATGCAGCAAAGTTGAAGAATATAACAGTTAACACCCATATACCCACCTACCATTTAGTATACTTGCTTTATCACATATCTATCCATATATTGGTCTTTCTTTCATTTAGTATTCCATTTTATTTTTGATGTGTTTCAAAGTAAATGCAGACATCAGGACTCTTCCCTCTAAATTCCTCAACTAAGCTTTGTTTTTGAAAGATCTATTTTTCCCCTTTTTTATTTCAGTGCGCACTGATGTTTTAAAACTTTTTATTTTCTATTTATTTGCTTTATTTTATTTGTATTATTTTTGTTATGACTGCACTGGATCTTCATTGCTCTGCGTGGTCTTTCTCTAGGTGCCGCCGGCAGGGGCTACTCTTTGTGGGGTGCATGGGTGTCGCATTGCAGTGGCTTCTCTTCTGCGGAGCACAGATCTAGGTGTGTGTGGGTTTCAGCAGTTGCGTCACTCAGGCTCAGTAGTTTCAGCATGTGGGCTCAGTAGTTGTGGCGCATGGACTTAGTTGGTCTACAGAATGTGGGATCTTCCCAGACCAGGGATGGAATCCATGTCCCCTACATTGGCAGGCAATTCTTATCCACTATACACCAAGGAAGAAGTCCCATTCTCCCTTTTTAATATAAAAGACAGGTTGGCAAGCTACAGCCATCTGGCTTGACACCTGCTTTTGTAAGTAAAGTTTTATTGGACCATAGTCAGTGCTCATTTGTTAGTGTTATCTCTGGCTGCTTTCTTGGTGCACTGGCAGAGGTGACACAGGGATCATATGGCCTGCAAAGCCGAGAGTGTTTACTCTCCTCCCTTTACAGAAAAAACCTGCAGCCACTCATACAGAGGCTATGGAACTTCTTTCTGATTCACTGATAGTGATTTTGTCAATCAAGGCATTTATCTTCTATCCTATTTATGTTGAGCAAAAATCTTCTTTTCCAGTTAATCTTCTTGGATGCATGACAGTCTTTTGGGAATTTGAAGACTACATGTATGCTTGCTCTCATCTCTTTCTGCAAGTCTGTGCACCACTCCTAGTCTTCCCAGTCGTAAAATTGTGTGGTTTATTCAGTTCACACTTGAATGACCTATGTAACTCAATTTTAAACCTTTCACCTATCTTGTTTCCTATCATTATTCCTCAGACATTGATACTCAGATCAAAATCCAGTTTGTTAATCCTATGGCTCAGAGCAGTCTGTTTCTTCTATATTTTAATTTTTATTAAGTTTTACTATGCATTTCTTATGTACTGTTCACCCAGTGATGTTATTACTGTTAATATGGACTAAGATGCATTATCCTTACAGGTAGCTATATTATATTAGTGGCTTTTATTGAACTTAAATTCAGAACCACTAAGTCTTTTATGTATCTTATTGTTATAGCAGATCTTCTCCATTCTTTTCTGAACCCGCAGCAGAACTTTTACCTTTGTGAGAGTCCACTGTATCGACATAGCTGACTTTGCCAGTTTTATTGAGAAGTTTTTGCATCTTGAGTCTGTCATTCTTATGTTTTCTATTTTTCTTAGTTGTCCTGTGAGAATTTAATAGTACTTACTTCATCATCACCATGCTACATGTGCACAATCATTGAACACAAGTGAAATTTTTGTGGGAGTTTCTCTTAGAACTTGTGGTAAAGTGAATAATTTCTCAGCAAATAATCCTCTCCCATCCTTTTCCTTGGGCTGATATACTCATCTCTGACTCACTGACTTTGGACTTGATCATATGGCTTCCTTGAGCCAATAGAATGGAGATGGAAGTGGCAGCAGGCAGTTTCTAAGATGAGGCTTTAAGAGCCCTGCAAAGTTTCTTTTAGCTCTCTTGTACTTCACCCATTTCCTACAAGAAAAAAAAGATTGCCTCAGTTAATTACTGCCCCTTTGGATTGGGTTCCAAAATAAAAGATAAGTGAAGGAGCACTGAACTTGATTCACAAACCTAAAGAAGAGATACTCCAGCCAAATCTGAGTTCATAACAAATTTGTATTTAATACTGTAAGCCATTGGCATTTTTGGAGTTGTTTGTTATGCAGCATTAGTTCACCAATAGCTGATCCTTATACGGTTAAGCAAGCCATTCTGTTTGTAGGGAATCGTCTCTGAAATGCCTATTACTTGTAAATAGCAAAGTGATACTAGACCATCTTGAACCCTGGGTGAAAGGAGATCAGAGGTAAATTTTGTGCTAAGATGCATGTCCATGGCAGAAGATAAGAGATCCTCTGAGGAAAGGAACTATAATTACTAAATTATACAGGATACACAGATATATGCTACTGCTCTGGCTTGTGCCTCAAATGCTTTGGGTCATTTCCTTACTTCTTTGCAGTTTGATTTACTACCATTGTTCGGTTTTTCTACTTTTATCTATTCTGTTTTCCTATTCCTCCTCATGTTCTGTGACGTTTTATCACTTTTGGAAATAGTATATGTTTTCACAGACTATAAGTAGTATGTAAAGAAATAACAGAATAAGACCACTGGAGTTCTAGTTCTGGCTCTATCATTTGTTAACACAACCACTCCAAATAAGTTACTTACACCATTTCCTCCTTTTCATAGTGGGGTTAATAAATAACTCACAGTTGCTGCTAAGCTGAAATGAAATGACAGAGTCATTGGCTCAGCATCATTTGTATATAGTCGTTTAGGAAATACTTATTGAGTGAACTCTGAGGAATACAGTGCTTTGCACATTATAAAAAAATCAATGCATTTTATGGCATTTTGATAATCACAGTCCTAGAAAGTACTTGTTGGTATCATATTGATGCCAAATGAAAAGAAAAAAGAATTTAACTTCTATCTGTGAAATAAAGAAGATAAATATTTGCTGCTGGAAATCATGGAACAGTTTTATAGATGTGTTTTGTGTTACATCATAGCTTAATACTTTATTTCAGGACTTTTTACAGTATCCTTGAAAGTGAATAGGTATTGTCAATAGCTGTTGTCTTGTTTTTGTTTTATTATTTTTTTTTTTAATTTTGGCTGTGCTGTGTCTTCATTGCTGTGTGCAGGCTTTCTCTAGTTGTGGCGAGCGGGGGCTACTCTTCATTGCTATGCTCGGGCTTCTCATTGTAGTGGCTTCTCTTGTTGTAGTCCAGAGGCTCTGCTGCTGCTGCTAAGTTGCTTCAGTCGTGTCCGACTCTGTGCGACCCCATGGACTGCAGCCTACCAGGCTCCTCCGTCCATGGGATTTTCCAGGCGAGAGTACTGGACTGGGGTGCCGTTGCCTTCTCTGACAGAGGCTCTAGGCACAGGTTTTAGTGGTTGTGGTGCATGCTCCGCAGCATGTGGAATCTTCCCGACCAGGGATCGAGCCCACGTTCCCTGTGTTGTCAGGCAGATTCTTATCCACTATACCAATAGGTGGTATTTTTTGTTCTATCTGAAGAACAGATATTAAGAAATAAAACTGCCTTTATTCATATAGTTCTATCTTTATTCATATAGTTACTTTTTATTCATATAGTTCTATCTATATGAATCCAAGACAGAATATAATAAGATTGTTTATGCTCTGTTCCTTCTTCTAGTTTACATTTATTCAGAATATAAATTCAAGTATATATCATGCCACTGAATATTATGAATGATCATATTCTTTTCATATAACCTTGGATAAGATACAGTGAAAACAATGAGGCTAACAACTTTTCTCTTCTATTATTTGGGCATGTATCAGACATTTTGACTAGTTCATAGGAATCCTTTTGTTTTAATTTAAAAATTAGTTGTAATTTTAAGAATTCACATATTACAGAGGTACATACACTAAAATCAATTGTCTTCTTTAGTTTCTTTTCAAATTCACCTCCTTTTGTTTGGCATGAGTCTTTTCCTTGCACAGGGGAGGTATTGATAGGCCAGACCTGAATGTGGCTTGCATTATTTCTTCCCACTTTCCATTTGCTGAAACTTAGTCACACGGTCAAATCTAATTTAAGAGGAGGCTGGAAAAATCTCATCTGTGTGTATGCCTTGAAGGAGGGGAAAACATGGATACCAGTAAAGCTAGCAGTCTCTGCTATATGTTTGATTTTAAAATTCAGAAATATTTTTTTATTCTGAAAATACTATTTTATCTATACTGTATACTGCTGAGTCAGGTTTTAAGAGAACAATAATAATTGTATGTAATTTAATTGATTAATTCCTTTAGTTACACAAATGGTCAATGGGTCTGGTAACCCAAATAGGAAGGAACAATTAAAGAAATAGAAATTTTAAGTGATATATTTTAAATTCTTGGCAGGTTGCCCAGAAAAGTAGGTGGAGAGTGATAAATATTTGTCTATGAAAGCTAATAATATTTGCATTCACTACTTAATAGAGGCTTTTAATGATTTAATCTATGATGCAAAGAGTTTTGTCCTATACCTAATAGAAATCTTGTGTATATTTCATTACATATATAACTGAGTATTTCATTTTTTAAATGATTATGTAAATGGTATTATGATTTTAAGTTCCACTTTTCACTGCTCGTTTGTAAGACAGTAAGTGACTCTTGTGTATTAACTTTGTATCCTGCAACCTTACTGCAATTATGTCATTAGTTCTGGAGGGTTTTTTTGTTGTTGATACTTTAGGATTTTCTGCATAGACGATCATGTCATCTGCAAACAAAAGGCAATTTTATTTCTTCCTTTCCAATCTGTATATCTTTTATTTCTTCTCCTTGTCTTATTACATTAGCTAGTATTTCCAGTATGATGTCAAAAAGGAGTAGTGAGAAGGGACACCCTTGCCTTGTTATCTTATCAGGAAAGCTTCAAATCACCCACCACTAAGTATAATACTAGTATTTATCAAGTTGAGAGAGTTCCTCTTTATTCCTGGTTTGCATGCATGTATGCTCAGTCACTTTAGTTGTGTCTAACTCTTAAACCCTATGAACTGTAGTCTGCCAGGCTCCTCTGTCAATGGGATTCTCCAGACAAGAATACTGGAGAGGGTTGCCTTGCCCTCCTCCAGGGGATCTTCTTGACCCAGGGATCAAACCCATGTCTCCTGTATCTCCTGCACTGCAAGTGGATTCTTTACCCACTGAGCCACCTGGGAAGCCTGATTCCTAGTTTACTGAGAGTTTTATCCTAAGTGGGTGTTAGGTTTTGTCAGATGCTTTTCTGCATCTGTTAATATGATAATGTGACTTTCTTATTTTTGGCCTGTTGATGTGATGGATTACATTAATTGATTTTCAAATGTTGAATCAACCTTGCATCAGATCAGATCAGTCGCTCAGTTGTGTCCGACTCTTTGCGACCCCATGAATCGCAGCATGCCAGGCCTCCCTGTCCATCACCAACTCCCAGAGTTCACTGAGACTCACGTCCATAGAGTCAATGATGCCATCCAGCCATCTCATCCTCTGTCGTCCCCTTCTCCTCCTGCCCCCAATCCCTCCCAGCATCAGAGTCTTTTCCAATGAGTCAACTCTTCGCATGAGGTGGCCAAAGTACTGGAGTTTCAGCTTTAACATCATTCCTTCCAAAGAAATCCCAGGGCTGATCTCCTTCAGAATGGACTGGTTGGATCTCCTTGCAGTCCAAGGGACTCTCAAGAGTCTTCTCCAACACCACAGTTCGAAAGCATCAACTCTTCGGCGCTCAGCCTCCTTCACAGTCCAACTCTCACATCCATACATGACCACAGGAAAAACCATACCCTGGGATAAATTTCACTTGGTCATGGCATATTTTATACATCATTGGGTTCCATTTGTTAGTATTTTATTGAGAGTTTTTGCATCTACACTCATAAGTTTAAATCTGTAGTTTTCTTGTAATGTCTTTGTCTAGTTTTGGTATTAGGGTAATGCTGGCCTCATGGAGTAAGTTAGGAACTATCCATTCTGCTCTGTCCTCTGAAAGAGATTCTAGAGGATAAAGCTCAACATTCAGAAAACTAAGATTATGGCATCCAGTCCCATCACTTCATGGCAAATAGGTGGGGAAACAGTGGAAACAGTGGCTGACTTAATTTTTCTGGGCTCCAAAATCACTGCAGATGATGATTGCAGCCATGAAATTAAAAGACGCTTACCCCTTGGAAGGAAAGTTATGACCAACCTAGACAGCATATTAAAAAGCAGAGACGTTACTTTGTCAACAAAGGTCCATCTAGTCAAGGCTATGGTTTTTCCAGTGGGCATGTATGGATGTGAGAGTTGGACTATAAAGACAGGTGAGCACCAAAGAATTGATGCTTTTGAACTGTGGTGTTGGAGAAGACTCTTGAGAGTCCCTTGGACTGCAAGGAAATCCAACCAGTCCATTCTAAAGGAGATCAGTCCTGGATGTTCATTGGAAGGACTGATGTTGAAGCTGAAACTCCAATACTTTGTCCACCTGATGTGAAGAGCTGATTCATTTGAAAAGACCCTGATGCTGGGAAATATTGAGGGCAGGAGGAGAAGGGGACGACAGAGGATGAGATGGTTGAATGGCATCACCGACTCCATGGACATGGGTTTGGTTGAACTCCAGGAGTTGGTGATGGACAGGGAGGCCTGGTGTGCTGTGGTTCATGGGGTTGCAAAGAGTCGGACATGACTGACTGACTGAACTGAACTGATATAATTTCTTCCTTAAGTGTTTGGTGGAATTGACCAGTGAACCCATTTGGACCTGGTGCTTTCTTTTTTGGAAAGTTATTATTGATTCAGCATCTTTAATCACTTGAACATCAATTATTTAAATGTACTAATTAAAAGACTGGATCAATAAATAATACCCAACAATATGTTGTTGACAACAAATGTATTTTATATATATGTTTGTGTATATATGTGTGTGTGTGTCTGTGTGTGTGTTCAGGGGAGGCCTGTTCGTATTGTCTATTTCTTCTTGTGTGAGTTTTGGGCCAAATTGTGTCATTCAAGGGATTAGTGTGTTTCTTCTAGGTTATTGAATTTATGGGCATAGAATTACTCATAGTATTCTTTTATTATCCTTTTTATGTCCATAGGATCTGTAGTGATACTCCCATCTTTCACATCCTATATAAGTAGTTTATATCCTGTCTCTTTTTTTCTTAGCCTGGCTAGGAGCTTATCAATTTAATTGATTTTTTTCAAAGAACCAGCTTTTTGTTTTATTGATATTCTCTGTTGGCTTCCTGTTTTCAATTTCACTGATTTCTTTTCTAAGTCTTATTATTATTTATTTTCTTGTACTTCCTTTGAATTTAATTTACTATTTTTTCCCCTTAGTTTTCTGAGGTGAAACTTAGATTATTGATTTTAGATATTCTTTTTATTTAATTGAAATAAAATAATTGATTTATTTGACTTGACAGTGTTGTGTTAATTTCTGCTGTACAACAGAGTGATTCAGTTATACATATATATACATTCTTTTTCCTATTTTTCCATGATGGTTTATGACAGGATATTGAATATAGTTCACTGTGATATATATAGTAGGACCTTGTTGTTTGTTCATACTATATATAATAGTTTGCATCTGCTAATCCCAAATTCACAATTCATCCCTTCAACCCCCACCCCCACCCCAGGAACCAGAAGTCTGTTCTCTGTGTCTGTGAATCTTTTGTTTCATAGGTAAATTCACCTGTGTCATATTTTAGATTCCACATATAAATGATGTCATATGATATTTTTTCTTTTTCTGACTTAACTCAGTATGGTATTCTCTAGATCCATCCTAAAACATATGGAAATTAAATAACACACTTCTAGATAATACATGGGTCAAAGAAGAACCTCAGGAGAAATCTCAAGAGAAATGTTAAAATATGTTAAACTAAATGAAAATGTAAACAACTTATCGAAATTTGTGGGATACAATGATACCAGAGTTTAAAGGGGTATTTATAATATTAAATGCATAACATATTTTCACTGTGGTCTGAAAGCAGTCATTGTATGATTTCTGGTCTTTAAAATATTATAACTTGTGTTTTATGGTCTATTGTGTGGTCTGTCTTGGTGAATCTTCCATGTGAAAATGAGAAGAATGTGTATTCTACTATTCTTGTATGAAATAGTTTGTAGATGTCAGTTATTTGGTTGATGGTGTTATTGAGTTCCACTGTGTCCTTCTTGATATTCTGCCTGCTGGATCTGTCCATTTCCAGCAGAGGGGTGCTGGGGTCTCCAAATATGATAGTGGATGTATCTAAAAATTTTATTTATTTTAATAGAGGCTAAAAAGCAGAGACATTATTTTGCCAACAAAGGTCCATCTAGTCAAGGCTATGGTTTTTCCAGTAGTCATGTATGGATGTGAGAGTTGGACTATAAAGAAAGCTGAGCACCGAAGAATTGATACTTTTGAACTGTGGTGTTGGAGAAGACTCTTGAGAGTCCCTTGGACTGCAAGGAGATCCAACTAGTCCATTCTGAAGGAGATCAGCCCTGGGTGTTCATTGGAAGGACTGATGTTGAAGCTGAAACTCCAGTGCTTTGGCCACCTTATGCAAAGAGCTGACTCATTTGAAAAGACCCTGATGCTGGGAGGGATTGGGGGCAGGAGGAGAAGGGGACGACAGAGGACGAGATGGTTGGATGGCATCACCGACTCAATGGACATGAGTTTGGGTAAACTCTGGGAGTTCGTGATGGATGGGGAGGCCTGGCGTCCATGGAGTTGCAAAGAGTTGGACATGACTGAGCGACTGAACTGAACTGAATTACTTTATAATGTTGTGGTGGGTTTTGCCATACATCGACATGCATCAGCCATGGGTGTACCTGTGTCCCACCATCCTGAACCTCTTCTTACAGTTCTACTAGTTTTTGTCTCACGTGGTTTAGTGCTCTGTTGTTAGTCATATGCATATTAAGCATTGTTATGTCTTTATGAAGAACTGGCCCTCTTATTAATGCCCTTACTTATACCTGATAACTTTCCTTGCTTTGAAGTCTGCTCTGTGTGAAATTCGTGTAGCTACTCTTGCTTCCTTTTGATTACTGTTAGCATAATGTATTTTTCTCCATCCACTTACTTTTAATCTATAAATGTCTTTATATCAAAAGTGGGTTTCTTGTATACAACATATCATTGCATCTTATTTATTGATCTACTCTGACAGTGTCTGTGTTTTACTTGATGCATTTAAACCACTGGTATTCAGAGTAGTTATTGATATTGTCAAATTTATATCTACCATATTGGTTACTATTTTCTATTGCTGTTGTTCTTTGTTCCTTTTTTAGTTTTCCACTTTTTCTCCTGCTTTTTGTGGTTTTGACTGGGCCTTTTATATTATTCCATTTTTGTCCTTTCTTAGCATATTAGTTATATTTCTTTTTAAAATTTTTTATCATTTGCCCTAGAGTTTGTACTATACTGCTGCTGCTGCTGCTAAGTCGCTTCAGTCGTGTCTGACTCTGTGCGACCCCATCTATTTGCCATGAAGTGATGGGACCAGATTCCATGATCTTAGTTTTTTGAATGTTGAGTTTTAAGCCAGCCTTTTCACTCCTCTTTCACTTTCATCAAGAGGCTTTTTAATTCTTCTTTGCTTTCTGCCATAAGGGTGGTATCATCTACATATCTGAGGTTATTGATCTTTCTCCTGGCAGTCTTGATTCCAGCTTGTGCTTCATCCAGCCTGGCATTTCGCATGATGTACTCTGTATAAGTTAAATAAGCAGGGTGACAATATACAGCCTTGACGTACTCCTTTCCCAGTTTGGAACCAGTCTGTTTTTCCAGGTCCAGTTCTAACTATTGCTTCTTGACCTGCACAGAGATTTCTCAGGAGGCAGGTAAAGTAGTCTGGTATCCTCATCTCTTTAAGAATTCTCCACAGTTTGTTGTGATCCACACAGTCCAAGGCTTTGGCATTAGTCAATAAAGCAGAAGTAGATGTTTTTCTGGAACTCTCTTGCTTCTGTGATCCAATGGAAGTTGGCAGTTTGATCTCTGGTTCTGCCTTTTCTAAATCCAACTTGAACATCTGGAAGTTCTTGAACTGTTGAAGCCTCACTTGGAGAATTTTGAGCATTACTTTACTAGCGTGTGCTGCTGCTGCTAAGTCGCTTCAGTCGTGTCCGACTCTGCGACCCCACAGACGGCAGCCCACCAGGCTCCCCCGTCCCTGGGATTCTCCAGGCAAGAACACTGGAGTGGGTTGCCATTTCCTTCTCCAGTGCATGAAAGTGAAAAGTGAAAGTGAAGTTACTCAGTCATGTCCGACTCTTTGCGACCTCATGGACTGCAGCCTACCAGGCTCCTCCGTCCATGGGATTTTCCAGGCAAGAGTACTGGAGTGGGTTGCCACTGATGAGTGCAATTGTGTGGTAGTTTGAACATTGTTTGGCATTGCCTTTCTTTGGTATTGGAGTGAAAAGTGACCTTTCCAGTCCTGTGGCCACTGCTGAGTTTTCTAGATTTGCTGGCATATTGAGTGCAACACTTTCACAGCATCATCTTTTAAGATTTGAAATAGCTCAACTGGAATTCCATCACCTCCACTAGCTTTGTTCGTAATGATGCTCCCTAAGGCCCACTTGACTTCACATTCCAGGATGTCTGGCTCTAGGTAAGTGATCACACCATCGTGATTATCTGGGTCATGAAAATCTTTTTTGTATGGTTCTTCTGTGTATTCTAGTCTCCTCTTCTTAATATCTTCTGCTTCTGTTAG
The DNA here is from genome assembly GCF_029378745.1 of Bos indicus. Classification (NCBI taxonomy): domain Eukaryota; kingdom Metazoa; phylum Chordata; class Mammalia; order Artiodactyla; family Bovidae; genus Bos; species Bos indicus. Next base: position 53,017,326 of record NC_091774.1, on the reverse strand, counting down.
GTCTGTACCATTTCTGTCCTTTATTGTGCCCATCTTTGCATGCTATCTTCCCTTGGTATCTCTCATTTCTTAATGAGACCTCTAGTCTTAAGTCTTTCTCATTCTAATGTTTTCTTGTATTTCTTTACATGATTACTAAGAAAGGCTTTCTTACCTCTCCTTACTATTCTTTGGAACTCTGCATTCAGATGGATATATCTTTTTTTTTCTCCTTTATCTTCAGCTTCTTTTCTTTTCTCAGCTATTTATAAGGCCTCCTCAGACAACCATTTTGCCTTTTTGCATTTCTTTTTCTTAGGGACAGTCTTCATCACTGCCTTCTATACAATGTCACGAACTTCTGTCCATAGTTCTTTAGGCACTCTGTTTAAGCATATAGAATAAGAATAGTTCTTATTTCCACTTTGCCAGACAACATTTATCTTATGCCTATAGATGCGGTGGTCAAAAGTTAATCTATTTCTGTATATATCTTATTGATAAGTGAAGGTATAACCTATAGAAGAGACTTGGTATTGTTAAGAAAGCAGAGCAGAGTTTCGCAGCAAGGAGCACTTAAGGAAGAGGGTGGAATAAGCTGTGTATGCCATCTGAGAAATAGACATCAAACACAAGGACACATACACAACCCTCCTGATTGCCACCCCTGCCCCCGAATACATACAGTATACAGCCTTTTCACATTGGCGTCTTTCACTTGGTAATATGCACTCAAGACTCTTCCGTGTCTTTTCATTACATGTGTTTGTGTATGTGTGTTTTTAGATCTTACACATATTGTGGTGGTAGCCTTAATGAAAGCACTTTGCCTACACCAAGGAAAAAAAAAAAAACCTGCTTGTTTTTCCACATGACTGCCGAACAATTATAGCTTCTACTAGGAGCCCTTCTCCTGTTCCTGGGAAAATAGCTGGGTTGGCTGGCATTTGCATAATCATCTTTAGGGCTATTGTGGGTGCGTTTGGACTGCTGACACAGAGCTGCAGACTGGCCACCTGTCCAGAACTTGGCTTTTGTGCAACATTATTATCTATTTCTTTATAGTGTTATTTCTGAATGATGAATACTTTGATTAAAATATTATGAAACCATTAGGAAATGTTGAACTTAATTCTTCCATTTTGGGGGAGAGAGAAATTTCCTGTCTCTTCCACTGGCACAACTATATATTTCCATGCCCCCCCGGCATAGTTTTGTAACTGCCTTTGTGAAATTATCCTCATGAATATTAATTAGGGATGTGAGAATTTAAAAGGAAACTTCAAAATGATTTGTATTCATTCTTCTATAAATTATAAATTAAGTATTGTCTAATGTTTTGTATGAGTCCATTTCACTTATGTGGAATAGTTAAACATTTGAAGTCAGCAAAAGAAGAAGAAATATCTAAGGTCTTGCAATGCTAACCAGTCCTACTTCATTCACTTTCCTTGATAATTAATCCCATAACTCATTTAGGAAGTCTCTGTCATAATAGTGCACACATTGCTGTTTTAACTAATTTTACTAGTCATCTATATTAAGTCTATGATGGGAAATTTTTGTTGTTTTTTTACACTTACATATGACATAATGTTGATATTTCTTATACATAATAACCAACTGAATTAAATTTTTATGTTAAAATTAACCTATAATTGATTGACCCTATAATCATACTATGTAAGGGAAGTATAAAAATCAAAGAAGTGATCAGTGACTTAGTAAGCATTTTTTAAAAAAATTACATGCCAGAGTTATTTGAGGACAACATTTATATGGTTTTGACAGTCACTTCTCATAGTTCTCATTAAATATTTATTGAATGAATTAAAGATTGAATACTGCCAAGAGACATTATTAAATACCTATAGTATACACATCAGGTACTTTTTTAGTGTGCTGTTTCATTTGTTTAATGCAAGTCTATTTTTTGAGGTAGATGGTATTCTTATTTTTTAATAGACTTTAAGTTTTAGGAGTTTTAGGTTTCCAGTAATTTTGAGCAGTAAGTTTAGAATTCCCACATACCCTCTGCCCCTGCACATGCATGGGGCATGTGGGCATGTGACTTCCCTATTAACATTCTACACCAGAATGATACATTTGTTACAGCCAATGAACCTCCATTAACATTATCATCACCTGAAGTCCATAGTTTACATTAGGGTTAACTCTTCATGTTATACAGTCTATGGATTTTGATAAATGTTTGGTGACATGTATCCAGCATCATCAGATCAGATCAGATCAGTCACTCAGTCATGTCCAACTCTTTGCGACCCCATGAATCGCAGCACGCCAGGCCTCCCTGTCCACCAGCAACTCTCAGAGTTCACTGAGACTCACGTCCATCGAGTCAGTGATGCCATCCAGCCATCTCATCCTCTGTCGTCCCCTTCTCCTCCTGCCCCCAATCCCTCCCAGCATCAGAGTCTTTTCCAATGAGTCAACTCTTCGCATGAGGTGGCCAGAGTACTGGAGTTTCAGCTTTAGCATCATTCCTTCCAAAGAAATCCCAGGGCTGATCTTCAGAATCAGACTGGTTGGATCTCCTTGCAGTCCAAGGGACTCTCAAGAGTCTTCTCCAACACCACAGTTCAAAAGCATCAATTCTTCGGCACTCAGCCTTCTTCACAGTCCAATTCTCACATCCATACACGACCACTGGAAAAACCATAGCCTTAACTAGACGAACCTTTGTTGGCAAAGTAATGTCTCTGCTTTTCAATATGCTATCTAGATTGGTCATAACTTTCCTTCCAAGGAGTAAGCGTCTTTTAATTTCATACTATCACACAAAATAATTTCAATGAGCTAAAAATCATCTGTGCTCCACCTGTTTCCCTTTTATCCCTCCTAACTCATGGAAACCTCTGATCTTTTTACTGTTCCATAGTCTTTCTTTTTCTAGAATGTCATATGGTTGAAATCGCACAGAATATAGCCTTTCAGCTTGCCTTCTTTCCCATTATGATATCTAAGGTTCTTCTGTGTTTTTTCTTTTGAGAGCTTATTTCCTTTGAATGCTCGGTAGGTGTTGTGAGAGGCATCAGAGGGCAGACACACAAACCATAATCACAGAAAACTAGTCAATCTAATCACATGGACTACACCTTGTCTAACTCAATGAAACTAAGCCACGCCGTGTGGGGCCACCCAAGATGGGTGGGTCATGGTGGAGAGGTCTGACAGAATGTGGTCCACTGGAGAAGAGAATGGCAAACCACTTCAGTGATGTTAACAGTGATGTTAAAGCAGAGACATTACTTTGCCAACAAAGATCCATCTAGTCAAGGCTGTGGTTTTTCCAGTGGTCACGTATGGATGTGAGAGTTGGACTGTGAAGAAGGCTGAGCACCGAAGAATTGATGCTTTTGAACTGTGGTGTTGGAGAAGACTCTTGAGAGTCCCTTGGACTGCAAGGAGATCCAACCGGTCCATCCTAAAGAAGATCAGTCCTGGGTGTTCATTGAAAGGACTGATGCTAAAGCTGAAACTCCAGTACTTTGGCCACCTCATGCGAAGAGTTGACTCATTGGAAAAGACTCTGATGCTGGGAGGGATTGGGGGCAGGAGGAGAAGGGGACGACAGAGGATGAGATGGCTGGATGGCATCACTGACTCAATGGACATGAGTTTGGGTGAACTCCGGGAGTTGGTGATGGACAGGGAGGCCTGGCGTGCTGCGATTCATGGGGTTACAAAGAGTTGGACACGACTGAGTGACTGAACTGAACCACTTTTATGGTTGTTCAGTCACTAAGTCGTGTCCGAATCTTTGTGACCCTATGGACTGCAGCACACCAGGCTTCTCCGTCCTTTACTATCTCCCAGAGTTAGCTCAAGCTCCTATCCATTCAGTCAGTGATGCCATCCAGTCATCTCCTCCTCTGTTGCCCCCATCTCTTCCTACTCTCAGTCTTTCCCAGCATCAGGGTCTTTTCCAATGAGTCGGCTCTTCAATTAGGTCGACAAAATATTGGAGCTTCAGCTTCAACATCAGTCCTTTCAGTGAATATTCAGGGTTGATTTCCTTTAGTATTGACTGATTTGATCTCCTTGCAGTCCAAGGGACTTTCAAGAGTCTTCTCCAGCACCACAGTTCAAAAGCATCAGTTCTTCAACATTCAGCCTTCATTCTCACATTTGTACATGACTACTGGAAAAACCATAGCTTTCACTGTACAGACCTTTGTTGACAAAGTGATGTCTCTGTTTTTTAATATGCTATGTTCATCATAGCTTTTCTTTTTTCTTTTTTTCATAGCTTTTCTTCCAAGGAGAAAGCTTTTTTTTAATTTCGTCACTGCAGTCACCATACCCAGAGATTTTGGAGCCCAAGAAAATAAAGTCTGTCACTGTTTTCATTTTTTCCCCCATGTATTTGGCATGAAGGTGGGACTGGATGCCATGATCTTAGTTTTTTGAATGTTGAGTTTTAAGACAGTTTTTTACTCTGCTCTTTCACCTTCAAGAGGCTTTTTAGTTCCTGTTTGCTTTCTGCCATTAGGGAGATATCATTGGCATATCTGAAGTTATTGATATTTCTCCTGGCAATCTTGATTCCAGCTTGTGCTTCATCCAGCTCAGCATTTCACATGATGTACTCTGTATATAAGTTAAATAAGCAGGGTGACAATAGATAGCTTTGATGTACTCCTTTCCCAATTTGGAACCAGTCTGTTGTTCCATGTCCAGTTCTAACTGTTGCTTCTTGACCTGTATACAGGTTTCTCAAGGGGCAGGTAAGGTGGTCTGGTATTTCCATCTCTTTAAGAATTTTCCAGTTTGTTGTGATCCACACAGTCAAAATATTTAGTGTAGTCAGTGAAGCAGAAGTAAATGTTTTTCTGGAATTCTCTTGATTTCTCTATGGTTCAGTGAATGTTGGCAGTTTAATCTTTGGTTCCTCTGCCTTTTCTAAATCCAACTTGTACATCTGGAAGTTCTCGATTCACATACTGTTGAAGCTTTGCTTGAAGGTTTTTGAGCATTACCTTTCTACCATGTGAAATGAGCTCAGTTGTATGGTAGTTTGAACATTCATTGGCATTGCCCTTCTTTGAGGTTGGAATGAAAACTGACCTTTCCCTGTCCTGTGGCCCCTACTGAGTTTTCCAAATTTGCTGGCATATTGAGTGTAACACTTCAACAGGACCATCTTCTAGAAGTTGAATAGCTCAACTGGAATTCCATCACCTCTACTAGCTTTGTTCGTAGTAATGCTTCCTAAGGCCCACTTGACTTCATACTTCAGGATGTCTGGCTCTAGGTGAGTGACCGCACCATTGTGGTTATCTCAGTCATTAAGACCTTTTTTGTATAATTCTTCTGTGTATTCTTGCCACCTCTTCTTAATCTCTTCTGCTTTTGATTGGTCCTTCCTGTTTCTGTCCTTATTGTGTCCATCTTTGCATGCTATATTCCCTTGGTATCTCTAATTTTCTTGAACCGCTTTTATAATGAGGAGCTTTAAACTTGTAACTGTCTTGAGATAGTATTTATTGGCATATAACATATGAGCCTATCAAATTGGAAAGTTAACTATCGAATATTTATCTCATCTCTTTAAAGTTGTGTTTTTGTTATGCTTTCTAGTCAATATAATACATAAATACAAAGCATTGGGGTTATTATTTAAAACTAAATATACATATACTTTTTAAATGATAGATTATTCAATTGAAATAGCTTTGGGATCTCTACTCTAAATTATACTAGTTCATTTTGAAAGATCTCATGATAATTAAAAAAGTAAACTATTTTATTGTAACCTTCCTCTCCTTTTAAGTTTATCTGGATACTCGTTATCTTCCCTTCTTTGTTTGAAACAGTGTTCATCTTTCTAGTCAACCTTTCGTCTTGACCCTAACCCTTTCCAGGTATGTTAACCTTATTTTTATGTGCTGTGCTTAGTTGCTCAGTCATGTCCAACTCTTTGTGACCCCATGGACTGTAGCCTACCAGGCTCCTCTCTCCGTGGGGATTCTCCAGGCATGAATACTGGAATAGGTTGCCATGCCTTCCTCAAATAATGTTTTCTCTTGGTTTTCAATTCCTGTTAACACTGGCTTCTTCTCTCAGTCTGTTTTTCTTCCATTTTTAAATTAACAAACAAAACCTTCCCTTTAACACACCTCTTATCAAATTTCTGCCTTCCCTTTATATATATTTATGTGCGTGTGTGTGTGTGAGAGAGAGAGTGATGTGTTGCTATCCTTGATTGGAGGAGGCAACTGTATTGGAGAATACTTTAGCACCTGCCATCCAGGAACTTCCCTGGTGGCTCAGACGGTAAAGAATCTACCTGCAGTGCAGGAGACATGGGTTTGATATCTGGGTTGGTAAGATCCCCTGGAAAAGGGAATGGCAACTCTAGTATTCTTGCCTGGAGAATTACATGGACAGAGAAACCTGGTGGGCTGCAGTCCATGGGGTTGCAAAGAGTTGGACATGACTAGCATCTAACACTTTGACTTTCATACATGAAGAGGAATTTAAAAAGCCTCTTGATGAGGGTGAGAGAGGAGAGTGAAAAAGCTGGCTTAAAATTCAACATTCAAAATACTAAGATCATGGCATCTCGTACCATCACACCATGGCAGATAGAAGGGGAAAAAGTGGAAAACAGGGACAGATTTTATCTTCTTGGGTCCAAAATCACTACAGATGGTGACTGCAGCCATGATATTAAAAGATGCTTGCTCCTTGGAAGGAAAGCTATGAGAAACCCTAGACAGCATATTAAAAAGTAGAGCTATCACTTTGCCAGCAAAAGTCCATCTAGTCAAAGCTATGGTTTTTCAGGTAGTCATGTTCAGATGTGAGATTTAGACCATAAAGAAGTCTGAGCACTGAAGAATTGATACTTTTGAATTGTGGTACTGGAGAAGACTCGAGAGTCCTTTGGACAGCAAGGAGATCAAACCAGTCAATCCTAAAGGAAATCAATCCTGAATATTCATTGGAAGGACTGGAGCTGAAGCTCTAATACTTTGGCCACCTGACATGAAGAGCCGACTCCTTGGAAAAGACCTTCATGCTAGGAAAGATTGAGGGCAGGAGGAGAAGGGGACTGCAAAGAATGAGTTGGTTGGATAGCATCACTGATTCAACGAACATGAGTTTGAGCAACTCTGGGAGATAATGAAGAACAGGGAAGCCTGGGGGTGCTGCAGTCATTTAGCAAGAAGTCAAATACAACTTAGCGACTGAACAACAACAGTACATGAAATTGTATCAGAGACTGACCTCATGCTTTATGGAAAGAAAAGCTCAGATTCTCTCCTTAGTTTGTGTGTGATTTTTTTTTTTTGTTTATTTCAAATTTTTTTACTGTGTTATTTTTTACTGTTAAAATACACATACAATTTATCATCTTAACCTTTTAAGTATGCAGTTTAGACATTGTTGTACAATCTCCAGAAGTTTTTCATCCTGTCAAACTAAAGCTTTATATCCATTAAATAATTAGTGTCCGCTCTCATCTCCCTTCAGCCCGTGAAAACCACTGTTTTATTTTTTGTCTGGTGAATCTACCTCATTTAAGTGGAAACTGTATAGTATTTTTCTTTCTTTGTCTGCCTTCTTTCATTTAGCATTATGTCCTCAAGGCTTATTTGTATGATAGGTGTGCATCAGAATTTCTTTTCTTTTTAAAACTGAATAATATGAAATTGTTTGTATATACCACAGTTTGTTTATCCATTGGTAGATGCTTCGGTTGCTTACATCTTTTGGCTATTATGAATAATGCTGCTATGAATATGTGTGTGTGCCCAATCATATCCAAGCCTTTTCGACCCGTAGACTGTAGCATGTCAAGCTCCTCTGTCCATGGAATTTTTTAGGGGAGAATACTGGAGTGGGTTGCCATTTCCACCTGTAGGGGATTTTCCCGATCTAGGGATTGAACTCAGATCTCCAGTGTCTCCCGCATTGGCAGGCAGATTCTTTACCACTGTGCGACTTGGGAAGGCTATGATTATGGGTATATAAATATCTGTTTGAGTCCATCCTTTAATTCTTTTGAATATATACCCAGAAATGGAATTGCTGGACTGTCAGGGGAGTGTGTAATTTCCTTGGTTCTGTCTCAATGCAGCAAAGATTTGAAATGGGGCAGGGGTTGGGGAAAGCAGTGTTATAGCTCGGTTACAGCTCAGTTTTATTTGAGAAGCAAAGGAAAATACATCCTCGAGGCATGATGGTGGGCTGACCCAAAAGAAGAGAGGGGCTCAATTTGGGCTCCTCTTTTTATATGGGTTTTCTCCTCCTGCTGAGCCTGCTGTTTGTAAACTGGGCTAGCCAGGAGGGCTGTTTGTTTCACCTGATGTTCTTATTCTGGCTCTCACTCTGGTCCTTGGATTTTCTTTTGTTCCATTTTCACAGGCTTTTCCTTTCTTTGTCTTTTAGCCACTGCCATTTTGGACTCCTTTTTCCTGTTCTAACTACCCAACAGGACCATATGATAATTCTATACTTAGTTTCTTTTTTATTCCCTTTAAAAATTTTTTTTATTTGAGTATAGTTGATTTAAATGTGCTAGTTTCAGCTGTACAGCAAAGTGATTCAGTTACACATACATGTGTCTTCTTTCTTTTTCATATTCTTTTCCCATATAGGTTTTTACAGAATACTGAATAGAGTTCCCTGTGCTCTGCAGTAGGTCCTTGTTGGTTCTATTTTATCTATAGTTGTGTTTATGTTAATCCAAAACTCTGAATTAACCCTTCGCCCCCATACTTAATTTCTTAAGGAACCTCCATACTGTTTTTCCTAGTGGCTGTACCATTTTACATTCCCACCAACAGTTCTAGTTTCCTGCATCCTCAACACTTGTTGTTTTCTGTTTTTTTTTTTTTTTTTTTTTATAGTAGCCACCCTAATGGGTAGTGAAGCTTTTAGACTTTTAAATTTATGATCAATATTAAGATATTTTTAATGGTAATTAGTTTTGATTTTGTCTGGGGAGTGTGTAATTTCCTTGATTCTGTCTCATCACAACAAAAATTTGAAGCTACAGACGGACCAGTGTTACAGCCACGTGTAATTTCCTCATACAGACCAGTGTTATAGCTCCATGTTACAGCTCAGTTTTATTTAGAAAGCAAAAGAGAATATATCCTCGAGGCATGAGGGCGGGCCAACCCAAAAGACGCAAAGAGAAGCTCCCCCCCTGCCCCCCGCCCAATTTTGGCTCCTCTGTTTATATGTTTTTCTCCTCCCCCTGGGCCTGCCCTATGTAAATTGGGCTAGCCAGGAGTGCTGTTTGTTTTATCTGAGGTCCTCACTCAGGTCCTCGAACCTTCCTTTGTTCTGTTTTCATGGGCTTTTCCCTTCTTTGTCTTTTAGCCACCAGCATTCTGGACTCCTTTTTCTTATTCTAACTACCCAACATTCCCCCTTTAAGAGACGTGAAGCCCAGTTCTTTGGGAATAGTGTGTTGAGGTCTCTCTGGCTACTTCCTGCTGAACTGGGATGGTGAGGGGCATTGGGCCTCCCCTCTTGCTAGTCTCAGGTCTCAGAGCCCTTATAGCGGTGTCCATCAAAGGGTGAGTGATATTTTCTCTGATTGGCTGTAGTTTTATATGTTCTTGTTGAACTGGCACTGCATATTGTAGCTTGTTGACCTGGGCAGAGACAAAACAGGTTAGACAATTGGTAATATGTGGAGCAATCATAAGCAGCATCAATATGGTGATGACAGGGACTAGTAGGGGCATTAGCCAACTCCAGATTTCCCATTGCCAGGAAGATCCCCCAAAGAGAGATTGTAGCCACCCTGAGAACTCTCCAGCTCATTCTTTGAGATCCTGTAGGGTCTGAATGTTTTTCTTGAGGACTGTGAGACTTTAACTTGGCTGGAGGTATTTACCCAGAAACGACAAGTCTCATTCAAGATGACTCAAGTCCCTCCTTGTTCAGGAATCAGGAGATCTATCTCCTGTCTATTTTGAAGTACAACCCCTGTTAAGCAGTGTTGGCTCTGTAGAACTATCCTGAGAAATCTTATGCCCCAAAACTTAGTTTTGAGGGTGTTCATTAGAATGACACTCATTTGTAGTCCTAAATAGGTTTCTGAGATCTCCCAGGAGCTCACAGGTGTGTTGAGTGTTCTCTTCTGTTTTCTTCCATGGCTTGACTAGTGAGTAGTGAATCCAGGAATCATGTCCTGGTACCTTGACTGCTGTGGGGGTAGAAAGTATTACAGGGTAGGGGCCCTTCCATGTGGGCTGGAGTTGAGCCTTTGGAGACCCATCTTTCCAGACTTTAATTAGGACTTGAGTCCCTGGAGCATATAGTGGTGGCGCTTTAGAATCTTTTGGGTCCTGGTTGACACCCCCAAGCATATATCCTATTGGGATTGCCCAAAGCCATGGTATAAGACTGGAGGGTCTGAATCTCTGGATCTAGGAAGAGGTCATTGACATAAACAAAAGGTCTCCCATATAGCATCTCTTAAGGACTAAGACCAGCCTGTTCCTTAGGGGCAATACAGGTGTGGAGGAGAGCTATTGGTAAAGCCTCCTTCCATCCCAGGGAGGTCTCCTGGGTTATCTTTTTTATCGCTGATTATAAGAATTCATTGGCTCTTTCTACTTTTCCTAAAGACTGAGGCCTCCAGGCACAGTGGAGATAATAAGTAATGCCCAATGCTCTAGAGACCTCTTGGGTGACCTTAGAAATAAATGATGTCCCATTGTTGCTTTGTAATGACCTGGGCAGACCAAATCTCAGAATGATTTCATGGAGCAGTTTTTTTTTTTTTTTAACCACCTCCTCAACCTTCTGAGTCTGGGTGGGAAAACCTTCAGTCCATCCTGTGAATGTATCTGTCATGACTAATAAGTATTTATACCCTTGAGAAACTGGCATCTGGGTGAAGTCCATCTGCCAGTCCTCTTCTGTGTAGGTCCCATGTCATTGAACGGGCTGGGCCAGCTGGGGTCTTCAAGCTCCTTGGGAATTGTTTAATTGGCAAGTGGGACAAGAGGAGACCACTTGGCTTATAGTTGTTTGGAGGCCTGTCCGTCTGAAGGGCCTTTCTAATAATCTTTGGAGGGCCTTTTCCCTTAAATGAGTGGTGGCATGTAAGGAGTTAACCAACTTCCATTGGAGGTTCCCAGGCAGAAAAAAGAGTCCCTCCTTTTGGAACCACCCCATATGATCTTCTTGAAAGCCCTCACTCTTAGCCTTAAGAGTCTTACTTACCTTCAGTATATTGAAGGAGTTTCTGGCAAATTAGTCTGTGGAACTAAGGTGGCAACCCCTATTACGTCATTGTTCTGTAATGCTTCTCTCTTAGCTGCCTTATCAGCTGCTTGGTTCCTTCATGCCACTTCTGTGCTCCCTTTTTGGTGTCCTTTACAGTGGGAACTGAAACCTCGGTGGGCAGATGTACTGCCTCTAAGAGCCTAAGGATTTGGTCACCATATTTGACTGGGGACCCTTGGGTGGTCAAGTGGCCTCTTTCTTTCCAAATAGCAGCATGTTCATGTAGCACCAGAAAGGCATATTTGGAGTCAGAGTAAATGGCTATTCTTTTTCCTTTTCCCAGCTCTAAAGCTTGAGTCAGGTCTATGAGCTCAGCTAATTGGGCTGAAGTACCTGGTGGCAAAGGTTTACAGCCTTTATGGTCTCAAAATTGGAGACTACTGCATATCCAACTTTTCTTTTTCCATCCAAGACAAAGCTGCTTCCATCAGTGTACTAGATTTCCTCAGGATTGATCAGAGGATCTTCTTAAAATCCCTCTTGGGGTTTTATCCAATGGTCCAAAATTTCTAGGCAAGAGTAAAAGGGGAGAGAGCCCTTGGGGGTAGGCAGGAAGGTAGCTGGGTTAAGAACCTGACAAGAGGTTATAGTCAGGCCTGGATTTTCCATCAACAATACTTGATATCTGAAGATCCTTTGGTCAGACATCCATAAATGGCCTTTCCCATTCAGGAGTTGTTTCACTTGGTGGCTGGTAAAAATAGTTTGCCCCCAAGAGAGAGTTTTAAAGCATCTTCTATCAGGACTGCAATAGCTGCAAGATTTCAAAGGCAGGGAAAGATCTCTTCCTAATAAGGGAGTGGGACACTCAGGGACCACCAGAAACTGGTGGGAAAATATTTATCCATCCCAGCAACAAAGAAGTGCTCAGATGAATATTTTTGTAATTGTTTTTCCTGTAGCACCCGAAATGGTACACGTTTGCGGGGAGAAGGCTCTGGAGCAGGAGGTCAGGACAGAGTAGGTAGCCCCTGTGTCAACCAAGAAATTCTCGGACCTACTTGCCACATCCAGTTGCACCCTTGGCTCCAGCCCCTTGATGGTTGTCTGTAACAGGCAGGCTGGCTGGATTGGGCTGCTTTAGTCCTGTTGAACCATCATGAGGGAAGGCTTGGCGCTTGATCTTGAGGCTCTTGGGTCCTGAGGGCAGAGTGTCACCCAGGGTCCCAGTTGATGGCATTTGTAGCAAGCAGTTTTAGGAGACTTGTCACGGTTTGGACACTCTTTGGTCCGGTGTCTCACCTGTCTACAGATTAGGCATTTGCCTTGTGCCTAAGACTTGGGGTTTGACGTAGGGCTTCCCTGGAGGGCGGTCAGCATCTGGGCATGCCTTGTCTCTTTCCTTTTCTCCCTTTCCTGGGCCATGGCCTCCCTCTCCTGTTCTCTGTTATAAAAGGTTTTGGTGGCTCTCTGGACCATCTCATCCAAAGAGGCGGCAGTGTCCTGCTGGTGTAGCTGTTTTATCTTTATCCTGATGTCTGATGCACATTGGAACAGGAATTTGTCCCTTAAAATCACTTGTCCCTCGTAAGAGTCTTAAGTCCAGATTCGTAAACTTTTGGAGGGCCTCTTTTAACCTTTCCAGAAAAGCAATGGGGTTCTTGTTGGGCTGCTGAGTTATTGCTGAGACTGGGCATAATACCACAGCTAGGCTTCTTTCTATTTCCATGGGTGGACTTCCTTAGGGATGAGTCTTTCTGAAGCTTATCCTACCCAGTACTGTTGCAACCTGAGGCCCGGGCATCCCTGGATCAGGGTGCAGATCCCCAGGCAGGTTGAGGCATGGCAGCTTCCTGGAGATCAGCAGGTCAAGGCATGTTGGCCTCCCGAGAATTGGTCCCTGGGCAGGTAGAGGCATGTCGACCTCCTGGGACCCATGGACTGGCGGATCCCCAAGCAGGTTGAGGCGTGACAGCCTTCCGAGGGCCAGATCCTTAGGCAGGTCAAGGCAGGTCTACCTCCTGGGACCCCCAGACTGGAGTTGGGTATCCCCAAGGTCTCCAATGTGACTAGTGCTGGGTAGAATTAAGGGGTTGTAATCTTAACTCATTGCTGGTTTGTCCACTGTGGATGAGAATAGATAACATGATGTAAAATAATTCAAGCCTGTGTCCTGAGACTGCAAACCTGGTGAAACAGTCATAAGCCTTATCATCTTATTGCTCTGAGGGAATGTAAGTCACTGATTTCCTCCCCTAGTCCTCCATAAGCGCAGTTTAGGGTGTTTCCAATGGTAAACATTTCATTGTCATAGACCCACTTTAGGTAGTAGCAGATGTAATGACAAAGGAGTGGGTTATTTGGTCCTGTTAGGGGCATTAAGAGTATTTTAATAATAAGTGGGGTGGAGCAATGTGGCCTACAAGAGGGCAGGGTCCTGACTGTAGAGTTAGTAAGTGGCTTAAGAACAAATTGGTAAGAGGCAACAGACCAGATGTTCCATAAAAGTGGAGTGGAGATTTGGTCCAAAGTTATGTTTGTAACTTTAGGAGAAGTGTGGCAAGGGTTTGGGCCCAAACAGCCTGCAGGGCTAACTCCCAGAGTGGCAAACATTATCCCTGGAAGCCCTGTTGCCCTTGAAGGGATGCCACCAACACATGGACTTCTAGCAGGCATTGTGTGTCCGTCACCCACCCTGGCGGGCCCACTGAGAGATGCTGTTGTTGCATGTTGTAGGAAACATGGAAGATGAAGGGCTGACTATCTAGAGGGCTTGGATATTGTACATTTTTCTCTCCCAAGGGCCAGCTATTTTCTGGTTGTCCCTCCAGAATATTGTAGAGGCAACATTGTGGACCCAGATGCGACTCAGGAAAAGAGCATGAAACAGGAGGGAAGGAGTCAGGGCACAACTTTTCAAAGAATGACATAGCCCAAGGGCATAACATAAACCAATTAAAATCAAATTGGTCCAAGATGACAAGTCAAATTCAACTAAACCTTGAGCCCCAGTCTGCAAGCAAAATGATACAGAGGTGCCAGGACAGTTCCAAGGCACTGTCAAAAGACTGAGGAGTGGGTGGTTCCCCAATTGTTGGAGTGATCCTCCCACTCATTACCATATGAAATCACCTAGCTCATAAAAACTAACCACACCAGATTCCATGACCAGCGCCCTCACCCTCTGTGATAGCCCACACCCTGTGGAGTACAGGCCTGGGATTTCTTTGGAAGGAATGATGCTAAAGCTGAAACTCCAGTACTTTGCCCACCTCATGCAAAGAGTTGACTCATTGGAAAAGACTCTGATGCTGGGAGGGATTGGGGGCAGGAGGAGAAGGGGACGACAGAGGATGAGATGGCTGGATGGCATCACTGATACAATGGACGTGAGTCTGAGTGAACTCCAGGAGTTGGTGACGGACAGGGAGGCCTGGCGTGCTGCGATTCATGGGGTGCAAAGAGTGGGACATGACTGAGCAACTGAACTGAACTGAACTGAACTACTCCTTGGAAGAAAAGTTATGACCAACCTAGATCAGATCAGATCAGTCGCTTAGTCGTGTCCGACTCTTTGCGACCCCATGAATCGCAGCACGCCAGGCCTCCCTGTCCATCACCAACTCCCGGAGTTCACTCAGACTCAACGTCCATCAAGTCAGTGATGCCATCCAGCCATCTCATCCTCTGTCGTCCCCTTCTCCTCCTGCCCCCAGTCCCTCCCAGCATCAGAGTCTTATCCAATGAGTCAACTATTCGCATGAGGTGGCCAAAGTACTGGAGACCAACCTAGACAGCATATTAAAAAGCAGAGACATTACTTTGCCAACAAAGTAATGCTAGTCAATGCTATGGTTTTTCCAGTAGTCATGTATAGATGTGAGAGTTGGACTATAAAGAAGGCTGAGCACCAAAGAATTGATGCTTTTGAACTGTGGTGTTGGAGAAGACTCTTGAGAGTCCCTTGGACTTCAAGGAGATCCAACCAGTCCATCCTAAAGGAAATCGGTCCTGAATAGTCATTGGAAGGACTGATGCTGAAGCTGAAACTCCAATACTTTGGCCACCTGATGTGAAGAACTGACTCATTTGAAAAGACCCCGATTCTGGGAAGGATTGAAGGCAGAAGAAGAAGGGGATGACAGAGGATGAGATGATTGGATGGCATCACCAACCTGATGGACATGAGCTTGAGCAAACTCTGAGAGCTGGCGATGGACAGGAAAGCCTGGCGTGCTGCAGTCCATGGGATCACAAAGAGTCAGACACGACTGAGCAACTGAATTGAACTGAACTGGACTGTAGCCCACCAGCCTCCTCTGTCCATTGGATTCTCCAGACAAGAATATTAGAGTGGGTTGCCATTTCCTTCTCCAGGAAAGGATCGAAACTGTAATGGCAGGTGGATCCTTCACCACTGAGCCACCAGGGAAGCCTGACTTTAAATATTAGTTGAGTGTGAACATTAAGTACTCAGCTGTTAGCTTTAATGGTTAATTATGTTTTCTATCCTACAAGAGAAATGAGGAAGATTGGCTTTCATTGGCCTTAAATATTCAGTCACATTTTGTCTGTCTCTTCTGGATTGCTCCCCTCTATTTTAAGATAACTAAGGATGCTTTCCATACTGTTTATGGAGTTCTTACAACAAGAATACTGGAGTGGTTTGCTATTCCCTCCTTCGGTTGGAAGGAAAACTGTAACCAACCTAGACAGCATATTAAAAAGCAGAGACATCACTTTGCTAACCAAAGTCCATATAGTCAAAGCTATAGTTTTTTGAGTAGTCATGTACAGATATGAGAGTTGAACCATAAAGAAGGCTGAGCAGCAAAGAATTGATGCTTTTGAATTGTGGTGTTAAAAAGACTCTTGAGAGTCCCTTGTACTGCAAGGGAGATGAAAGCAGTCAATCCTGAAGAATTGAATATTCATTGGAGGGACTGATGCTGAAACTGAAACTCCAATACTTTTGCCACCTGATGCGAAGAGCCAACTCATTGGAAAAGACCGTGATGCTAGGAAAGATTGAAGGCAAAATGATAAGGGGGTGGCAGAGGATGAAATGGCTAGACAGTATCACTGACTCAGTGGATGTGAATCTGAACAAACTCTGGGAGCTAGTGAAGGATAGCGGAGTCTGGCATGTTGCAGTCCATGGGATCCAAAGAGTCAGTCATGAGTTAACGACTGAACAACAAAAAACAAAGGGTCCAGCTCATGAAATTATTTACTTGTTGATTTGAAACATTCCAGTTTCTGCTTGAAGAAGGAACTGCTTTTTTAGCTGTCTTTGAGATCAAGTGGATAGTTCAGTTATGTTGACTAATATAACACTTTTGTTATTATTTAAAAACAACAGCACCTACCTTGTTTTTCCCCCTCAATAAGACCCTTCAGTCAGAAGCTTACAAATAGCTATCAGCTAATCCAAGCCTTGAAATCTAACTTTAATTTTAACAATTGAAAAAAACATAATTTTGATGATGTCTAGTGACTCTTTAACATTCTAAATAAGGCAAAGTTAGTATATTTTGCTCTAAAAATGTGTCATCATTTATGTCTTCAAATTGGTAATGTTTTAGGTATTATAAAATAAATCCCTTAAATTTATTTTTTGACAGCAAATAATATAAATCTCTATTGGAATATGACTGTAACACTTAGTGAAAACTATTGTTTTTCTTACTAATGGCTTCTAGCAATGTGAAAAGAAAAATTCTCAAAATGTGGGGGGAAGAAAAAAAATTCATAAAAGTATAATCATCATTTTGTGGTTAAACAGTCTACTGAAAAATGGAAAAATGCAGTAAAAACTATTGAAGTAAGAGAGAGAAGCTAAGTCAGTGCTTTTAGTCAGTAGGATTTTCTCTTGATTAAAACTTGTATATAAATTGTTTGGGAATAAATGGAAGAACTCTATAGGAGTCAACAAAACTGTCTGGAGTGGGATGGGTGACGTGAACTTGAAAATGATCAGATAACTGACATTTAGTATTTAATATCAGGTAGATTTGGCCTTTTGCCTCCTAAAAGGAAGATAACCTTTTACTGGACAAACTGCCAAGTTATATTGGCAACAGCATTGTATAAACTGGACATTTAACATGCCTTCTCTATTTAAGTCCAACAGGATTTATGCACATACTTTCTCTTCATTGTTGTAATAGCAACATTCATTGGATAGCTAAGCATAATTCAAGCAGATAATTTTCTACCTCTTATTTATATTAAAGGAAACACTGAGCTTTATAAGCACAGTAAATTAACTTAAAATGATGTATCCTAGTTATTATTAAGACCACAACTCTTCAAGAAAACATCTTTTAAAATGTGTTTTTATGATTGCATTTTAAGCACAGTGGTAGTAATAGTGCTTTTACTCTGAGTTATGTAAAAGAAAGACATTGGAGGGTCTTTCTTAAAGTACAGGAATAACTTCATGGAAAACTTCTTTGAGAGTAGTTATCTCCTAAATACTAAAGAAGAGTTCATTATATAAAGTGTAAATGTAAGCTTTAAAGAACAAGTTGGTTGCTTTGAAGTAAAAATTTACCCCACCAACACTCCTCTGCATTTTCTTTATTATTTTTTATATCACAGTTTTTTTTTTTTTCATCTAAGTTTTGCCAAAACCTGAAACACCGCCTTCCTTTCTCAGGTGGTCAAATTCATATTTGCCTTTTTCAGATCCAGTTCCAGAGTACTTAAGTTCACATAGGTTTTCCTGACATCTCTCACTTTAGGAGAGTTAGTGACTTCTCTTTTCTTATACTTCTGCTAAATCTAGGATCATTTGTATCATAATCCAGCAGCCCTTTCTGCAGTTAAGTAGCCTGCCTGTGTATTCATCCCTGGGGAAGATACCACTATCTGTCCATTTGTATAAAGCCAAAATACAGAGAGTCATCTTTGTTGTTTCCTTCCTTTTTATCTCTTCCTCTTGTGTGTTCATCTGCTCAGTTCAGTTCAGTCGCTCAGTCGTGTCCGACTCTTGGCGACCCCATGAACCGCAGCACGCCAGGCCTCCCTGTCCATCACCAACTCCTGGAGTCTACCCAAACTCATGTCCATTGAGTCGGTGATGCCACCCAACCATCTCATCCTCTGTCATCCCCTTCTTCTGCCTTCAATCTTTCCCAGCATCAGGGTCTTTTCAAATGAGTCAGCTTTTCACATCAGGTGGCCAAAGTATTGAAGTTCCAGCTTCAACATCAGTCCTTCCAATGAACACCCAGGACTGATTTCCTTTAGGATGGACTGGTTGGATCTCTTCACCGTCCAAAGGACTCTCAAGAGTCTTCTCCAACACCACAGTTGAAAAGCATCAGTTCTTCAGTGCTCAGCTTTCTTTATAGTCCAACTCTCACATCCATACTTGACTACTGGAAAAACCATAGCCTTGACTGACGGACCTTTGTTGGTAAAGTAATGTCTCTGCTTTTAAATATGGTATCTAGGTTGGTCATAACTTTCCTTCCAAGGAGTAAGCGTCTTTTCTTTTCATGGCTGCAGTCACCATCTGCAGTGATTTTGGAGCCCCCCAAAATAAAGTCAGCCACTGATTCTACCGTTTCCCCATCTATTTCCCATGAAGTGATGGGACCAGATGCCATGATCTTAGTTTTCTGAATGTTGAGCTTAAGCCAACTTTTTCACTCTCCTCTTTCACTTTCATCAAGAGGTTCTTTAGTTCTTCGCTTTCTGCCACAAGGGAGGTGTCATCTGCGTATCTGAGGTTATTGATATTTCTCCCAGCAATCTTGATTCCAACTTGTGCCTCACCCCAGCACAGCATTTCTCATGATGTACTCTGCATATAAGTTAAGTAAGCAGGGTGACAATATATAGCTTTGACGTACTCCTTTCCCAATTTGGAACCAGTCTGTTGTTCCATGTCCAGTTCTAACTGTTGGTTCCTGACCTGCATACAGGTTTCTCAAGAGGCAGGTCAGGTGGTCTGATAGTCACATCTCTTTCAGAATTTTCCACAGTTTATTGTGATCCACACAGTCATATAAAGCAGAAATAGATGTTTTTCTAGAACTCTCTTGCTTTTTCCATGATCCAGCAATTTGATCTCTGGTTCCTCTCCCTTTTCTAAATCCAGCTTGAACACCTGGAAGTTCATGGTTCACATATTGCAGAAGCCTGGCTTGGAGAATTTTGAGCATTACTTTACTAGCATGTGAGATGAGTGCAATTGTGGTGTAGCTTGAGCATTCTTTGGCATTGCCTTTCTTTGGGATTGGAATGAAAACTGACCTTTTCCAGTCCTGTGGCCACTGCTGAGCTTTCCAAATTTGCTGGCATGTTGAGTGCAGCACTTTCACAGCATCATCTTCCAGGATTTGAAATAATAGCTTAACTGGAATTCCATCACCTTACTAGTTGTGTTCGTAGTGATGTTTCCTAAGGCCTACTTGACTTCACATTCCAGGATGTCTGGCTCTAGGTGAGTGATCACACCATTGTGATTATCTGAAGATCTTTTTTGTACAGTTCTTCTGTGTATTCTTGCTCCCTCTTCTTAATATCTTCTGCTTCTGATAGGTCCATACCATTTCTGTCTTTTATTGAGCCCATCTTTGCATAAAATGTTCCCTTGGTATCTCTAATTTTCTTGAAGAGATCTCTAGTCTTTCCCATTCTATTGTTTTCCTCTATTTCTTTGCACTGATCACTCTCCTTGCTATTCTGTGGAACTCTGCATTCAGATGCTTTTATCTTTCCTTTTCTCCTTTGCCTTTTGCCTCTCTTCTTTTCACAGCTATTTGTAAGGCCTCCTCAGACAGCCATTTTGCTTTTTTGCATTTCTTTCTCATTCGCTTAGTCATGTCCAATTCTTTGCAACCCTATATGAACTGTATGTAGCCTGCTAGGCTCCTCTGTCCATGGAATTTTCCCAACACAATACTGGAGCTGTTGACATTTCCTCCTCCAGGGTTCCCACCCCACAGATCAAACTCGAGTTGTCAGTCCAGTTCTTTACTACTGAACTGCCCGGGAAGCCGACCATTACCAACCATTATCATGTCAGTTTTCCCTGCTAAATATCTTTATCAGTCTGGTTTGATCTCCAGTGTCTCCTCCACATTTTGAACTCTCATCATCTCTGCCAGAGTTGCATAGGGCAAGTGTATGTGGGGAGGGGTGTAGGGCTTCCTTGCCTTCCCTGCATATGTCATTCTCCCACCATCTATGCATTTTCACCAACCTGAAAACTCTCTACCCCATACTGTTGGGATGTTTATGGAGGCTTCATCATGTGAGTATGATCAATTATTCACTCCATTCTGGCCCCTTTCTCCTCTCTAGAGATTAAGAAATGGGGCTGGAAATTCCAGGAATATGGCTTGGTCTTTCTGGTGACCAGCCCTCATCCAGGAGCCCACCTCGAGTCACCCGATAGAACAAAAGACATTGCTATCACCCAGGAAAATCAGTGAGACTTAGGAACTCTGTGTCATGAACTGGGGCTCAAAGGCTAAATGTTAGAACAAAATTCTCCTAGCACCTCTATCTACAAGAGTTTTATGAGCTCTGTACCAGGAACTAGGGACAAAGACCAACACGTATTTTATTTCACAAGGTATATATATAGCTTTTTTATTTGTTTTTTTCCACTTGGCAAAATGCATTTAAGATTTATCCAGGACTTCCCTGGCAGTCTAGTGGTCAAGACTCTACACTTCCACTGTGGGGGATACAGGTTCAATCCCTGGCTGGAGAACTAAGATCATGCCTGCTGTGCAGCATGGCCAAAAATTTTCCGGAAGAAAAGACTTCAACATGAATGTTGAGGTTAGACAGAAAACAACAAAACTCTGTAAAGCAATCATCCTTCACTAAAAAATAAATTTTAACAAGAAAAAAAGGCTTATTCAAGTTGTACAAATTTTTTTATTAGTTTTTATTTTTAATTAGTTTTTATTACTGCATGGTACTCTGTTGTAATGATGTACCACAGTTTGTTCATCTATTGAGGGACGTCTTGGCTGCTTCCACTTTCATGAATAAAGCCGCTTGAAACATTCATGTGCAGGGTTTTGTGTGAACATAAATTTTCTCATCAGTTTGTGGACTACCTAGGAGTGCTATTGCTGAGTTGTATGGGAAGTCTTTAATTTTATAGGAAGTTTCCAAATTGTTTTCCAGAGTGGTTGTACCATTTTACATTTCTGCCAATAGAGGCATGTCCTATGGCTCTGCATTCTCATTAACATTTAACATTGTAGTATTTTTTTAAATTTGAGCTATTCTAATAGGTATGTAGTGGTAGCTTATTGTTTTAATCTGCATTTTCATAGTGACAAGTGATGTTCCGTATTTTTCGTATACTTATTTACTATCATTACATCATCTTAATGAAGTGTGTGTTCAGATCTTTTGCTCTTCTAAAAAACTGGGTTGGTTTTTTCCTTACTGTTGAGTTTTAAGGGCTCTCTATATATTTTGGATGCAGTCCTTTATCAGATATGTTATTTGCATGTATTTTTCCTAGTGTCTTTCCCAAAGGAAAGTTTAATTGTGATAAAGTCCAATTTTTAATTTTTTCCGTCATGTGTTACTTTTGATATTATGTGCAAAAGCTGTTTGCCAGAGGTAAAAGAGATTTGTATTCCCCTACATGTTTTGTACATGTGCTTTACATTTATATTTATGAACTATTTTGAATTAATTTTTGTGTAAGTTATGAGATATGTGTTTATGTTCATTTTTTGGCATTTGATTATCCAGTTGTTCCAAGCATTTATTCATATAGACTATCCTTTCTTCATCTGATTGCATTTGTGCTTTGTGAAAAATCAGTTTACTGTATTTGTATGGATCTATTTCTTGTCTCTCTTTTATTCCATTGATCTGTGTGTCCTTTCTTTTGCCAGTACCACACTGTAACATTATAGTGTAGTGTTGTAACTAGCTTTGAACTCATAATGTGAGTCCTCTGACTTTGTTCATATTTTCAGAATTGTTTGGCTATTTCTGGTACCTTTACCTTTCCATGTACATTTTAAAATCAGTCTTTTGATATTTAGCTTTCTGGAATTTTTATTTGGATTGCCGTGAATGAATAAGTGAAATTCAGAATAAGTGACATCTTAATAATGTGAACTCTTCTAATCCATTAACATGGGATTTTCTGATTTTTTTCATCAGTGTTTTGGACTTTTCCAAAAAGTGTTTTGTTAGATTTATTCCTGAGTGTCGTTTTGCCCACAATGCTATCCTTTTTTTTTTTTTTTTTAAGTTTCAAATACTACTTGTTCATTACAGGTGCACAGGAGAACAATTGAGTTTTATATGTTGTCCTTGTATCTTGCCACCTGCTAAACTTAATTATTAGTTCCAGGAGGTTTTTTTGTAGATTATTTGGGGTTTTCTACATAGACAATCATTTCATCTTTGAATAAAGGTAGTTTTATTTTTTCCTGTCCGTCTGTATCTCTTTTAACTTCCTTTGTTTGCCTGTTTGTACTAGGTGGGACTACGCATGAAAGTGAAAGTGTTAGTCACGCAGTCGTGTCCAACTCTTTGTGACCTCATGGACTGTAGCCCGCCAGACTCCTCTGTCCATTCTTCAGGCAAGAATCCTGGAGTGGGTTGCCATTCCCTTCTCCAGGAGATCTTCCCAACCCAGGGGTTGGACTTGGGTCTCCTGCATTGCAGGCAGTTTCTTTACTGGTTGAGCCACTAGGGACTACACATACAATGTGGTAAAGGATGGTGAGAGAGCACATCTTTGCCTTATTCTCAGTCTCACAGGGAAAGCATTCATTTTCTACTAGAAGTATGTTAACTGTAGGCTTTTTGTGTATACCTTTTATTAGGTTAAGGAAGTTTCCTTCTGTTGCTAGTTTTTGAGAGTTTTTTTTATCATGGGTGAGTGTTAAATTCTTTCTCTTTTTGATTCTGTTCGGTTCTAAAATCAAATAGGTCATTTAATATGTCATTGTTGTTCAGTTGCTGAGTCGTGTCTGACTCTTTGCAACTCCATGGACTGCAGCACGGCAGGCTTTCCTGTCCCTCACTATCTACTGGAGTCTGCTCAGATTCATGTCCATTGAGTTGGTGATGCTGTCTAACCATCACATCCTCTGCTGCCCCCTAATATGTCATTAGAACTTAAATAATTACATTTTTTCTTATATAATTACATTTAAACACAATCTTTATTTTTGATAAAAGGAAGAGTCTTAAAATATGTAAATACATGTTTAATATGTAACATGAGATTAATACCTCATTTTATCATGGAATGAATAGAAAAATATGTAAAGGCAATTTATTATGTAATTTTAAATAATTTTTTTTTCTTTAACTTAAATTATATGATGTACAAAACAATGAAAAATATTTCAAAACTTCCCTTAAGGAGAGGGTGTTAAGTTCTTTATTACTATTAAAATAATTTTAGAATAGGAAAGGCATTGTATAATATACATCAGTTTGAGAAGTATCCAACTTATTCTGTGGACTTTAGTTTTTAACAATCATTTACACAATGTTGGGAATTTCATGACAAAATTGGATGCAGAAAAACTTGTGTGAGAGCCAGAGAGCACACTTCTGCTCAGCTTCTTGTGATAAATGGACAAAAGGTTAAGCCATCAGTCCATTTCCCAGTGTCTATTAAACAGTGACTTTCTTTGTGTTGCTTCACTTGTTAGAGCAATATAACAAGTGTTATTGAGAGGTGAAACAAAGCAAGTCTTACATCAGACACTGATAGCTTTTTAAAAGTTGAAATGGGATGTTATTGGGTGTTCCAAAGAGTATACTGATAGTACATTTTTGTGGAAACCACTGCTCCAGAGTAAACTGTATTAGAAATCAAATCAGCATTATATTTTAATGATCCTAATGTAAATATAAATAAATATTGTGTGTCTAATGCACCAGTTTTAGATAGTAATATTGTGGGCTAGGGAAGAAATTAAAAAAAAAAAAAAAACTAAAAAAAAAATTGCCAGCCACAGGTTTATTTTCCTTAGCCATGTACTCATGGTAGAGTTTATTTTCTGTACAAAGAAACCTTTTATACATAAGATATAGCCTTAAGCATGATGTAAAAGGTAGACCAGTTAAGTATATAATGCTTTCAGAAGCATGCAGTGTTATTTATGACCTTTCCTATCATGGCCATGGAGTATTTCTTGAGCGTCCATGCAGATTAGATCTTGAACAGCTGCATGGAACACACAGGAGTCATGATTCCTGTTTCTGTGAACTAACTTGAATAAAGTCTTTCATCTAAAGCTCTCGCTGTTTGTCTATTTCATGAATCCCTCATCTCATCTCTGAAGGGCTCCATTCAGTTTAATACAGTTCAACATTGTAGTTTAGATCTCTAGAAATTGCTTTTGTAACTCATAATGCACAAAAAAGATAACAAGTTGAAATAATTTCAAAAAAATTTTAAAGAATTATATAAAATCTACTTCAAAATGATTTTGAGGGTGAAGATTTAGAATGATAACTAGGGATTCTAATTCAAACTTAACTAGTTTTGTTAACTACTTAACTTCAAGTAGAATTTGTGTATTCTGAGTGTCCAGAAATTTTTCTGTATTGTAATAGGGCCTAACGGAATTATGAGAGATAAGTGTGTTGAGATGTTTGTTAATGAGTTCACTTGTTTTATGTATCTTTATAGTGCTGCCATTCTGGCCTCTTAGTCCTCATAATCTGAGGCTACTGTCACATCCCATGTTCTGTATGAAGTGTTCTGCAGCCACTTTAGCAGTGATTAAACTGAAAAAGTCACTATAATATTATTTAAATTAATTTGTTAGGAAAATATCAGATAATTTTTTCCTCCTGGGTACTTGTATCACTTACTGCCACTTTTAAGGCAGTAACCCATCTGTTGCTTTCCATTTTATGTTGAATGCTTCTTACTCTGTCTACATATTACAATTTCTTTAAACTCAGGAATCTTAATTTACTTGAATCTTCATAAAATATGTACTTTTTTCATTGCCTGGGTATCTACATGTGTGTTCCCTTTTGATAATGAAGATGGTCAAATTTGACTGTAATTTTATTAATGAGCTTATTTATCATATTAAAACCATCTGGTCATAATGTTAGAAATCTGGTATATGTTTCTTTTCTTTGAGTGTATGAAAATTAAGGAGCCAGAGAAATTTTGGTCTAAAGGTTTCTAACTTCAAATGACAAAAACACAAAAGGAGTTTGAGTATTATATATTAGGAATGAAATTATGTAGGTGGCATTTATTTATGCAGTCAGGGAACATTATTGGTATCAACTGAATACTAGGCTCTGCTATATATAGCCTGGAGACAGAGTGATTAAAAAAATGACAAGATTGGTACCTGAAAGAGCTTATAGTCAGCAAATAGACAAAACATGTTGAAACCAGACAGTAACAATGAGCAGTGTATAAGGATTATGAATACTGTAGGGTAGTGTGTTCACTGGAAGGAATGATGCTAAAGCTGAAGCTCCAATACTTTGGCCACCTCATGCGAAGAGTTGACTCATTGGAAAAGACTCTGATGCTGGGAGGGATTGGGGGCAGGAGGAGAAGGGGATGACAGAGGATGAGATGGCTGGATGGCATCACCGACTCGATGGACGTGAGTCTGAGTGAACTCCGGGGGTTGGTGATGGACAGGGAGGCCTGGCATGCTGCGATTCATGGGGTCGCAAAGAGTCGGACACGACTGAGCGACTGAACTGAACTGAACTGAGGGTAGTGTGAGAGATAGCAGCTGAATGAAGGGTGAGCTACTTTGTATACAGTGTGATTAGAAAAGCCCTCTTAGAGGAAGATACAAAGTATGACCAAAAGGAAGTACCTAGAATTCTGGTCTCTGAATATGGTTTCTCTCTGAAAGGAATCAGAATTCCTCGGAAAACTAGCTTACTGAAGATCTGGAATAGGAACTGTAAAAGAAAACAAAATTATTTAAATATGTTGGGGTCATAATGTGGGCACCAACTTGGAGGAACTCCCACTGACCACTGATGTAGCATTTGGAGCACTGAGAGAATAATGACTGCAATAGATTGAAACACATCCATTATTCAAAACATGTGAGTGCATAATGTTACTTTAAAAATTCATTCTTCACTTTTGGACCAAAACTAGGCAGTCAAATATTTATCTTGCCTTTCCTATAAGAATTGTACCTTAGCATACCCAAATAGTCCATGAGGGGATACTTCTTTAAAAAAGAATTCAAGCTAACAAATGCATAAAGAATGATAAACTGTTCTCTTTTAATGAAATGAAACCAAACAGGCAGTGAAACTTTCTACATTTTTCTTTATATACGTTTTAATATTTTGTGTTAGGAAATCTAAAAATCAGTTTAAAGGAGGAGCAGCAAGAATTCAGCCAGTAGGAATGAGAGTGATGGGAAGATATTTCATACAAATAACGCTTTGAAAAAGGTACAAAATTGAAAAAAAATCTGTCCAGATTCAGAGAAGTTTTAATAATTGTGTTCCCTAAAGTACAAGGCATGTAAATGAGAGTGTTGTGGATAAGCAGTTGTTTGTTAGTTTTCAGAATACATAGGACCTGAAAACAGTGAAACCAAACTATTGCCAAGTTCAAAAGGAATTGAGATTCAAAGGAGCTTCTCTATTATTCTTGCTTGGGCTCATTAAAAAAATAATAAACATTATTATTTTATTCAACAGAAGCATTCAACAGTGGATTTAATTAAGCCAAATTGATTTGGCATCAGACCTTACTAGAAAGGTATCATGTATAGAATGCACCATCGATTTTACTCGGGCAATTTGTGCTGAAAGTAGGCAGCCAATTAATGTGATTGTTCTTCATCTCAGCACTTGATTTGTTCTTTTTAAAGTTGCATGTATGGAGATGAATACCCCAAACTTAACGATTTCTGATCCATTACATTGGGCCCTGTTACAATATTAGGGGACCACATATGTTTCCTTCTAAAAGTAGTATGTTCTATACTCTGAGTAATTTAACCTCTCTTGCCAATGAAATCTTCTCTATTCAAATTCTGATACCCACTGTACGTGTTACGAATAAATACTGTTTTGTCTAGGTTCATGTTTGTATGGATAACAATAATTGGGTATTTCTTTGTGAAACAAATTTTTCCCATTTAAGTGATTTGTGCCATGGTGTTATTTAAAAAGAAGAAGAAGAAAAAAAAAACAAACCCTGAAGTCTTGTCTTGAAAATTACTAGTATGGAATAGCACCAGAGTTTGTGCATTAATTTTTCAAGCCTGTATTTATCTGTCTGCTCCAAATTGAATGTGTTGTACTATTTTCTGGTATATGAGTTTGGCTCCTTGGATTCAGAAATGCAATAAATGCTGCAACAGAGGAAAGATGGGAAATTGAGATGTCAGACTGAGTCATCAGAGCTCTGGAGGTGGACAGCTGTGTTCCCTGTGATATACCAGGGGTAGTTTGTTTCTATGGCTGGTCACATAGTTTGGTGAAATGAAAAGCATTTCAATTAAGTTTCAATTTTCTCATCTTTATACTTACCTTTTTCCTAAAAATGAGAACAAAAGAAGACTTTGAAAATAATGAAACCAGTTATAGTATTCTGCCATTTATCATTGATTCTTTACTTCTGAATTAAATTTACATATAGAAAGATGGGATTTGCTAAGTAGTATATTTTAAGGAAAAGAGCTTCCTTTATAGCACAATATTTATTTTATAATTTAATTTATATTACATTTGTATTTTTTAACAGGGTATCCAGAAGTTGGCTAGTCAGTATCTGAAGAGAGATTGGCCCGGAATAAAAGCTGATGATCGGAATGATTACAGGTAACTTAATCAGTATTCTTGCCCATTTTCTTTAAAACTTGTTTCACACAGAGCCATGTCACATATATATAATATAAAGACTCCAGGATTTTAAAAAATTTCTTCCTTTCTTTTGCTGTGTTTTTAGACATAATGTCAAAATTATTAAACAGTGTTAATGTTATACAACATATATAATCTATATGCAGTAGATCATTTTCATGTATCTTAAGTCTAGATTATGTTCTGTTAAATTGATGGACACTCTCATAAAGAATTTAAAGTAGATGACAATGGAACACAACTTGTTTCCTCAGTGACCTATAGATGAAACACACTCTTATAGCAATAATGAAACAGGATAATGATGTTCTATCATGATCTTGATTCTTTACTTCTGAAACAAATTCTACATTTGAAAAGATAGAATTGTGTGAGCCTAGGGAAAAAGAGTTTGTGTGTGTGTGTGTGTGTATACTTTATACACACCCAGGGTATCCAGAAATTGACTAGTCAATATCCACATACAAATTTTAAAGAAGGTAGGTGACAATGGAATATAAATTGTGTCATCATACAGACGTTTTATAGCTGATTAACAATTTTGTGACAGTTTCAGGTGAACAGTGAAGGAACTCAGCCATACATATACATGTATCCATTCTCTCCCAAACCCTGCTCTCATCCACATTGCCACATAACATTGAGTAGAATTTCATGTGCTATACAGTGGGTCCTTGTTGGTTATCCATTATAAATATAGCAGTATGTACATGTTCATCCCACACTCCCTAACTATCCCCAGAAACTGATTTGTTCTCTAAGTCTGTGAGTCTCTGTTTTTAAGTAAGTTCATTTGTATCATTTCTTTTTCGATTCCAGGTGTACAGATATCATACGATATTTTTTCTTCTCTGTCTGACTTAGTTCACTCAGTATGACAATCTCTAGGTCCATTTGTGTTGCTGCAAATGGCATTATTTCATTCTTTTTAATGACTGAATCAGATTCCATTGTATATATGTACCACGTCTTCTTTATCTATTCTTCTATTGATAGATATTCAGGTTGCTTCCATGTAGTACTACAGTGAACATTGGGGTGCATGTATCCATCATTCTGACTGGTATGAGGTGATACCTCATTGTAGTTTTGATTTGCATTTCTCTAATAATTAGCAGTGTTGAACATCTTTTCATGTGCCTCTTGGCCATCTGTATGTTTCCTTCAGAGAGATGTTTACTTACATCTTCTGCCCATTTGTTGATAGGATTGTTTGCTTTAATGCTGTTAAACCTCATGAGCTCTTTGTAAATTTTGGAGACTAATCCCTTGTTGGTCACATCATTTGCAAATATTTTCTCCAAATCCATACAGATATCTTTAAAGTATTTATAATTTTGTTTAGACTTGGATGTCTTTTTTTGCAGTTAATTTGGAAGTATTTATTAGGTTTTGTACTCAAGACTGTCCTTAGTGTTGAGGGAAACTATGTCAAAGACAGGGTTTCAGAGTTTGCAGTCTGGTTGAAGTTACGACTAATTATTACTCATGAAGCAATAGCAGAGAATCCAGGGTAATTAAGAACTCAGTATTGAAATGTGTGGTTTGGAATCTGAATATTTATCAGGTTACTGGATCATAAGATAATTTCTTAACAGAGCTAGAAAACTGAAGAATATACAAGAAACCTTAACAGTATTGCTGATGTAAGTAAAGCCTGACCTAGAAAGAGGTTGCTTGCTAAACAGTAGAGAAGAACTCCAACTTATAGATAGGTTATATTCCAAGTTTGTTTGAAATTCAGGATGTGGGCTGCCAAAGAAATAAGGCTAAGGTTATGCCCCCAGGCTAACTTATACAACCTAACTTTTAAAAGTATGGTAAGCCACTGGAAAAGGAAATGGCAAACCACTTCAGTATTCTTGCTTTGAGAACTTCAGGAATACTATGAAAAGGCAAAAAGATAGGACACTGAAAGATGAACTCCCCAGGTCAGTAGGTGCCCAATACGCTACTGGAGGTCAGTGGAGAAATAACTCCAGAAAGAATGAAGGGATGGAGCCAAAGCAAAAAGAATACCCAGCGGTGGATGTGACTGGTGACAGAAGCAAGGTCCGATGCTGTAAAGAGCAATATTGCATAGGAACCTGGAATGTCAGGTCCATGAATCAAGGCAAATTAGAAGTGGTCAAGCAGGAGATGGCAAGAGTGATGGTTGACATTTTAGGAATCAGTGAACTAAAATGGACTGGAATGGGTGAATTTAACTCAGATGACCATTATATCTACTACTGTTGGCAAGAATCCCTTAGAAGAAATGGAGTAGCCATCATAGTCAATGAAAGAGTCCAAAATGTAATACTTGGATGCAATCTCAAAAATGACAGAATGATCCCTGTTCGTTTCCAAGGCAAACCATTCAAAATTGTAGTAATCCAAGTCTGCCCCAACCAGTAATGCTGAAGAAGCTGAAGGTGAACGGTTGAAGTTGAGTACAGAATGAAGCAGGGCAAAAGCTAATAGAGTTTTGCCGAGAGAATGCACTGATCATAGCGAACACCTTCTTCCGATAACATAAGAGAAGACTCTATACGTTGACATCACCAGATGGTCAATACCGAAATCAGATTGATTATTTTCTTTGCAGCCAGATGGAGAAGCTCTATATAGTCAGCAAAAACAAGATTCCCTGGAGAAGGGAATGGCTACCCATTCCGGTATTCTGGCCTGGAGAATTCCATGGACAGAGGAGCCTGGAGGGCTACAGTCCATGGGGTTGCTAAGGGTTGGACACGACTGAGCGACTTCACTTTCACTTTCCACTTTCATGCATTGGAGAAGGAAATGGCAACCCACTCCAGTGTTCTTGCCTGGAGAATCCCAGGGACGGGGGAGCCTGGTGGGCTGCTGTCTATGGGGTGGCACAGAGTCAGACACGACTGAAGCGACTTAGCAGCAGCAGCAGCAGCATTCTGCCTTCCTCTGCAAAGCCTCACCTCCTAATACCATTATCACCTTTGAGGAACAGGATTTCCACATATGAATTCTGGGGGAACACAGACATTCAGACCATAGCAGGTCTTTTCTATGTAAATATTCCTTGGAGTTCCCTCAGCTCTCTAGTGACTATTTTAAGTAATCGTATCTATTTTCCTGTCTTTAAATATTGCCTATAAACTAGTAATGATCTGTGTTTTTATGAACTCTGCAGCTTGGGAGCAGACCTCATTTTCTCTTAGGAATGTTAAGTAGCTGCTTCTCTGCTTTCACAGTTTCATTTGCCACAGTACCACCAACCATATATATGTCTTTGTAAAACAGGCCTACTCTCACCCCTTACTTGAAAATTTTCTATTGTTTCTCCCTTCTAATAGTATGAAATTTTCTAAAAATTATGATATCCAAAGCCACAAGGAATCTTGACCCCAAATTACCCTTCTTTCCTCCTTTCTGGCCGTTCTCTTTGTTTCATGCTTGGTTCCCCAGCTCTTGGGAGCGTTAAGCTGCAGCTGTATTGTAGTTCTTACTACACCTCGACTGGACTAAGTATCAGTCATTCCCCGCTTTTACTTCTGTTATCTAGGATGAGGGTAGTCTCCCTATGTACTACCAAGACCAACAATACGTGGACACTTATTTATTAAGCACCATACTTTTTCCTTGTATCAGTCACTATATAAGTTAATCTTAGATTATGAATTTAACTTGCCAGCGTTTTCTAGAGTCTTCTTGATGTGTGATGTTGTTTTCCAAGTCAAAAAAGATCTGTGATTTTGTTTGTTAGTTTTTACTTAAAAAGAGTAATAATGGTTTCATGTGCAGTTTTAAGAAATAAGACAAAGAGCGCTCTTACGATCTTCACTCAGTTTCCCCAGTGGCATTATCTTGCATAACTGTAATACAGCATCACAATTAAGACATCAATATTGATACAATCCACCAGTCTAATTCAGAATTCACCAGTTTTATATGCACTCGTTTGTGTGTATGTAGGTGTATGCATATTAAGTTCCGTGGTGTTTTATCACATATGTAGATTTATGTGACCACTGCTGCAGTCAAATAAATTTGTTGGTTTGTTTCCTAATAAAAATTTTTCCTGATAAGGTTTGATCTGTTTTCCAGTGCATTAGTTATATGAGAAATAGTTTACAGCATGATTTTAGGTGGTATATGATCAGTTTTTTTTTTTTTTTAATTTTTTTGCCACATCATGCAGTATGTAAAATCTTAGTTCCCCATAGGAATCGAAGCCATGCCTCCTACTTTGGGAGTGTGGGATCTTTTTTTTCCCATTAATTTTTTTTATTTGAATTGAAGGATAATTGCTTTACAATATTGTGATTTTTTTTTTTTTTGCCATATATCAACATGAATTGGCCACAGGTATACATGTGTCCCCCCATCCTGAATCCCCCTCCCACCTCCATCCCCACCCTATCCTTCTGGATTGTCCCAGAGCGCTGACTTCGGGTGCCCTGCTTCATGCACTGAACTTGCACTGGTCATCTGTTTTACATATGTTGATGTACATGTTTCAGTGCTATTCTCTCAAATCATCCCATCTTTGCCTTCTCCCACTGAGTCCAAAAGTCTGTTCTTTACATCTGTGTCGCCTTTGCTGCCCTGCATGTAGGATCATCAGTCCTGTCTTTCTAAATTCCATATATATGCATTAATATACAGTATTTATCTTTCTCTTTCTGACTTACTTCAATCTGTAATAGAGGGAGTATGGAGTCTTAACCACTGGACCAGTGAGGAATCCTAGATCGATATTTTTGGATTCTACTAATTATAACTTAATTATTATGGCAAGTTTTATTTTTTAATTATAGTAGAATATGAATTGTAAGATACATATATCTTAATTTAAGAGATCAGTCATTTTAACAAAAAAGATAACAATGATATAGGAGATATGAGGCACAAACTATGTAAGATATACATGAAGAACTTAGGATACCCTTTTTATTAGAGTGAAGACACTTTTTTTTTTACTTTTTATTTTATTTTTGGTTGCACTGGGTCTTCATTGATTCGCATGGGCTTTCTCTCTCTGCAGCATGCAGGACCTACTCTTCGTTGTGGTGTGCAGGTTTCTTGTTGCAGTGGCTTCTCTTGTTGCGGAGCACAGGCTTTAGGTGCATGGCCTTCAGTAGTTGTGTCTTGCAGGCTTAGTTTCTGTGTAGTATGTGGAATCTTTCCAGACCAGGGATTGAACCCATATCCCCTGCATCGGCAGTTGGATTCCTATCCATTGCCCCACCAGGGAAGTCCAAGACTCTTTTAAAAAATTCTTTAATAGTATTGCTGGGACCAGGAGCAATCTTATGTCAACAGAATAGCAGAGGTTTGGAAGCCAGACAGATCCTGGGTTTGAATGTGGTCTCTATCATTCCCTCCTCTCCTTCCTCCCATAAATATATATTGAGTGAGTGCCTGCTGTGCCAGACCCTGTTCTGTGTGCTGAGGATACCAGAGTGAATAAGACAAAGCTTCTGCTTTGTAAAAGTAAAGATAAAATCAGAGTGTCTTCACTCTAATAAAGGGGTATCCTAAGTTCTTCATGTATATCTTACACAGTTTGTGCCTTATATCTCCTGTGCCATTGTTATCTTTTTTTGTTAAAATGACTCAACTTTTAAATTAAAAATATATATCTTACAATTCATATTCTATTCTAATTGAAAAATAAAAGCCTTCATTCTAATGAAAGACAAGACAATAAGCATATGAGTAATTAAACATTATGTCACTCTATGATAAATATAGTAAGCATAGTAAGAAGAACACACAGTACTAAGAAGTGCTGCGCACTGCAGTGGCTATACTGTGTAGACCATAGACTTTAGGAAGATAAGAGCAGAATCAGAGAGAGGTCATTTAGGTTATTATAGTAATCCAAGTATGGGATAATGGTGGCTAAAACCAGGGTAGTAGCAGTGGATAGACAGAGATAGACAGTAATCCATTTCCTTTATATTTAAAAAATCTAGTGAACAGTATTTCTTGATGGATCAGATGTGGAATATGAAGGGAAAAAAAGAATCAGTGATAACTCTAGTGGTTTGGGCTTGAACACCTAGAAGTTTTGAGTAGCTGTCAATGAGGTGAAATAGATTAATAGAATATTTTAGGGAAATCAAGAATTTGGTTTCAGACATTAAGTTTTAAGATACTTACTAAATATCCAGGTCAGATATGTTAAACAGGCAACTGAGTGGTTACAGAAGATGTCTGAATTAAAAATTCAGAAATAGTCAGCATACTGACAGTATTTAAAGCCATGACACTGCATGAGCTTATCTAAGAGACTGTGTGGTTATGGGAGAGAAGAAGTTGTGGGAGAGAAGAAGCGGACTGTGTGGACACTCCAGCATTTACAGGGCAAAGACATCGAAAGGAACCAGCAAAGGAGACTAATCTGTGCCTAGTGAGATAAAGGTAGACCAAGAGAGAGTAATAATCTGGAAGCCAAGTGAAGAAAACATTTTAAGGAGGATAAATTAGATCAGTACTGCTGATAGGCTGAATAATAGGCCTAAACTTGAATTGACTATTTGGATTAGCCCACAGGGAGATCTTTGATGACTTTGACAAGTGATTTCAGAATGGTGAATGTTAAAGCCTTATTTGAATTGAATCAGGAGTGACTAGGAAGAGAAACAGAAGCAGTAATTTCAGGCATTTCTTTCGAGGAGTTTTGCTGTTAAAGGGAACAGACATTGGGGTGATAGCTAGAGAGAAATGGAAGGGTTGATGGAAGATTTATGTATTTATTTATTTTTAAGATGGAAGATATTATATGTATGATCCAGTAGAAAGGAAAAAGTTGATATTGTAGGAAAAATCACAATTGCTGGATTGCTATTCTTGAGTTCAGTTTAGTTCATTCAGTCGTCTCTGACTCTTTGTGATGCCATGAACCACAGCATGCCAGGTCTCCCTTCCCATCACCAACCCCCAGAGTTTACTCAAACTCATGTCCATTGAGTCGGTGATGCAATCCAACCATCTCATCTTCTGTCATCCCTTCTCCTCCTGCCATCCATATTTCCCAGCATCAGTGTCTTTTCAAATGAGTCAGTTTTTCGCATAAGGTGGCCAAAGTATTGGAGTTTCAGCTTCAGCATCAGTCTTTCCAATGAATATTCAGGACTAATTTCTTTAAGGATGGACTGGTTGGATCTCTTTGCAGTCCAAGGGACTCTGAAGAGTCTCCAACACCACAGTTCAAAAGCATCAATTCTTTGATGCTCAGCTTTCTTTATCATCCAACTCTCACATCCATACATGACTACTGGAAAAACCATAGCTTTGACTAGATGGACCTTTGTTGGCAGAGTAATGTCTCTGCTTTATAATATACTGTCTAGGTTGGTCATAACTTTCCTTCCAAGGAGTAAGCGTCTTTTACTTTCATGGCTGTAGTCACCATCTGCGGTAATTTTGGAGCCCCAAAAAATAAAGTCTGTCACATTTTCCATTGCTTCCCCATCTATTTGCCATGAACTGATGGGACCGGATGCCATGATCTTAGTTTTCTGAATGTTGAGCTTAAGCCAACTTTTTCACTCTCTGCTTTCACTTTCATCAAGAGGCTCTTGAGTTCTTCTTCACTTTCTTCCATAAGAGTGGTGTCATATGCATATCTGAGGTTATTGATATTTCTCCTGGCAATCTTGATTCCAGCTTGTGCTTCATCCAGCCCACCATTTCTCATGATGTACTTTGCATGTAAGTTAAATAAGCAAAACAATATACAGTCTTGACGTACTCCTTTTCCTAATTGGAACCAGTCTGTTGTTTCATGTCCAGTTCTAACTGTTACTTCCTGACCTGCATACAGATTTCTCAAGAGGCAGGTCAGGTTGTGTGATATTCCCATCTCTTTCAGAATTTTCCATAGTTTATTGTGATCCACAGTCAAAAGCTTTGGCATAGTCAATAAAGCAGAAATAGATGTTTTTTTGGAACTCTCTTGCTTTTTCCATGATCCAGCGGATGTTGGCAATTTGATCTCAGGTTTCTCTGCCTTTTCTAAAACCAGCTTGAACATCTGGAAGTTCACAGTTCATGTACTGTGGAAGCCTGGCTTGGAGAATTTTGAGCATTACTTTACTAACATGTGAGATGAGTGCAATTGTGCGGTAGTTTGAGCATTCTTGGATTACCTGGTGGGCTCAGACAGTAAAGCATCTGCCCGCAACACAGAGACCTGGGTTTGATCCCTGAGTTGGGAAGATCCCCTGGAGAAGGAAATGGCAACCCACTCCAGTACTCTTGCCTAGAAAATTCCATGGATCAAGGAGCCTGGTGGGCTACAGTCCATGGAATCGCAAAGAGTCGGACACAACTGAGCGACTTCACTTTGACTTTGAGCATTCTTTGGCATAGCCTTTCTTAGGGACTGGAATGAAAACT
Source organism: Bos indicus (assembly GCF_029378745.1). Taxonomy (NCBI): domain Eukaryota; kingdom Metazoa; phylum Chordata; class Mammalia; order Artiodactyla; family Bovidae; genus Bos; species Bos indicus. The sequence continues at coordinate 52,980,912 of NC_091774.1, read as the reverse complement.
GACATTTTCCAGTGCTGTGGCCACTGCTGACTTTTCCAAATTTACTGGCATACCGAGTGCAGCACTCTCACAGCATCATCATTTAGGATTTGAAGTAGCTCAACTGGAATTCCATCACCTCCACTAGCTTTGTTTGTAGTGATACTTCCTAAGGCCCACTTGACTTCATATTCTACGATGTCTGGCTCCAGGTGAGTGATCACACCATCGTGGTTATCTGGGTCATGAAGATCGTTTTTGTACAGTTCTTCTGTGTATTCTGGCCACCTCTTAGTATCTTCTGCTTCTGTTAGGTCCATACCATTTCTGTCCTTTATTGAGCCCATCTTTGCATGAAATGTTTCCTTGGTATCTCTAATTTTCTTGAAGAGATCTCTAGTCTTTCCCATTCTATAGTTTTCCTCTATTTCTTTGCACTGATCACTGAGGAAGGCTTTCTTATGTCTCCTTGCTATTTTTTGGAACTCTGCATTCAAATGGGTTTATCTTTCCTTTTCTCCTTTGCTTTTTTCTTCTCTTCTTTTCACAGCTATTTGTAAGGCCTCCTCAGACAGAGGTTATATAATGTACAGATGTGAAAAATTGGCCTTCAGAACATAAGTAATTTTTGGAGTAAAAAGAAGGAAAACACAGTATATGGGTGCAAAAGCAGGGAGAAAGGTAGATGTGGAGGGAGCATGTGGACATTGTCTTCATGCTTCATTATCCGCTGAAAAGTGTGGTCATATTAGAGGTTTGAGATGAGAGGAAAATGTAGGAAATAATTATCTATAAGAGTAAGCAAATAAGTAAATTAGGGGAATATAGTAGGATTGCTGGGTAACACGGGCTTCCCTGATAGCTCAGTTGGTAAAGAATCCACCTGCAGTGTGGGAGACCCCAGTTCGATTCCTAGGTTGGGAAGATCCCTTGGAGAAGGATAACACTAAGGTTTATTTGCAATTTAAACTGAGAATAGGTAGCATGATTATTTTCTCCAGCAGTGTTCTGTTGCACAGACATTGGTATGGTGTAAACAGAATTTTGGATTTAAACAAGTTTGGAATTTGTACATTATAATGATGGAAAGAGAGTGAGGCAGAGGTAACTAGGGTGTACATTAGAGAGTGATAATATTGGAAATCTAGTCTGGATAAAGAGAGCCGTAACTGGAGATTATGAGAAGGGAGTAAAAGACAGTGGAAAGGAGGCAGGTGAAATGGTTTGTGGGCTCTGATTGGGTTGAGTAATTGTTGAAGTGAGAATCCTAAAGGGAGTGAGGAGAAGCAAGAGGTGTTGGTCAGAGATTAGATGATTAAATTGGTATTAGAGTAGAGGGGTAGTTATTGATAATGGCAAAGTCTAGGTTATGAACATGAGAGTACTAGTTCCTGGTGAATAGCCACAGAAAAATTTCTCAGCTTCTTCAAGCCTTACTTTTTCTCCTCTGCAGAATGGGGATAATGCCCTATGTTACAAAGTTGTCCTAAGGATTAAATGATGTAGTACATGTAAAATACACGCCATAGTGCCTAGCATGTGATAGGTTCTTAAGAGAATGTCCTTGCTTTCTTTTATAATTTTGAGTCTTTTTTCCTTAACTGAGCAGAATAGTAAAATACTGTAAATGCTTGATACCTTTCCTTATGTTTCAAAATTTTATATATGAAGCCTAGTGAAATGAAACTTTTAGGAACTCACTCTACAACCCATTATTATTTTTTCAATTGAAATGAAAAACACCACTGTCATTGGAACTACGACTATTATATTAAGAAGAAGTACTTCTACAAGGTACTTCTGTAGTATTTCTTCTACAATTCTGTGACTGTTACTACTTATTCATTTAAAAGAATCTGTATGGCAAGAATTTTCACATCGTTTGTATTTAATTGTTATAATAGCCCTTTGAGGTGCATAGTGCTGATATTTTTATTATTTTTCCATTTGCCAGTAGAGGAAATCAAAGTGTAGTGAGATGTGTTACAGAAGATTTTATTGGTTAAACCAGAACTGGAACCCAGATCTTCTCACTAACTGGTAACCGAATTTCAGGCAATTCATGGTGTTCCATTGTTGAAAATATTTGCCTGCTATTTATTTGTTTGCTAATCTCTAAAGATCTCTTTTTAAACTCTATAATGAAAGGATTTTTCTTTTTATTTTACAGTCCTTATGATTTATACATTCATCCATCCATTCATTGTTTTCATTCAATACATACTTATTATAACCTTTCTAATTATTAGGCCATGTGCTAGGCCATAGAAATACAATTGTGAGAAAGACATACACCCCTGCCTTCAGGAAATTTTTTCCATAGTGAGACAGACAAACGTTAACAATTACATATAGATACTTATAATTGAAGGAAAAGTGCTAGCACCATGTGAACCATGTGAATAGTGAGGGGTTTGATTGCGTCTGTGTACTGGTTTGGTGGTGATCATGAGACTTCCCTGTAAGTGTCAGTCACTCAGTCGTGTCCGACTCTTTGTCACCCCATGGCCTGAAACCCACCAGGCTCCTCTGTCCATGGAATTTTCCAGCAAGAATACTGGAGTGGGTTGCCATTCCCTTCTCCAGGGAGACTTCCCTGAGGAAGTTCCATTTAAGCTGAGATTTGAAGGATGAGCAGCAGTCAGTTAGATGGAGAGGTAAAAGGAAGAAGGGGCAAGCATGGATGAAGGAATTCTTTCTTCCCTATTCCCCTCATCTCCTAAGATTTCTCTTCTTGCGTCTAATGGATTTCCTACTACAGCACATGGTCCTCTATATTGCTGTAGTAGGAAATCCATAGACGCAAGAAGAGAAATCTTAGGAGATGAATATTATATCAATGCAATATCTCTTTTTAGCAAAGTATAACTCATTCTTATAAGTTATAAAATATGTTTATAACTAGTATAGGATCATGTTGGGACTAAGGCATTTAGGAAAGCAGAAGAGAAGGTTTGAAAAGGAAATTGACTACGGAAAGCAAAGGATGAATAATTCTTTGACATTATCAAAAAATTGATGAGAGCACATTTATCAAGCAAAGGTGATGGAACTTGGTTGGAATGACTCCAAGCTGCAATGAGATGCTGGCTAAGTGTTATTACAACAGAGAAACAGATGTAGAGCAATAATACCATAGACTTCTTTTGTCTAACAAATAGACTTCTCAAGAACACAAGCAATTGTTCATGATTTTTTTTTTCCAGTCACATCCATTTATGTAAGAGAGCAATATAATATAGTTGAAAGAAAAGGTACTTTAGAGGTATTTGTCTGTATCTCAGTACTGCCACATTCTTGTGTAAGCTAGGGTGATCTTCTAAATCTGAGCCTCAGTTACCTCATCTCTAAAATCAGGAAAATACCTTAATGGAATAATGAAATTTGGTATTCATAATGACAGTCCTGAAACAGTGAAAGGCCTGAAAAGTCTGAATTATTCACTAATTTTTTATAGTGTTAGCTTTGTCTAGAATTGTAAGCCTTGTATCACTTTACTCCAGTATCAAGAATAGCTAATGAATCAAAACAGCCCATTGTCAGGCTATAGAGAAATAGAGTGTATTCCATGTTTCTACTTGTTAAGTATGCTAAAAACATTACTACCTATGAACCAATATAAATACACTTTAAACTATAAAGAAAGTATTAATTCTGTTTGTCGGTGCTAGCCAGAGAGCAAAAGGTTAGGCAACTTATTCTTCCTTTTCTCTGCCTAATACTTTTCTGTTCTTCTTTGAATTTAGGAGCATGTATCCTGTTTGGAAATCTTTTCTCGAGGGAACAATGCAGGTAGCCCAGTCTCGGATCAATATATGTGAAAACTATAAAAACTTCATTTCTGAGCCTGCAAGGACAGTGAGAAGCCTAAAAGAACAGCAACTAAAACGGGTATTGTTTCTATTTGTTCTTTTCCTTTAATATCTCATTACTACATTTATAATCTGCAAGATTATGTTCAATTGCATTTTACACTTTGAGTTTTTCTCTATGGTCCAAATGTTTCTGATTTTAACATAGATTGTCTGATTTCAACATGTTCCCTCTGGCTACTGTATTTTATTAATTGACAAAGGTGAGTGTGATTTGAATCTGAAAGCTCAGTAAACATTTCTTACAAATAGCACTTTTCAATTTAACTCAAGGAAGAAGACCTACTTAGGTTGGTGTATGTTAAAACAATTACAATGTAATTAATCCCACTAAGTCTTGAGAAAATCTTAGTTTCAGTTTGATCCATTTTGCATAATTTAAAGGAAATTGACACATCTTAACCACATATAGTGAAAAGTGAAAGTGAAGTGAAGTGATTACCAAATTTGGGTTACTCTAAGGTTTAATTATATGGACTACATAAAAGTTTTTAAATGATTATACAGAATTTTAAAATTCATAGAATAGTATGATTTTTATTAAAAGCTTGTGATTGAAAGTAGGTAATTGAATTATATCCTCTTAGGAAATAGTTATAAAATTAGAGATTATCATGATGCCTATAATGGAAGTATTAATACTTTAAAAATTATTAAAGTAATTATTTAAAGAAATAATATTTCACAAGCCATTGTTTTGATTCTAATTGTCCTTTGGATTTTCACTAATTTTTACAAACAAAAACTAAATAAACTAATCTTCCATGTTTGCCAGATGATTTTAGTAGCACAAAATCAATGTTATTAATAAATATATCTCTTTCAAGCATTTACATAGTATCAATGGGTTTTAACATATTTCTATAATAATGCCTCTGCTCAAAATTCTCTTTCAAAACGGTACATGACCACTGACCAAACAAAGCTTTCGATTGGAAGAAAAAATGTTTTGTGTGTGTGTGTGTATCCGTCAGCGCACACAGAGAGAGAGTGGGAGACAGAGGTAGAGAACTGATCTAGCTCCCTCCTAACTGGGAGGAAATATGATGTTTCAAATAGCCAGTGCATTCACCAAATCTAATTGAATTATTGGAAGTTCTGCATTTCTTAATATCAGAATATTTTGAAAGAGTTAACCAATTTGTGCTCTTCTATGATCTGAATTTCACTTAACATACCTGGGCAAAGAATGTTTAATGAGGTTTGACAAGTCCACTTATCTGTGAATTAACTTATATTATAGCCAGTAATAATGGTGTTTATGTTTTATCTAAGCAGTTGTTGAACACTAAATATATTTTGAGCATTCGAGGAGGGGATGGCAACCCACTCCAGTGTTCTTGCCTGGAGAATACCACGGACAGAGGAGCCCGGCAGGCTCTTCATAGGTCACAAAGAGTTGAACAACAACTGAAGCGAGTTACACACACACCATATATTGAGCATACCTATCAGGACTCTGAAATTGCAGATGACAGAAACTTACTTCAAACTGACTTTAAACCAAGAAGAGAATGTATAACTAAAAATTTCAGCATGGATGGAATCCAGACAGGAGTGGATCCAGGAGCTCAAATGATGGCATTAGAATTCATGTTTCTTCCCATCCATTAGCTCTACTTTCCCCAGTGGCTTCATTCTTCAGCAACTCTCCATGGCATAGCAACTCTCCCCACATTGTGCCGCCCCTAACTTGCCGGATTTACAAATATCAGAGCTAGCAAGTCCACATTTTCCACTTTCCCCAAAGTTCTAACAAAATTATCAGAATTGAGGCTCATTGACTTATCTTGAGTTTCAGAGGTTACAGTCCTCATGCAAACTACATGGATTAAAAACGGGAAAAGATGATTCTCCAAACAAAAATTGAGATGGATTCCCAATGGAGCAAGAAAAGCAGCACATGGCCACAAATATTGACTTCTCCATTGTACTTCCCAAACTTTACAACAAATTGACTCCACATAGGATCAAAAATCATCTATTTTTCCTTCTGTACTCCAACCCTTTCTTCGTACTTTCTTTTTTCTTTAGCCTCCTTTTGGATTAATCTTGTATTTTTCTTTTTTCTTTTAGTGTGATGAGAACACTTAACATGAGATCTACCCTGTTAACAGATTTTTGAAGTGTACAATACAGTATTGTTATCTATAAGCACAATGTTGTGCAGACAATCTCTAAAACTTATTCATTTTGTATAACTGAATTTTTTTATGTTTGATTATTTTATGTATTTCATGTAAGTGGAATCATGCAGTATTTGTTCTTCTGTGACTGGCTTATTTCACTTGGCATAATGTCCTCTAGTTTCAACCATGTTGTTGCATGGATGCATGCATGGGATATCTTTCTTTTTTAAGGCTGAATAATATTCTACTGTATGTATATACCATATTTTTTAATACATTCATGCATTTATCCACATTTTGGTTATTTCCATATTTTGACTTTTGTGAATAGTGCTGCAGTAAACATGGGAATACTAATATTCTTTGAGATCCTGATTTCACTTCTTTTGGATAAATACCTAGAAGTTGGATTGCTGGATAATGTGTGGTAGTTGTAGTTTTAATTTTTTGAGGAATCACTATACTCTTTTCCATAAAGAGCTGCACCACTTTGCATTCTCACCAACAGTGCACAAGGGTTCCAATTTCCCCCCAACCTTGCCAATACTTGTTGTCATTTGTTTTTTTGGTAATAAGCATCCTAACAGGTATGAGGTGATATCTCATTGTGGTTTTGATTTGTAGTTTCCCTGGTGATTAATGACATTGAGCAATCTTACACATTTTATTATCGAAATTTCCTTCACTATTAGCTTTTTAATTTTATAATTTTGTTATTCTTTTAGTAATTACTTTAGAGATTGCAATGTGCTTTTTTGACGTACTGTAAATTACCATGAATTGATACTTTTACTGCTCTTCAAACTTTAAGTCTATTGTGAATTAGTATTTTGTCACCTCTTAAACAATGTAAAAATGTTTTAATAACATAATTCCATTTACCTCCCTGTTAGGACTTCTTTGCTATTAGACTTTTTGTCTCTGTCCATGTCTTTTGTACTTTTTCTGCGCTTTCTTTATTAATGTGCTTTTCTCTGCACTTCAGTCTGAATTTTCAACTGTTACCTTCTAGTTGATTAACACTCTGTTCTGCTATTTATCTTTTTCTTTCTGTGTGTTTTTACAGATTGAAGTAGAGTTAATTTACAGTACTGTGTTATTTTCAGGTGTACGGTAAAGTGATTCAGTTTTATATATTTTTCAGATCATTTTCCAGTAAAAGTTATTTCAAGATATTAAATATAGGTCCCTATTGCTATAGAGTAAATCCTTGTTACTTACCTGTTTTATTCGTAGTAGTTTGCATCTGTTCAGATCAGATCAGTTGCTCAGTCGTGTCCGACTCTTTGCGACCCCATGAATCGAAGCACGCCAGGCCTCCCTGTCCATCACCAACTCCCGGAGTTCACTCAGACTCACGTCCATCGAGTCAGTGATGCCATCCAGTCATCTCATCCTCTGTCGTCCCCTTCTCCTCCTGCCCCCAATCCCTCCCAGCATCATGGTCTTTTCCAATGAATCAACTCTTCGCATGAGGTGGCCAAAGTACTGGAGTTTCAGCTTTAGCATCATTCCCTCCAAAGAAATCCCAGGGCTGATCTCCTTCAGAATGGACTGATTGGATCTCCTTGCACTCCAAGGGACTCCCAAGAGTCTTCTCCAACACCACAGTTCAAAAGCATCAATTCTTCGGCGCTCAGCCTTCTTCACAGTCCAACTCTCACATCCATACATGACCACAGGAAAAACTATAGCCTTGACTCAACGGACCTTTGTTGGCAAAGTAATGTCTCTGCTTTTGAATATGCTATCCAGGTTGGTCATAACTTTCCTTCCAAGGAGTAAGCGTCTTTTCATTTCATGGCTGCAGTCACCATCTGCAGTGATTTTGGAGCCCAGAAAAATAAAGTCTGACACTGTTTCCACTGTTTCCCCATCTATTTCCCATGAAGTGATGGGACCAGATGCCATGATCTTTGTTTTCTGAATGTTGAGCTTTAAGCCAACTTTTTCACTCTCCACTTTCACTTTCATCAAGAGGCTTTTGAGTTCCTCTTCACTTTTTGCCGTAAGGGTGGTGTCATCTGCGTATCTGAGGTTATTGATATTTCTCCCGGCAATCTTGATTCCAGCTTGTGCTTCTTCCAGTCCAGCGTTTCTCATGATGTACTCTGCATATAAGTTAAATAAACAGGGTGACAATATACAGCCTTGACGAACTCCTTTTCCTATTTGGAACCAGTCTGTTGTTCCATGTCCAATTCTAACTGTTGCTTACTGACCTGCATAAAATTTCTCAAGAGGCAGATCAGGTGTTCTGGTATTCCCATCTCTTTCAGAATTTTCCACAGTTTATTGTGATCCACACAGTCAAAGGCTTTGGCATAGTCAGTAAAGCAGAAATAGATGTTTTTCTGGAACTCTCTTGCTTTTTCCATGATCCAGCGGATGTTGGCAATTTGATCTCTGATTCCTCTGCCTTTTCTAAAACCAGCTTGAACATCAGGAAGTTCACAGTTCACATATTGCTGAAGCCTGGCTTGGAGAATTTTGAGCATTACTTTACTAGCATGTGAGATGAGTGCAGTTGTGCAGTAGTTTGAGCATTCTTTGGCATTGCCTTTCTTTGGGATTGGAATGAAAACTGACCTTTTCCAGTCCTGTGGCCACTGCTGAGTTTTCCAAATTTGCTGGCATATTGAGTGCAGCACTTTCACAGCATCATCTTTCAGGATTTGGAATAGCTCAACTGGAATTCCATCACCTCCACTAGCTTTGTTCGTAGTGATGCTTTCTAAGGCCCACTTGACTTCACATTCCAGGATGTCTGGCTCTAGGTCAGTGATCACACCATCGTGATTATCTGGGTCGTGAAGATCATTTTTGTACAGTTCTTCTGTGTATTTTGGCCACCTCCTAGTATCTTCTGCTTCTGTTAGGTCCATACCATTTCTGTCCTTTATCGAGCTCATCTTTGTGTGAAATGTTCCTTTGGTATCTCTGATTTTCTTGAAGAGATCCCTAGTCTTTCTCATTCTGTTGTTTTCCTCTATTTCTTTGCATTGATCACTGAAGAAGGCTTTCTTATCTCTTCTTGCTATTCTTTGGAACTCTGCATTCAGATGTTTATATCTTTCCTTTTCTCCTTTGCTTTTCGCTTCTCTTCTTTTCACAGCTATTTGTAAGGCCTCCCCATACTAATTTATCCCTTCTCTCCTGCTTTTTCTCTTTGATAATATGTTTGTTTTATATGTCTGTGAGTCTATTTCTGTTTGTATATAGATTCATTTGCATTTTTTGGATTCCACATATAAGTGCTATCATATAATATTTGTTTTTGTCTTATGTCTTCATTTAGTATGATATTCTGTAGGTCCATCCATGTTTCTGCAGATGGCAAAATTTTGCTCTTTTTATGCCTAAATAATAGTCCAGTGTGTGTATGTGTATCGTGTATGCCACATCTTTAAATTTTTTTGAGTATCGTTGATTTATAATGTTGTCTTAGTTTCTGCTGTAGTGTAGTTATATACACTTATATCCACTCTTTTTTAGAATCTGTTTTCGTATAGGTCGTTACAAATGTTGTTTTCATTTCTTGACTATTGTGCATAGTGCTCCTGTGCTGTTCTGCTATTTCTAATCTGCTTTTAAAACTTATCTTTTGGAATCTTAGTGTATTCTTCAGTTCTAGAATTTTTTATTTTTTAAAAAATGGAGTCAATGTTTCTGATGCAATTCTTCATGTTTTTTCTTTCTCCTGTTTAATGTATTACTCCTAATCTTTGTTTCATAGTTCCACTATGTGAACACTATAGGTCTCTTTTTATCATTATCTGTTTTTTTGTTTGTTTGTTTTTAGTTATTTGGGTCTACTGCTTTTGTAAGCCTCATGGTGCTGGATATTATGGATAAAAATTATAGAGGCTATGGAAGATGTTTTCTGTTTCCAAAGAGAGTTAAGTTTTTTAGCATGCAGATAGAATACTATTTAATCACTTTGATTCTGTTAGGGTCTATTTAGCGTTAGACTTTTTAGGCTTGTCTTTTTCACTTTTGTCCTTACTTCTGGGGTCTTACCTGAAAGTATAGGATATTTACCAAAGCCTTTCTGTTTTGACAAGACTTGAACTCCAGCCTTTTTCTTCTCAACATCATGTAGCTGCTCTGCTCATGTAGCTGTTCGTTGCTCAGCTCATTAGCCTTTTAGCTACTGTTCTTTCCTGAATTTCTTGGAGCTTCATTCCACACATGCCATTTAGAAGTCAACTGATGACTTGGGGAAATTGCATTCAGATTTTATGGCTTGCTTGTCTGTAGTACTCTACTTCCAAGATTGAGTCTCTCAAGTTCCTACTCTTTTGGCACCCTCAAACTCCAACCTCTGTTTCCACAGTCTAGTTAAAAAGAGCAAAAAAAAAAAACCAAACAAACAAACCCACTTTCTGTTTATATTCTACTTCTCTGTGCTGCTGCTGCTGCTGCTAAGTCGCTTCTGTCGTGTCTGACTCTGTGTGACCCCAGAGACCAGCCCACCAGGCTCCCCCATCCCTGGGATTCTCCAAGCAAGAACACTGGAGTGGGTTGCCATGTCCTCCTCCAGTGCATGAAAGTGAAAGTGAAAGTGAAGTCGCTCAGTCATGTCTGACTCTTAGCGACCCCATGGACTGCAGCCTACCAGGCTCCTCCGTCCATGGGATTCTCCAGGCAAGAGTACTGGAGTGGGGTGCCATTGCCTTCTCCGTACTTCTCTGTACCATGATTCAAAAATTGCCATAAGGGAAAAAGTAAAGGTGAATGTAGAGCTTACCTAGCTATGCTTCTCTTCTTCCAGATATCAAGTCCCTTAAGTCCAGTGTGTATTGCTATTTTTTAATTCTGGCTATTTCTAAAAATCTCTGTTGTCTAACTTTTACAGTTAATAGAGTAGAAGAGGATAGTCTAAAACAAATTGTTCATGATCAAAACCAATTTGACTTAAAATTCTCTAATATCTTTTTAATTGAAATATAGTTGATTTATAGTATTAATTTATTTTGAGTTGAATAATATAATGGTTTAAAATATTTGTAGATTATACTTCATTTATAGTTACTATATAGTACTGGATATATTCTTCGTGCTGCACAATATATTCATGTATCTTATCTCTTGCCCCTCTCCCCTTATCTCACTCCACTGGTAACCACTGGTCTGTTCTTTATATATATGAGTCTGCTTCTTCTTTGTTGTATTCACTACTTTATTTTTTAAATTCCACATATAAGTATTAATGTACACTGTTTGGCTTTCTCTGACTTATTTCACTAAGCATAATACCCTCCAAATCCATCCATGTTGTTGCAAATGGCAAATTTTCATTCTTTTTTATGACTGAGTAGTATTCCTTCGTGTGTGAGCTATATGTATACCATATCTTCTTTACCTATTCATCTGTTGATGGGCACTTAGATTACTTCCAAATCTTGGCAATTGTAAATAATGCTGCTATGAACACTGAGGTGCATGTATCTTTTTAAATTAGTGTTTTCATTTTCTATGGATATATTGCCAGGAGTAGACTATTGGATCATATGGTAGTTCTAAGTTTTTTTAAGGAACCTTCATACTGTTTGCCACAGTGGCTGCCCCAATTTTTATTCCCACCAACAGAGTACCAAGGTTCCCTTTTTTCCCACATCCTTGCCAGCGTTTGTTATTTGTGGTCTTTTTGATGATAGTCATACTGATAGGTGTGAAGTCATACCTCACTGTAGTTTTGATGTGCATTTTTCTGATGACTAGTGATGTTGAGCATCTTTTCATGTGCCTGTTGGCCATCTGCATATCTTCTTTGGAAAATTGTCTATTCAGGTCTTCTGCCCATTTTTTAATCAGGTTTTTTTTAATATCAAATTGTTTGAACTGTTTATATATTTGAATGTTAACCCCTCTGTAACATTTTAATGTTCATGTTCTTTTTTAAAATTTTCTCTATTTTGTCAATTTTATTTATTGTTTAAATAGTTTTACAGAAAAATAGCTTCTTCACCTCAGTAGACTATTTATGTTTCCTACTCCTTTACCTTCTTAGTTTTTATAGTAGTTGTAATTAATACATGGATAATTATTTTTAGAGTATTCTGTTTTTTTGCGTTCTCTATTTCCTAATTTATTGTTAATGTTTCTATACAAGCTTTATGTTTATTATTTTTTACTTCTGAATACATCTTTCATTTATTCTGCTTTATGTAATCATTCCTCTGTTTTATTACCACTAAGGTAATAAGAATTCAATTTTTTTTAAGTTATTTTCTTAGGATGAACTTCCAGGACATGATTACCGGGTCAGAGAACCTTCAAGTTGTTAGCAGGTCTATCTATCCTATTATCTGTGTCATACTCAGGAATCATACTTTTAATTTCTTCAGTAGAATTCTGAATTATAATATCCACGTTTTTCATTTTGTATGATCCCTTAGCTCTAATGTAAACTTACATTCATGTCTCTATTCAGTGCTAATACCTCTTAGGAAAAAGTTGGACATGTATCACATCAAGGCTTTTCTTAACCTAGGTACTATTAAGCTTCTTTTTAAGTATATAACTTAATCCTCCTCCGAAAATTATATTTCTACAGAAAAAAAAAATTTTATTTTAAAAATTGGAAAGGAAATCCTATTCCTTTGCAAATTAAGTTTGATGACTTATTTAATAAATATTTTTGATATTTTGCTGTGTGCAGGCATTTTCCTTTGAAGAAGAACCCAAATTACTGTCACTTGAAAGAATCCACTTGGGTGGTGGAAAACACTTGGTTGTTATTTTAATGAATGCTAGGGAAGAAGGTCACAAGAGATCTCTTCATTGTGCACACAGGCTCTCTCTAATACTGTTTGATAAACTATCTTAGAAACTTATGTAAAGAGAAAAAGCAAGTAGGATAGACCCAACTAGAGTTTAATGAAGAGATTTTTGAGAAGTGCTTTTAAAAATATGAATAACACAAAATTCATCTAATATTGTGGCACATATAGAATGTAATTTAATTAACAACCTTTTATAGATGGAAATTAATTAATATTTATGAGTTATTAGCTTAACCTGGGAGTAAGGAGAGATGTCTTTTCCTTCAAAGGGTAGGGATATAAGGAGTGAGTGGCTCTGTGTGTGTGTGTGTGTATATGCATGTGCTTGTGTGTATGTGCTCATGTACATGTACCCATGGTGTTCACTCTGTGTGAATATTCCAAGATTCTACCCACATGGCTTGCAATCCTCAGGAAAACCTTTGACCTACTGTGTTTCATTTCCTCTCAAAATATTCAAATTAGCAACCTTTTCAGTGCTGTGTATCACCATGGGACTCTTGGGCTTCCCTTCACTGATTAGTTTTTCTGAGGCCAAGTTTCATTGTTTTGGATGTACATTTTGGATATAGATACCTTACACCTGACTCTTTTAAATAATCCATCCCTTTTGCCCATTAAACACAGCTGTATTTTTTCAGGCTATGCTCCACTACCTGACTATTAATATCTAATTGTAGCCATGGAGCATTCTCTTAGCTCTTCACACATGCAAGCCTGGCATTATTGGGATGTTTAACACTATTCTGTGGGAGTGTTAGGTTGTCGTGAAGGAGGAAAGAGGTGTTTTTGTTTGGTTCTACCCTTTATTCATAACCTGACACTTATTACATGCTCAATAAATGTACCCATAGGGAACCTTTCAGATCTCTCTCTTCCTGTAGAGTAGTCCCTTTCTTAACACCTAAGTTACTGAGAAACTCTAGCCTGTATGTCAAATGTTTAAATTTCAATTTATTTGTGCTTTACCCTTGCTCTTCTGATGTTCTTGTTCTACTCTACACTGTTCATCCTGGCACAGTAGTCTCTTAACCAGTGTCTCTTCCTGCTTTGCTGATTTCTTCAGTCTCCACCATGTATTGACAGTGTTATTCCACGCTCAGAAGTTTTTCAATGGAGGTTTGAGCTGAATTGAGCTCAAACTGGGGAAACTGGCCTCAAACTGTTTCCAACTGGGGAAAAAAATTCCACTTTGGACATCCAGAAGGGTCCCAAAGCAGTGTTACTTGGGCCCCATTGTGTTATAAGAGTTATTCATTAAATATTTCTTTGAGTTATTATGTCTGTCCCTTCTCCTTGAATCTGTATGTGTATCCAAAGAGTTGAATTTGGGATAGTTTTGAGTAATAATTGTTATGTGGTACCCAGGTTTCTTTGTTTTCTCCTTCATCTTGGACTTACCATGTTAAACTCAGATTTCACTCTTCCTTCACTCACTTCTGACATGAATCCTTCAGTATCCTTTGTGCCGTCAGTTCCCCAAACATATAGATAGGAGACTTTATTAATATTATGAAGATTACAGAATTGCTTTAATCTTTTGCCTTTATTGCTGTGCTCCAACACTGAGAACATTTTCTTTGTTGCTCTTCTTATGCCCTAGTCAGTTATCAGCAGCACTCAGAGGTTATTTCTCAAAGCAGAGTTATTAGGCAAAATGTGACACTATTCCATACATTACTTGAAATGGGAGTACCAGCTGTTCACTGGGTTTTAATTTGCAATTTGAAGGGTTCTAAATGTGCTGATTCTTCTCCTGGGTTTCCATCCTGAGGGCATAGTGCATAGTTCTTAGGACAGACTCATTTTCTGTAAGCCTAAAGACTAAAATCATAATAACTGCACTTTGTATTTTACAGTGTGTGGACCAGTTGACAAAGATCCAAACTGAACTGCAAGAGACAGTAAAAGATTTAGCTAAAGGCAAGAAGAAGTACTTTGAGACTGAACAGATGGCTCATGCAGTACGAGAGAAAGCTGACATCGAGTCAAAGTATGTGTTTTAGCATTTCTGAAAAAGTAATTATGCAAATAAATGTTATTTTTGCCAGTACTTTGTTTTCTGTTAGTACAGGGCATTTCATCAGACCTGTAAATGTTACATACTTTAGATCAAATTTTTCTCTTACATTGGTTGATTTTATTTACATTAATATTAGCAAAATGAGAATGTTTGATCAGTTTTCACATTAAATTGAATTTTGAAAAAGAAAGAAGACAAATGAACATTGTATTGGAAGCTTAGCAAGAGTCTGCTTAAGTTGCTTAGATGTCTGAATATCAGGGTTTTAGAGCCTCATTTTTCTCATGCCAGACTAAATCAATTGTAGTTGAAAAATCCCTGATGCTCAGTGTGCCACTGAAGGATGATGGACACATCAAGTGAACAAGAGCACTGACCTCAGTGTAGAAATCCTGCTCTAGAATTTTCTCTTATATGAAGTTCTAACATACACTTTTTAATGTATGCTTTAGCAACTGTGTGTGATTTTCACTTTCAGTATATGTGAATTACAAGTCCTTTATTTAAAAATAATTAGGAAAAGAACGAACTGGCAGTTTATAACACAAAGAAATGTAAAGCTAGCAGTTAGAGAATTTTGCAATGACAGCTTGAGGAAAGATTAAAATTTCTTAAGAATAAGGACACCTGTGTTTTTGAATGGTATTCTGAAGATGTCTATAAGGAAGGGTAAGACTCCCATTCAGTCAGTTCACCGATGGAAAATGTAGGAGTTTGAACTCCTAGTCATGGAATCAGAAAGTCTGTACAATTGAACACTTGTGCAGACTAGGAAGGAGTCAGGGGTATCTTTCTAATATATTTTTCTGTCTGCAGGAAATTAAGCAATCTCATAGGCAAATGTTGTGAAAATTTAGGGGCTCCTGGAAAGTGTATTTTGTACCAAGGGATGGTAAATGAATATTCATAACGTGCTTAATGTTACTGGAAAACATATTTAACATTTCCCTTAGTTTATTTTCTTAATTATTTTATTTTTATAAGCATACAGATATTTCCTATACTTTCTTAAGAGTTGGTGAACCCATCTTCTCAGTAAGATCTGAAGTTTTTAGATTAGATTCTCTCCAATTAGGGATATCCTGTCATGGTGGTTTTTAAGAACTTGTTTTTTTAAATTCTCAGAGATTTGAAAACAGAGAATTGACAGATTTTGTAGAGCATATATAAATACCTACTTGAGCCAAGGTCCACGGGTGAAAATGAGGACAGTTATGGGGCTTTTCTTGAGAGGTATGGATTTGACACAGGGACTTTCCTGTAGCTCAAACGGTTAAGAATCTGCCTGGGATGCAGAAGATCAGGGTTCGATTCCCGGGTGGGGAAGTTCCTCTGGAGAAGGGAATGGCAATCCCCTCTAGTATTCTTGCCTGGAGAATTCCATGGACAGAGAAGCCTGACAGGCTACAGTCCGCGGGATCACAAAGAGTTGGACACGACTGAGCGACTAACACACACACAAATGGATTTGGCACAGATGCTGATCACAAGAAACTGCCTCCTAATATGGTTCAGATTCAAAGAGGGTACAGCAGATCAGACATTTAGTTCCACGTGTAACTTTTCATGAAAATTAATTCTACAACAGGGAAAGAAATATCTCTTTATTCACTTGCTAAGTTTTTTTTTTTTGAATGATTAGTCTATACTGGGTACCATGGATCCAGAAATCAGTAAGATAAGCTTTGCCCTCAAAATGTCTAAAGCCTAGAATTAAAAACAAATGTGTATTAAAGTAAATTTATGGTTTGTTTATTCACAGTAAACTCAAAGAAAGTAAATGCCAAATGTCACCTAGTAATTATTTTAGTAGTTATGTGAAAACACTGTTATATAAGTCTAGAAGATAGATTAATTTTGCCTAATGAGAAAGGAAACCTTTATAGAAGAAGTGGTATTTGGGCACAGTTCTGAAGAATGGTTTTTCTAAGTAGAGATGAGAAGAAAGACCAGGAAGGGGAAGTGAAAACTGGGGTATATACAGTTTTGACAGATGATTTGACAGGTAATGGGATGTGTACATTCAGATGTGTACATTAGGAGAGAGCATAGAAGGAAGTATACAGTTTGATGGATGAGTTCCACTTTAAATATATAGGTTCTGAAAAACCTGTGGGACCGTGGAGTTAATGTATTTGGTAGAAGGTTATATATCTGACTCACAGGAGAATTTGGGCCTGAAGATCTTGCTTTGGGGGTTAGTTGCATATCAGATGATAGTTAAAATGATGGCATCATATATAAAATGAGATGAGAAGTTGAGTTTGGAAACCTAAGGAACATTAACATTTGGAAAGTGGGTGAGGAAGGGGGAGTATGCAGTATAGTTCATTGTTTGTATCAATATATATTTTATTTGTTCTAGATGATAATCTTTGAAGTTAGAAACTTTATTATTTTACTTGTTACTAGTATTTTCTTTATTGCCACCCAAGGATTGTGTGAGGATTGGCAAATGAAGCAGAAACCATAAACTTAAATCCTTATATTAGAAAATCCAGATGCAACTCAGACTATTTAGATAATGGCTACAAAAAAAGTAGAAATGAGTATACCCCAAACACAGTCTTTCTTAACCCTGAACAGGCACTCCAATTTTAAAGTCTGTAGCCTTTGCTTTTCTAGATCAAAATGAATAGGAATCTGACTAATAAAACCCCCATCAAGTATGAATATAATAACAAAGTAGAAAAATAACAGGAGTATTTTAGATCCAACTATTTTTTTTAAACAGTGGAGCAGTTGGGATGCATATTTGTGCATCTAATAAGAGAGTGTTTTTCTCTTTTTAGAAAGTTGAGAGACAGCTTTTGCTATCCTCTTCACATTGGCTCATCAGAGACTGTCTTGCTCTGTCTTCCAGTACCAAATAGCCTGCAACTTTACTTGATATTATGGCATAGTGTCCAGCACATGCATTGACTTTTCCCATGGCAATCACCATGACACGGTAGTCAAGACAAACATTGCAGCTTCAAAAATCACTGGTCGTGGGAATGTTGGTTGTTCTTTAGCATTTGTCTGTTGACTTTCTCCTTACTTTTACCTCTAGTTGTTTGGGTAAAGCGAAATGGCAACCTACTCCAGTATACTTGCCTGGAGAATCCCATGGATGGATGAGCCTGGTGGTCGCAAAGAGTCGGACACAACTGAGCGACTTCACTTCACTTCACCATATTTTTATTACTGATTTTAATTGTGGTTCCCCTCACAAGCTGAGAGGGATTGAGAGAAATAAGTACCCCAGAAAAGAGAAGGTTAAACAGAGTAAAATCATACAGGGTAGAAAGTTGCAGGGCTTTATCACTATGTTCTGAGTACTATGTTAAGAGTGGAGGGAGCACTCCAACAAGAACTGTTAGTGGGAGACATGATGGAATTAAGGCCTTTGTAGGGCCTGTCAATATCATTCCGTAGGTTGCCTTCCTGGCATTGTTACAGCCTATTGCAGCCTATTGTTACAGGCCGGGGAAGCCTGCTAATCTTTGCCTCCATAGGTTGGTTGTCCATGGGCTTCTTTAAGCTTCCTTGCAGGTACTAAAGTATGTGCAACTATATGGTACTGGGAATAACCTATAGTTTGATGGCTTCTGTTTATTAGGCAATACCAACATACTAAATTTGTCAAATTGTATTTTTCTCATTCAGGATATTTTTATTTTATTAATCCCACTATTTTCTTTTTCACCATAATATTAAATTCTTCCTATAGTAAAATAAAGGAAAATAATAATTGCGTTTGGTTTTCTATTTATCTAGTTCTCTTTTAGAATGGTGTTATGGGAAAATGTCACTTTTTTAAAAATTTATTAATTATAATAATCATTATGTAATTTGATAGTTATTAAATATACTTTTCTATTTTCATTATAGATCTAAACTTAGTCTTTTTCAATCAAGAATCAGTTTACAGAAGGCAAGCGTAAAGGTGAGTTTTTGAAAACTTTATTTCACAAGAAACCTTAGCTTAAAAAAAAAAAGAACTGGGCCTTTTGAAGGTGCAGTTAAATTATTTCCATCTAGTTTCCATATAGAGAAGCATTTTAAAGTCATTAGGGAAGAACTTTTTTCCCAGTTCATGGAGTTTTTCAACGAGGTGTCAGCCCTTTGGATACTCCCTGCTTCTCAAGATTGCTTTAGAGGTAAATTTCTGTGCCTAACCTGTTTAGGACTGTTGCCTTTAGCACTTAGTCCAAGAGACTTTAACTGGTCTTTGGGCTTTAGAAAGCTTTACAAAATCCATTTCACTTAGGTTTATACCTCTAAGCACAATATTCTAGGCCAGATGCAGGTAAATTTTTCCTGTGGTATCCTCAAGCTGTAGAATACCTGATAAATAAACTTAGTGACCTGCCTTTGTCTGCTAAGCTCCCCTCTAGCATGCATTTCTTTTGCCACATTAGAGGGTGTTGATTTTTTTTTAAATGATTTTCTAACTCCAGCAGATTTACTGATGTCTTTGAAGATAAGAGACTTACTTAATTTGAGAATCATTATTGTCCCATCAGAATAAAATGAGCATACAATTTTGAAGTTCTCTCAAGAGCTTTGAAAATACATAAAGTATAAATAATAAATATTTGAAAACCCTCTTATTATGTGAGGCCTGGCGTGCTGCAGCTCATGGGGCCGCAAAGAGTCGGACACAACTGAGTGACTGAACTGAACTGAACTTACTGTGTGACAAAGTTCTAGTCACTGTTTATTGAGTTCTTCAGTAGTGCTGAAGAATTCTTACATGCATATAAATGTGTCTTCACCTGGTCATCTTTACTCTTATTGGGGAACCGATTAAGAGTGGTAGTGCCCTTGTATGTTTTTCAGTGCTGTGTCGGTTTGCACTAACTATTTTTTCCTCTTACTATGTTTTAGTTAAAAGCCCGGCGATCTGAGTGTAATTCCAAAGCTACCCACGCAAGGAATGATTATCTTCTTACATTAGCGGCAGCAAATGCACACCAGGATCGCTACTATCAAACAGATTTAGTTAATATCATGAAGGTAATACAGCCTTAATATCTGCAGTAATTTTGTTTGAGTTGACTGTTGGGTGTATGGGATTGAGTCTATAGAATAGCAGGCAATACCTTGCTTTTTGCTGGAATATGGAATATACTTTGTATTGTCTATGTAACCTCTGTTTCATATAATTCTGAATTAATTTTAGTATAAGAAAATGTTTAAGAAAAATCATAGTAAAAGGTTGTATTATTCCCTAGCAGCAGCATTTATTTACTGTATAGTGTTTATTAATATATGATTATTTTTTAAAAGCTTCAGTTCAGTTCAGTTCAGTCACTCAGTCACGTCTGACTTTTTGCGACCCCGTGAACTGTAGCACACCAGGTCTCCCTGTCCATTACCAACTCCCGGAGTTCACCCAAACCCATGTCCATCAAGTTGGTGATGCCATCCAACCATCTCATCCTCTGTTGTCCCCTTCTCCTCCTGCCCTCAATCTTTCCCAGCATCAGGGTCTTTTCCAGTGAGTCAGCTCTTTGCATCAGGTGGCCAAAGTATTGGAGTTTCAGCTTCAACATCAGTCCTTCCAGTGAACACCCAGGACTGATTTCCTTTAGGATGGACTGGTTGGATCTCCTTGCAGTCCAAGGGACTCTCAAGAGTCTTCTCCAACACCACAGTTCAAAAGCATCAATTCTTCGGCACTCAGCCTTCTTTATAGTCCAACTCTCACATCCATACATGACCACAGGAAAAACGATAGCCTTGACTAGTTGGACCTTTGTTGGCAAAGTAATGTCTCTGCTTTTTAATATGCTGTCTAGATTGGTCATAACTTTCCTTCCAAGGAGTAAACGTCTTTTAATTTCATTGCTGCAGTCACCATCTGCAGTGATTTTGGAGCCCAGAAAAATAAAGTCAGCCACTGTTTCCACTGTTTCCCCATCTATCTGCCATGAAGTGATGGGACTGGGTGCCATGATCTTCGTTTTCTGAATGTTGAGCTTTAAGCCAACTTTTTCACTCTCCTCTTTCACTTTCATCAGGAGGCTTTTTAGTTCCTCTTCACTTTCTGCCATAAGGGTGGTGTCATCTGCATTTCTGAGGTTATTGATACTTCTCCCGGCAATCTTGATTCCAGCTTGTGCTTCATCCAGCCCAACGTTTCTCATGATGTACTCTGCATATAAGTTAAATAAGCAGGGTGACAATATACAGCCTTGACATACTCCTTTTCCTATTTGGAACCAGTCTGTTGTTCCATGTCCAGTTCTAACTGTTGCTTCCTGACCTGCGTACAGGTTTCTCAAGAGGCAGATCAGGTGGTCTGGTATGCCCATCTCTTTCAGAATTTTCCACAATTTATTGTGATACACACAGTCAGAGGCTTAGATTTTTAAAATTTAATCATTTTATACTTAATTGATAGATAAGCTTGTGCATTAATGTTTTATGATTTTGAGGTGCCTAGGGGTAAAACAAGAGAAAATATAACTAGTAGTTATATGAGGATGTTAGAATGGGTTACAGTTACTTATATACGAAAATTCGATCTTGGTTTTCCTCTATTTATACATCTATATGTATCTTTAACTTTAACTCAAGGAAAAGACAAAGGGTGGAGAAGAAACTTTTTTTAACCTGCTGCCAGTTTTGCCCTCATGGCTGGTAGACAAGTTCTGCTTTGAAATTGTATCTCTTTTTCTTCTGTCTTCTCAAGGGCCCAAACTTGATTATTCTGTTTTTATTTTCAACCCATCCCTCTCAAATACATTATTCTTAATGACTGTCCAAACACATTGCTTTGATTGAATTGCTTGCTCTACAAATCAGAGATGTTGAGAAGGGAGTGCAGCAAGTTATTGTTTTTTCCTTTTTTTTTTTTGATATGATGGCTCTGAGAAAGAGATAAACTGTCCAGAAACTACAAGTTCTTTCCTTGAAAATAGAGACAGGTCATATACTGGAACCTTTAAGGAAAAATGAAGGGATGGAGAGAGTACTACTGAACTAAGAAGTATCCTATTGCAGTTTTTTTATTTCCTTTTGATTTATTGTGTGAAACCCCTTTTCCTGATTTCTGTGCTATTCTGACTTCTGCTGGTTAGAATATAAGAGATGAGAGAGATCTGAATTATTTTGACATCTCAGACGAGAACTCTTCAGACATTTTCCCATAAAATAGTTGACCTAGAAGTTTAGACATGTTATTAGGGGTTGCATGTGCTTCAGACTTACAAGGACCAACTGGAGACTTGGCAAATATATACTTTCCCCTTTGAATATTTTTAAATGAACATTGTATTAATTTAAACAGTAGCAAAAATAAAATATATATTTTTTTAATTGAATCCACAGTCAAAAAAGATTTCTTACCTAAAATCCTATGACCTTTTATATACCAGCAAAGGTACAGTATTATTTGGGGATCTGCTTCCTGCCAGAAAAAAAGAGGAGATTAATGGGCCCTAGCTGGACCTCAGATTATGTATCTTTGAATACACTTTGAAGTCCTTTTACACCTAGGTATTTGATCATCATTGGGTAGATGTGCTTCAGATTACTCATTTCATGAAACATTATAGGGTATTGAATGATAAAAAATCAAGGCAGGAATCCCTCCTGTCCTTTAGAAACAGGAAATTGTATTCTCAAATTTCACATTGTGTGTGCTAATTCATTTCCTTCGTTATGCAAATTCTGTAGTCTGCAATATTGAATAATATCTATTAATTATACTGTTAGCTACTTAGTAAGTTTCTATCATTGAATTGATAGTGGCCCTTTAGTGGCTGTCTATTTTCTGGATTTTTGTTAATGTTTCTGGACTTTTGTTAATAGCTTAACTGGAATCTTTTAAACAAAATTTTTATGATGGTATAGATGATCTTATGTGCAAAGCAGAAGTAGAGACTCAGATGTAGAGAACAAATGTATGAATATCAAGGGGATAGTGGGTACGTGGGAGGAATTGAGCGATTGGGATTGACATATATACACTATTGATAATATGTACAAAATAGATAACCAGTGAGAACCTGCTGTACAGCCCAGGGAATTCTATTATATGCTCTGTGGTGACCTAAATGGGAAGGAAATCCAAAAAAGAGGGGATATATGTATACGTATAACTGATTCACTTTCTTCTACAGTAGAAACTAACACAACATTGTAAAGTAACTATACTCCAAAAAAAAATTAATTAAAAAGGTTTTATATGAATAGCTTGAAAGCAGGAAATTTAAGTCATTGATTTTATCATACAATGATACACATTTAATAGTTACTTATAGTATGGTTGGAGAAGGAAATGGCAACCCACTCCAGTATTGCCTGGAGAATCCCATGGACCCAGGAGCCTGGTGGGCTACAGTCCACGGGATCGCAAAGAGTCCGACACTACTGAGTGACTTCACTTTCACTATAGTATGGTAGCTACTGTGCTAGGCTTTGGAAGAAGCAAAAATAAACAAGACACTCTTCTTATTCTTAAAGGGCCCAGACTAGTTAAAGAGAGATAATTTAGAAATGATAAATCAGAATAATGAATTCACATAAAAGGACCATGGATAGTAGTAATCATAACTGTCTTTTTTTTTTTTTTTGATTACTTGATATTACCCTGCTGCTGCTGCTGCTGCTGCTGCTAAGTCGCTTCAGTCATGTCTGACTCTGTGCAACCCCATAGATGGCAGCCCACCAGGCTCCCCCGTCCCTGGGATTCTCCAGGCAATTCTAATCACTTTATGCATATTATCCTTTCTCATTTTCTTCTTTGACCTGGTTAGTGTGTATAGTTCATTATTTAAATAACACACTAGCCTGTAAAATGAATGAAATCCCAACTCTGGATGAACCACTCTTTACCAGCATCTAAATAATCAAGTCCTATCGAAGAAAATCTTTCAATAAAGCAGATTCATGATCATAAATTAATGTGGCTGTGCTGGGCTTAGTTGCTAAGTCATGTCTAACTCTTTGTGACCCCATGGACTGTATCCCACCAGGCTCCTCTGTCCATGGGGATTCTCCAGGCAAGAATACTGGGGTGGGTTGCCAGGTCCTCCTCCAGGGGATCTTCCCAACCCAGGGATGGAACCGAGGTCCTATGCATTGCAGGTGGATTCTTTACCATCTGAGCTACCAGGGAAGCCCAAATTAACGTGGAACCAGTTTCAAATGGATCCTCAAAACTGTTCAGATATCCTCCTGTATTTCCCTGATTGACTTTCTCTACTATTTTCAACAATTTTGTCAACTTTTTCCCTTTTCTTAAAATCTCAGACTTATCCCAGCTCTTTCACACTTGGCAGGTGGTCTTTCTTGCTAATTTTTAGAGAAAAGAGAAACCATTAAAAGGGAATTCCATTACTGTCCTATTACAGGCTTCATCTGTATTGAAGACTCTTCCAAGAAGTCTAATATCAAGAGTTGTTTCTCCTTTCTAAAGATGATCGTTTCACTTCAGCTTTGGATGGTATCTCATTCCCTCGCACCTTCTCAGGGATTTAAAACAATTGACTATTCCTGTTTTTTTCCCTTATATTTCTGGGATGTTCTATTCTTAGATTAACAGTTGATAGCATCTTAGACGACAGCCCTCCTTATGTTTATCTTTTGTGTTACACTGCTCTGGTCTGGTTTAATTGCCCTCTGTGTGCCCTGTAATGGGGTTATTCTGGGACCTCTCTTCGCCTGTCTCCTGTGTAGTGTCCTCAACTGCCTGTATCGCATTTTCTTTGTTCTTAGTATACTTTGCTCCTTGGTGGAATACATCCTCTAGTACTTTCTTGAGAGAGTGGGCATGAGAGGTAAGTTTTTTAACATACTATGTTATGAAGGTGTTATTTTTCTGTGCTCATACTTAGGTGTAGAATTAAAGGTTAAAAGCCTTTTTTATTCAAATATTGAAGACGATTGTTATCTTGTTTCCTGTTGTCTTGTATAGTCCATGGGGTCACAAAGATATTGAGAACTCTGAACCATCTGATTCTTCATCCTTCATATCTGCTCTAGTGTTTTTTCTTTTCAGCTTATGAAATATTTCTAGAATGTCCTTTGATTCTTAAATTAGTTTTTCCCTTTTTTTTTTCTCTTTCTGGAACTCCTGTTATTAAGATGTTAGATCTCCAGGTCTAGTCCTGCAAATTTATTTTTTCTTCTTTTATTGTCCTTTTTCATTATGCTCTACTGTCTGAGATACCTCTTCAGCTTTATAGTTTTTTGTTAAGTTTTTAATTATTTTCAGCATGGTTTTAATATCCTTTTGTTCTTTCGTTCATTTATTATCCTAAATTTTGATCCTTTAATATCCTGAATATCCCTTTTTTTATATATAACAGGTTTCTGTGCTTTATCTTCTCTTTTTAATTCTGATGGTCTCAATGATAGAGTTTATTTTGAAGTTTTCTTTTCCGTACGTGGTCTCCCTTTTAGTCTGTGGGTAGGACTTATGAACTTTGAGCTTCCCTAAATGGTGTTCTGGTGGGCCGTTTGTAGGGGAAGCTGAATATCAGTATCTTTATATCTCTCCTCTTGAGCTGATCAGAACTACTACTTTGCTCTTTTCATCATTTCTTCAGATCTCTTTTCTTGTGTTCTCCTTAACCCAGTTACACTCCCACCCAATCTGATGGTCTCATAAAATGATTTATCACATCTTTGAAGCACTTTGAAACATGGTTGTAGTTTTACCTGTATTTATGTGATTTATATGATAACTGCCTTATCTTCCACTTAATTATACATTCCATGAGGACAGTAATTATTGTCTGTATCACTTGAGGCTCCATCCTTGCTATCTAGTACAGTGTTTGATTCCTAATACATGTGAATGTTTATAAATTAATACTTATCGAAGAGTGAATGAACGATTACTCTCATTTTTATCCTTGCAGAATGAATCATTCTCATTTTACAAATGAGGAAACTATGACAAAGCCTGGATTCAACTCTGGCAGGTTTCTCTGCCTTCAGAGCTGGTGCCATTAGCTCTTTAAATTATACCCATTCATTAGACTTATTTCCTCTTTCCTTGTTAATTGTGGAATAATCCTGCCCTATCGTATCTCTTTTGATTTCTGTCAGGAGTGAATAAGACAATGAAGAGTGTTTTGTTAATTTTGAAAATTGGCATACATGTCATTATCATCCTATTAAATAACATAAATTCTGTTATTCTGTTTTAAATAAATCTTACTTTTTTAGGATAAGGATGGGGAGAGCGTAGAAGAGACCTTGAATGCTTGGGAGTGAGAATAGAGCAACTGTTTGGATGTCTAACATTGCTAGGTTCTTCTCTAGGTAGCTTAAAATACATTATTTCATTTAGCTTTTCATAATTTCATTATTTCATAATATCTTTCGAAGTAAATATTGTGTTTTTCCCTGTTTTACAAATCAGATGGTGGAGGCACAGTGAGATTCAGCTGATCTATATAATAGTTAGGACTTAAATCAAGATTTCTGTAACTTCATACCCATATCTTTCCTAGATTTCATGCTGTGTTCTTTTCTACATACCATTCCAATATTATTGATAGTAAAATTTAGTATAATAAGCAGTAACATACCATGAATGTCATAAATTCTGAGAGAACTATAGAATAAAATTAACAATTGAAAATTGCAAATTCTGCCCCGTCATGATTATTCTAAAGAGTAAGATCATGTCAGTTTCTAAATAAAAGTATTTAGACAGGTTTCCCAAGGAATACTTTGTATACTTTATGATTAGAGTGGACATTAAATATATTGCTAGTGTCTGCGTATTGTCAGGCAGGTTTTTTTGAACACCAAAATAAAACAACAATAGCAACAACAAAAAAAGAGCTGTTGCTTGGCCATGCAAACTGGATAACTGATTTCATCAAATCTATGGGAAAGCAGTTCAGCTGACTGCTAGGACGTCTTGTAATTTGTTCCTCAAATGCTCCTTTTTTGTAGTGTTCTTGTGCAATATATAAGCTGATATTTTTACTTTTAGAAGCTTGCGAAATATTTTCTTAGTGGTTTGGATGAGGAACAATGAAGTATAATGCATCCTAGTAGAAAAGAGAACAAAATGTCAATCTAATGAAAGACTTTTTGAGAGCTTAATCAGATCGGATCAGTCGCTGAGTCGTGTCCGACTCTTTGCGACCTCATGAATCGCAGCACGCCAGGCCTCCCTGTCCATCACCAACTCCCGGAGTTCACCCAGACTCACGTCCATCAAGTCAGTGATGCCATCCAGCCATCTCATCCTCTGTCGTCCCCTTCTCCTCTTGCCCCCAGTCCCTCCCAGCATCAGAGTCTTTTCCAATGAGTCAACTCTTCGCATGAGGTGGCCAAAGTACTGGAGTTTCAGCTTTAGCATCATTCCCTCCAAAGAAATCCCAGGGCTGATCTCCTTCAGAATGAACTGGTTGATCTCCTTGCAGTCCAAGGGACTCTCAAGAGTCTTCTCCAACACCACAGTTCAAAAGCATCAATTCTTCGGCGCTCAGCCTTCTTCACAGTCCAACTCTCACATCCATACATGACCACAGGAAAAACCACAGCCTTGACCAGATGAACTTAATACCAGGACCCTATTTCTAGACAGATATTAAGTGGATGCCAAACATATCTGACTAGTTGATAATTAGGCAAAGTAACAAAAGGTGAACATCTTTATATGTGACCAAAATATAGAAAATACGATAATATGGTGTATCTTTTACAGACATTTGTCTTGGTTAAATGAAGAGAAAGTCATTATTGGTATCCAGGCCTCTTATTTTTAAGGCTTTTCTGACTAAAATACTAATTATTCCAAAAGTCTTCTTCATTCTCATGTAGAATTTGTAACTCTCATCTTCTTGATTTTAAATCATAACTCTTCTGGTTTCCCTGCCATCGCTCTAGATGTTATACCTCTGATTCACCTAGTAATGTTTATTCACTTAATAAATTAACATGGAAGACCTCAAAGAGGTTGACTTCAACAGAAGAGTCAAGACTGGCTCTCTGCTTCTCTTTACATACTTTTTCTTGGAGGGAGTAATTATTTGGCCTGTTTTTTTTTTTTAGTATTGTATGATTCTCAAATGTATTTGTAACTTTGCCCTTAAAAATTATCCATACTTTTGCCTTTCCATCAGTGGCTGAAACTTTCTAAACTAGAGGCAACTCTTCTTGAAGAACCCCCTCCTAGATTTCAGGTGACAACTGAAGCAGCAACTGTACTATCAAATATGGTAGTCCTTAGGTTCATGTGACTATTTAAAGTAATTAAACATAAGTAAAATTTTTAATTCTGTTCTTTAGTAACAAGAGTCACATTTTAGGTACTCAAAAGTGCCTTGGGTAGTGGCTGTCATATTGAACAGTACAGATATAGAATATTACCATCATCACAGAAAGTTCTATTGGACAGCAGAGATCTAAAGCTTATTTAGTTTTTGTTTTGCTCCCATCCTCCTTAATCTGACTATCAATAACCCTGGTCATCATTGTCCCCAGTAACCATAGCCATAATTGTATTCATATATTTTGGATTAATTGCTTCTTCATTTGCATTCTATATCTTGAAATCGAACAGAAAGAGGTGAGCAGCATTTTCTGTAAAGGGCCTAATATAAGTATTTTAGATTGCTCTGTTACAGGCACTCAACTCTGATGCTGTAGGATAGTCATTGGTAATATGTAAGCAAATGAATGGCTGTGTTCCAGTAAAACTTTATTATAAAACTAAACATCAGGCTGGATTTGACCCACAGGCCATAGTTTCTGACCCTTGGTATAGGACTTTAAAACCTATGTATCAAATTTTCTAAATGTACAAATACATTCAGAGAAAAATTAAATGACTACCCATTAGCTTACCACTCAGCTTCAGAAATGAAATAGTACTAGCAAAATGGAAGCTCCCCGTGTGACTGCATCTCATTTTCTTAACTGAAATTTTAGTTGTTTTTGTTTTACTTTTATAAACAGTACTGCTATCAACATTCTTGTATGTGTCTCTTGGTGTATTTATGCAAGAATTTCTTAAGGAAATATACATAGAGTGGTATGTATTAGCAGCTTTACCAAAGAGACGATATTGTATTACAGCACTTTTTCTTATATCTTTTAACATTGTTTGTGTGTCATCTTAAACTCAACAAGTATCTAAGTGTATATTTGGTGATAGGCATGGTGATACGGAGATAAATTGGACATGATCCATATAAGTAGTGAGACAGAAACAAGAAGGTTATAATTCTCTAGAACAGCCCCTAAAGAGTACATGGAATATGAGATTATAGATCCTTTCTGCTGTTTTATTGTTTATATTATGACTGGCTCCCTGTGACACAAAAAGAGAAAATTAGGAGGCTTCTTGCCAATTTTTACCAAACTTCTAAAGCAGTGATTTTAAAATATTTTTAACAGTTGAATAATTGTTACAAGCTCCTACATAACAGTTGAATAACTGCTACAAACTCCTACGTGGAATCCTTATATAGAAAGCAGATAAAAGGGAAGTTGTTTGGTTAAAGCTGTGAGCTTTTTTCCCTTTTGGTTGGGCCCCATTACCCATACATGCATATGTCATCTTCTACTTCTTTCCGTTAGTTCCTGAGACATTATGCTGAATACTAGAGTTCCTTGAAATATGATTTGAAAACAACTGTTCCAAGACAGGGTTTTGTTTTGTTTTGTTTTAAATAGAATTCTAAGCTTTAGCTGGCTAATCCTCATGCTACTTTTTTTTTTTTCAAAGTAATCTCTTAAAAATGTAAATCAGATCATGATAATGTACTGTTCATATTCTCCACTGGACAGGGCCAACAGGAAATTGAGTATTCTTACTTGAGAGCTTAATTGGGTATCTTGGGCTGGAGAGTCAACAATAATTGATGGACAAAGGCAATCTTGAGAAAAAAGAACAAAGCTGGAGTATCATGCCCCCTCACTTTGTAAATCTTTGTTTTACAAAGCTACAGTAATTAATAAAAAGCATGATCCTGGTACAAAAACAGATGCATAGATCAGTGGAGTAGAACAGAGAGTCCAGAAATAAACTGACACACGTAGAGTCATTTAATCTACAGCAATAAAGGTAAAAATGTACAATGGAGAAAAGATAATTCCTTCTATAAGTGGTGTTGGGAAAACTAGGCAGCTACATTAAAAGGATGAAATTAGAACATTTTCTCACACTATTAAAAAAAACTCAAATGGATTAAAAACCTAAATATAAGACCTGAAACCATAAAATTCCTAGAAGAGAACATAGGCAGAATACTCTTTCACATAAATCCTAGTGATTATTTTTTTTAGATCTGTTTATACTAAGGCAAAAGAAACAAAAGCAAAAATAAACAACTATGATCTAATTAAACATAACAGCTTTGCATAGCAAAGGAAATTGTGGACAAAACAGAAAGCCTACTAAATGGGAGAAAATATTTGCAAATGGAATGACCAATAGAGGATAAATATCCAAAATGTGTACACAGCTCATATAACTTAATGTTAAAAAAAAAAAAAAAGAAAGAAAAACAATCCGATTTAAAGATGGATAGAAAATCTGAATAGACATTTTTCCAAGGAAGATATACAGATGGTCAACAGACATATGAAGAAATGCCCAACATAGCTGATCATCAGAGAAATGCAAATCAAATCCATAATGAGATATCACCTCACACCTGTCAAAATGGCTGTCATCAAAAAGTCTACAAGTAAGCAGAGCTCCCTTGCCTACCCACTTGCATCTCTCACAAGCATCCTATATTAATAATTCTATGTCCTGCCTATCACTTTGCCTCTCCCTGAATTCCTTCTGTGCTGAGACACAAAGAACCTGAGCCTCAGTAAGTCCAGATACCAGATGCTAAAACCACCACCAAATGGAAGAAGTTAACTACATGATGATCATGAGCATGTAGCCCCAAGACCTATGGGTATTGAGGAGTGTAATGTTAACCCCTGTGATACTTCCCTGTTACCTCACCGTCAGCCAATCAAAAAGAATTGTGCATTAGCTGATCACATACTCTGGTGTGCCTCTTTCACCTTGCCTTTGAAAATGCTTTGCTGAAACTCTTCAGTAGTTCAGGGGTTTTGGAGCATGAACCACCCTTTCTCCTTGTATTGGTGCCTTGTGATAAGCACTGCACTTTCTTTCACCACTATCAGATGTCACTAGATTGGCTTTCTGGGCACAGGTAGACATGTTATCAAATCCAGGCTTGTTCTGCTCCCTGCACAGCAGGCCAGTAAATGCAAGAGACAGGGTCTTGAGGCAAGGAGTAAAACTTTATTTGGAAAGCCAGCTGACCAAGAAGATGGCAGACTAATGTCTCAAAATAACCATCTTCTGTGGGTCTGAATGCCAGGTTGTTTTATAAAACAGAGATGGGGGAAGGTGAGGAAATATTAATAAAATTAAAAAAGCAGAATGGAGAGGGAGAGGTGGTGAGGAAATAAAGTAAAAGGGGGCCATCCGTCCTGCAAACGTCTCTGGTAATGGCGAGCCTTCTAAAAGGAAGCCTTCTATGAGGGAGGGAGACTAATCTGGCACAGGCAGTATTGCCTTTTATGAAATAGTCTCAGAGGTCATAGAGTGTTCTGCATTGCATTCACTGAAAAAGTTACAAAGTTGTACCCATCATCAAAAGGGATTGATAGCATAGATTCTACCTCTCAATGGGGTGAGAGTACAGGGGGTGCAGAGTTTATGGAAGAACATGTGCACCAGAAATATTGCTGTGGCTTTTTTTTTCTTTTTGCAAATGCACTTTTGCCACATGACCTTGTGTCCTACAGTCTTCCTAAATTCACTTATTCTGCTGTCTTTTTTGTGGATTCTTTACAATTTTCAGTGATCATGATCATGTCAAATTGAATAAAGATAGTCTTTCTAGTCTATAAGTCTTTTTATTTCTTGCCATATATCATTGGCTAAGATCCTTAGTACAGTTGAATAGAAGTGGTGAAAGTGGTCATGCTTGCCTTGTTCTGAGATCTTTTGGGGAAAGGAAAGTGAGAAAACTAACTTTTTAATTATTCTGGTAAGATATAAATAACATAAAATTTACCATTTTAATCATTTTTACATGTGTAGTTTGGTGATGTTAGGTACATGCACCATGTTGTACAGCCATCACCACTATCCACCTCCACTGTCCCTCCTTTTTCATCTTCTCAAACTGAAACTCTGTACCCATTAAATAATAGCTCCCCATTCCCTTCTCTAGCCCCCTGGAAACTACTTTTCAACTCTCTATCTCTATTAATATGACTACTGCAGGTATCTCATGTAAGTGAAATCATACAATATTTGTTCCTCTGTGTTTGCTTTATTTCACTTAGCATAATGTCTTTAAGGTTCACTCATGTTATAAGTGGGCTTCCCAGGTGGCTCAGTGGGTAAAGAATCCGCCAGCAATGTAGGGGACACAGGAGACTCGGGTTCCATTCCTGGGTTGGGAAGATGCTCTGGAGCAGAGCATGGCAACCCACTCCAATAATCTTGCCTAGAGAATCTCATGAACAGAGGAACCTAGTGGGCTCTAGTCCACAGGGTTGCAGACAGTCAGACACCCTGAAGCAATTGAGCACTCATGCATAGATGTTATTAGTGTGTCAGAATTTCATTCATTTTTAAGACTGCACTTTTATTTTCTTCATTCTGTATAGCATGTAATTCTTCTTTACTGAAGAAGTGAGATGTTTGCAGTGTGAATGCTTGCTACTGGGGCCTTTAAAATTAGAAGTGGAATGAAGACCTTCATAAAAATAACTACATTCTAAGAACATGTAATAGTAATAGCTGTTATTTATTGGGGTTTTATTCTGTACAGGATTTACATTCATATGATCTCATGTAATCTTCAAGGCAACTCTATATGTACATGAATACTTCCTTCCAATTATGCATTACTATGAATACAAATGGTACAGATAGCAATCAGATCTCATTGGAATGTAAGATTCCTGAGAGTAGGTTCTCTTGTTTTGTTCCCTGTTTTATACTTGGCACCTAAAATTGACATTGAATGAATGAGGAGGGAGTGGTTCCAGTCGGTCTTTCTTTGTGGAGGGCCTTTCTTCATAGTTAGCATCTTAGCCAGGCCTTATATGGGATGTAGGATGTATGGTGGCAGAGTACATGATTTCACAGGAATGCACTCTATGAGCAGGGGGCTGAAAGTGACATATTGCAGAAATCACTGCTTCCATCTATCTTGGGGAGAGGTATGAGTGAGGAGAGAGCTTTGGCAGAGCTGAGAGTTCTTGCAATAGGGATTTTTAATGAAACTGAAAAAATTTTGACCTTGAGGAAAAAATTCTAAAATGCCTTTAAAGTAGCTTTAAAAAAAAAAAATAATGTGAGCAAATTAGGATGTGAATATTAGACCATTTATTATCCTAGCTTTTTATGCAGTTTTCAATGAAGTTTAATCTTTTTCCATTAAATTTGATTATTTTTTGTGTTAGGCCACTTTTATATATTAGAAATATTAGATTATTTTTTCTCACTGGAAATATAGATTTAGGTTTTCGTTGGTCTTCCTAGATTCTGTAATGTATTTACTGTTGGTTAAAAAACTTGAAGTAGTGGAGATTGATGGTGTTAGCTTTGGGGCTAAGAAAGGAAGTGACATGTGAACAAAGTCTTCAGCATTCTTAGCCATTTCTGGCTTTAGAAAGTTTTCTTTGTTTGTCAGTCATTTATCAAAACCTTTCCCTTTTGTTTTTCCTTTTCAAGCTATTTTGAAAAGGCACATAGTATTCATTTTTCTGATATTCTGGTAGCTTTTGCTTCTGAGTCTCAGGCTGATGTAATGATGTCACAGAATATAACACAGATTATATTCTGTCACTGAGGTAGTTAGTCACAGTTAAAAATAGTCTTTGCCTTCAGACAGGTGTTTTTCTGAACAGAGTGTCTTATTCCTATGATTGAGGATCAGGCCTCACTTGGTGCGTTTGGTGATGTTTTACCTAGTGTGGACAATGTGTAGGTTTGAAGTTTCATTGAGGAAAGCATTTACACTTAAATTTTGTATTTCTTTATCACAAATAACAAGCATAAACTTTGCTCTGTGCTCAAACTCATAGAGTTTGCTGAATTCCAGTTTCAGACATGATTTTATAATATCTAACTTAAACACATGTCAGGTCATTTTGTTTTCTTATTAAATCAGTTAGTTGACACATACCATATTTCCTTGATTCTAAGATTCAGGGTTTTTAAAAATCTTTTAATGTTTTAAAATCAGCGGTGCATCTTATATTTAGTGATTTCTTAAAGAAAAAGGAAGATAATTTTTCCTAAATTTCTACTTTGTACAAAGCACAGACGAAGAAGTAAAAAAAAAAAAGGTGATTAAATACTCTCAAAAAATAAAGGCAAAGACTGGTCTTTGTCTCTTTCTTTTTGTCTCTCTTTTTGTTTCTGTCTCTCAGATGTACTTTTAAAAGTTAACTGACCAAAAAAAAAAAAGTTAACTGACCATGCAAGGTGGTACAGCCTAAATTCTTAGTAACCTTTTCTGCATAATTCATTAATCTGATTTTTATTCTTGAGAAAAATAGCTCAAAGCTAAATGAAATGAAATGATTTTAATATGATCCAAGAAGGAGTAAGTCTATAGACGAAGAAGCACTGGGATGGAGTTTATTCTCTCATAAGATTTTGAAGGGAATAAGTAGACAATTAGCATTGAATCTAACATTCTGCAGCAGAGTTTATGTATTTACTTTTACAAGTGAGACTGAGGCTAAGTGATGTTCCAGGTGTACTATTGAAATTGATCTTAAAGAAAAGCTGATAAAAGGTAATGTATATACACACACAAATACATACATGCACACGCACGTGTGTGTGTAAGAAAAATCGTTTTTCATGTGATATGAATCCTTGGATGAGACCTTAAAGTCATTACCCATAAATTTTTGAAGGGAACTAGCTGGTCTTGGTTTTTGTTTTGTTTTGCCAGTTTGTAGCAACATCTTTTAACATTACTATTATAAAACCATCAAAGCACCAAGGAGAAGTGTTGGTCAGAAAATGAATCTCAGATACATAGACGCACCGCTGGATCCCTGGAGTGAAGGTGACTGATCAGAAGCATTGACTTCTCTGAGCAGGCCTTATGTTTATCAAGTAGTTCATGGCCCTTAATGCCATCAAGAACAGTAGTGAGTTTTAAGACTTTCTGGAATTCCATCTTAGCACTATCATTTTGGAAATCAGAATAAAGGCTCATTTAGGAAATGAAAATTTATCCTCCATCAATATAGTTGGAAATAAAGATTATTTGACAAGAAGTGTTATAAAAGTTTTAATCAGAAGACAGAGAGATTTCTGCATGTTATAAAGAGCATTGAGTTGTATATCAAGAAGTCTATTTATTTGTTCAGAAAGTAATTTTGGAAGTGCTACTCCATACCCTACATAGAAACCTCATGGCTTCTTATTCCTCCAAAGGAAACCAAAAGGAAGTCAAGATAATTTAAAAGACACTGCTTGCTCTGTTCTTTTGCCAACTTTATTTCTTGATATTTAGATGTAATTTGCTTACCATAAAATTCACCATTTTAGGGTGTCGTGGGTTTTACTATATTCACAAGGTTTTACAACTCACACCCTACTATCTGTCTTAGTCTAGAGTATGTTCATCTTCCCAAGAAGAAACATTAGACCTCATTAACAATCACTCTCTGTTTTCCCTCTCCACTAGCTCCTGCCAGACTAAACTGCTTTCTATCTCCATGGATTTGCTTTGTTCTTAATATTTCATAGAAATGGAATCATGCAATATGTGGCCATTTGTGTCTGGCTTCTTTCACTTAGTATAATGTTTTCAAAATTCCTGCATATTATAGCATGAATCAACATTTTATTCTTTCTATGATGAAACTCTACTCCATTGCATGGCTATACCATATCTTGTTTATCCATTCATCAGTTGATGGACATTTGGGTTATTTCACTTTTTTACCCTTTGTCTCTTTATTCTCATTTCATGAATCTCCCTACTTCACTCTGCACTTCAGTAAATGATTCTCTTCTAGTTCCTCAGTAGTACCAAGTTTTCTCATCAAGGTATTTGCATATATTCTTCTCTCTGCCTAAAACCATTCTTCTCCTCACTCTCCCCATTCACTTTTTTAATTCTTAATCATGGTTCATTTCCCAGTTCAAATTTGTTTCTTTAGGGAAACTTCCTCCAAACTATATCAGATTCCTCATTATATGTTCTCATAACAGCAGATTTCTTTCCTTCATCATGTTCCTCTTACTTTGTAATTGCATACTTGATTATATTGCCCTCTTGCTTTCCTGCCTGTCCCCCAGTATACTTTCTACCTCATGAAGGCAAAGTTGTGTCTGTTTTATACTCAAAATTGTATCCCTGGAGCTTGACACAGTACCTAGCATATAATTATTTGTTGAATATATTAATGTATGAATCTGTTTACAAGTATTAAGAGCATAAAAATGAGAAACACTCTGCCCACATGAAGTGTACAGTGCAGAGCCAAGCAGGCAAGTAAGCAGTTATTTTGCAATAAATAATGCTATAATGGCACTATGTACAAATACAATGAGACCAGAGGAAGGAGGAAGAAAGTCAGGAAAGGCTTCATAGAGGTGTTTTTTAATGCAAGTTATTCTGTCTCACTTGATAGAATGTAAGGCCTTGAAAGGAGGAACTGTGTATTATTTACTATTGTGTTTTATTCCATAGAATAGTGCTCAGTAAATATTTATAGAATTGAATCAAATCCAGTTTTCCTAGAAAACAGGCAAATTGAGAACATTCTAAATATAGAGACAACTATGATGCCGGACTACAGAGGCACGGTATCTGTACAGTAGAATGTGCAGTAGGAGCACATAGCAAGAGATAGGACCGGGCTGGAGGAAGAGCATATGACCGGACTTAGATGCCCTACTGAGAAGATTCTGTGGACAGTGGGGAGCCATTGGAGACTTTTGAATCAAGAAGTGAAATGATCAGATTTTCACATTAGGAAGATGACTATGGCAGCAGTGTGAAAGATGGATACTACAAGCAAGAATAAAAATAAGGCCATTACCACCTGACCTGGGGGGCTTTAGTTTAAAAGGATGAGAGGATTGATTCAGAAGTTACTAGGAGGATTCTGCTGATCATGATGATAAAAGTTAACATAGAGTGCCTACTATATGTCAGGAACTGTGCTGGCCTCCAGATGAAAAGATAATGAATGACATAGCACTTGTCCTTGAGGGATGAGAAGGACAAATGTGTACCTTTAGAACATGGACACAGTGTGATAGAGCACAGAGTAGAAAGAATGACCAACCTGGTCTCAGGGAGTAAGGAAGACTTCTCAGAGATAGTGACATTTGTGTTGGGCCTTGAAGGATAGACGGTGGGATTTTCCTGTTCAAAGAAGAGCTGTAAGAGGCATCTTAAGCAGAAAGAAGAACCAGTGCAAAGGCCAGTAGAGTGTTTTTTCTCATCAGTGTGGTTGGAACATCAGTGTGGTTAGAGCCTTCAACCAGTCATCCTTTATCCTGTACATATTCCACTGATTTTTTTGCATTTGTTCCTTTAAAATTAATCCTCTTGATTTCTGTTCCATTATTCCAGTCTGGAGATTCATTTGAATCTTGATTCTTTCATTCTTGATATTTCATCTTTGTACATTTGATAAGCTTTCCTTCTATTTATTCCCCCAGGATTAGATAAAATCATTGAAATGGATAGAACTCTGTGGTTACTAGGTTAGTAAAGATCTACTTCCAAGTTTACCTGTCTCTTAATTAGCCACTGTTAATTTAACAGCTGTGAAACCTGTTAGCTATTAACACTCAATTTTTTCATCCAAGCTTTTTTCAGTTTTATTCATAATTAAGTATAATGTAATGGTTAAAGGAGAGAAGTTTTGGAGCAAAATCTGATTTGATTCTTGGCTCCATCACTTGATAGTTTTGTGACCTTGAGCAAATTATTTCCGTTTTGTCAGTTAACTCATCTGTAAAATGAGGCTGCTAAGTGTCCATATTGATTTGAGGAATATTTTGTGAGATAAATGTTTATTAAGTACTGTCTCCTTTTGCCCAGAATATAGCAGGCACACAACTTGGTGGAAAAGTGCATGCTTGAATGCTCAGTAGCTTCAGTCGTGTTCGATTCTTGGCAACCCCATGGACTTAACCCGCCAGGCTCGTCTGTCCATGGGATTTTCCAGACAAGAATACTAGAGTGGGTTGCCATGCCCTCCTTGGGAGATCTTCCCAAGTCAGGAATCAAACCCACATTTCTAAACTACACATATTTAAAGCAGCACTAAATACAGAGGAACACAATTCAAAATGGCCTGGAAGCACCACGATTTGATATACTTGTAGTTCAGTTCAGTTCAGTTGCTCAGTCGTGTCCCACTCTTTGCAACCCCATGAACTGCAGCATCACCAACTGTCCATCACCAACTCCCAGAGTCCACCCAAACCCAAGTCCATTGAGTCGGTGATGCCATCCAACCATCTCATCCTCTGTCTTCCCCTTCTCCTCCTGCCCTCAATCTTTCCAGCATCAGGGTCTTTTCAAACAAGTCAGCTCTTCTCATCGGGTGGCCAAAGTATTGGAGTTGCAGCTTCAACATCAGTCCTACCAATGAACACCCTGGACTGATCTCCTTTAGGATAGACTGGTTGGATCTGCTCACAGTCCAAGGGACTCTAAAGAGTCTTCTCCAACACCACAGTTCAAAAGCATCAATTCTTTGGCACTCAGCTTTCTTTATAGTCCAATTCTCACATCCATACATGACCTCTGGAAAAACCATAGCCTTGACTAGACAGACCTTTGTGGACAAAGTAATGTCTCTGCTTTTTAATATGCTGTCTGCTGCTGCTAAGTCGCTTCAGTCGTGTCTGACTCTGTGCAACCCCAGAGATGGCAGCCCACCAGGCTCCTCCGTCCATGGGATTTGCCAGGCAAGAACACTGGAGTGGGTTGCCATTTCCTTCTCCAATGCATGAAAGTGAAAAGTGAAAGTGAAGTCGCCCAGTCGTGTCCGACTCCTAGCGACCCCATGGACTGCAGCCCACCAGGCTTCTCCATCCATGGGATTTGCCAGGCAAGAGTACTGGAGTGGGATGCCATTGCCTTCTCCAATATGCTGTCTAGGTTGGTCATAACTTTCCTTCCAAGCAGTAAGCGTACTTGTAGAGCAGCTAACAATTAGGGCAGGCAGAGAACATACTTTTTTTAACTGAGCATTAAAAAAGAAAAGCAAGGCTAAAAGTTGCAATATTAAAATTGGAAGGCGTTTGATGTAAGCATTGCTAAGGAGCCTCACATGTAGCCTCACATGTACAATACCTTCCCATCCCTACGTCATCATAGATAACCCCACTTTGCAACCAACCAGTAGTATCTCAGATTGAAAGTAGGAAAGCATGGTGAATAAGTGTGCTTGTCTCCCCAAGAATAATTTACTCTCTGTAGCCTCATCCCTAAATTTCTGGCTCAGCTTTCTTAACATCTGGGAATTCTTTTTGTCACAGCCTTTCTTTACTTGGCATCCTTTAAGCCGTAAGATTATTACTCTCTCCCTATCCTATACCTTCCCTCCACCCCCAACATTATCCAAGCAGAGACAACTTTTTGGTGGCTTACAGAAGAGATACTATTTGCTAAAAATCTTGGCAAATCTAAAAGAAATGGGAAAGGCAAGTGAGTTTTGGTGTATGTCCCAATTGTAATAAATTAGTGGCTGTTTGGAATGCTGGGCCAAGAAGTATTCTGAGACTGCTAGGCTCAAAGGCCATGATCCATTAGCAGTTTCTGTTGTGAGTGTGAGAGGAGCAAATGCTAGCACATGGGCCCCATATTCGATGTCCCCAACCTAGTAAATCTCTGCTTTGGATTCATTTAGATCTATAGGAACAGCAGATTAAAACATACATATGCCAAATTAATATGTATTTGAAGTATGTAGATTTTTTCTATATATCTGTCCTTTTTAAAATATCTTCCTCAAACTCAGACTTAGGTCAGTGCATTAAATATCTGAGGTATCTTAATGACAGCAAAAACAAAACAAAACAAAAAACACCCCCAGAAACTTAGAGGAACTTGAATTGTAGTTCTACCTCTACCATTCAGTATGTGACTTACTTATAATTGACCCAGTGTCTGACATGCAATATTAAATACTTTTATTGCTCCTTTCAAAAAACACAGAAAGCTATTGGGAGCAGAGCTGAGAAATGGCTATCTTTGCGATTTATTGAAATCAGGCCCACCCTTTGTGGGGACTTGTCATTTAGTGTGACACTTGACCAACTATAGGAGCAGATCTTAAATTGACAGTCCAGATTGTTAATCTCAAAACAGACCAAGCCTTTCTGTTGAACAAAGACTGTAGACTATATGAAGTAGAAGAGAAAGATGACCGTTAAACCAGGATTAAAGTTTCTGAAATTGGTGGAGTACTGACAGAAACTTAGAAACATCCAGGCTTGCAAATCATTTTAACCCACCAGCTCACCCTCCAGATAGAGGATGGCATATGCACACCCTAAGTATTTCTGGTGAACATGTATCATATTCTTTAGGTGTGTCAGGGGAAGAAAAGCAATTGAGAGACTGATCTAGTCCAGTGCTAGTTCCAAAGATGGAAACAGGTTAGGCATTTTGGTAGACTAGAAAGTTCTATTCTGAAACAAGATTCTGGAGTTTTGTTTTCAGCTTTAAAAAATTACTTCTTAGGAGTATTTGGTTAAGGTAGACTCTTTTTCCTAAATCTGATAAGTTTTAAGTGATTACCAATAAGAATTAAGAAGATGAGACCTTTCTCTGAATGTGGTTTTTAATAAAAGGAGAATATAGAATTGGTGAACTTGGGTAGAAACTGATTGATCAATGTGGGAAAGTACTTTTCTATAAAGAAAATCCAGTTAGTAGATTTTGTCCCACAGTGTTTATTTACTTGAAATCCAATGACTGTTTTAGACCATTTCATTCTGTTTTTGTATTCTGCTCCTTAGTTCCAAAGGTTCACCTGCGATTTGACTTAAAGCAAGGCATTTTTCGCTTTGTAAAATACTGCTTAAGTTTGCAGGTGAAATAAAGTCAAAATCTTAAAGATTAAAGCAGAGTGAAGTAGTTAAGTGGTAAAAACATGATCGTGTGTACATGTGTGTGTGTGTTTTCACATATGTATGTATGTATACAGTTATTGGACTTCCCATGTGGCCATAGGGGTAAAGAACTCACCTGCCAATGTGGGAGACATAAGAGACATGCATTCAGTCCGTGGGTTGGGAAGATTACCTGGAGGAGAGCATGGCAACCCACTCCAGCATTCTTTTTCTTTTTAAATAATGTTATTTATTTATTTATTTTGGCTTTGCTGGGTCTTCATTGGAGAAGGCAATGGCACCCCACTCCAGTACTCTTGCCTGGAAAATCCCGTGGGTGGAGGAGCCTGGTGGGCTGCAGTCCATGGGGTCTCGACGAGTCGGACACGACTGAGCGACTTCACTTTCACTTTTCACTTTCATGCATTGGAGAAGGAAATGGCAACCCACTCCAGTGTTCTTGCCTGGAGAATACGCGGGCTTTTCTCAAGTTGTGGTGAGTGGGGACTACTCTCCAGTTACGGTGTCCAGGCTTCTCATTGCAATGGGTTCTCTTGTTGCAGAGCACAGGCTCTAGGACGCACCGGTTTCAGTAGTTGTGACACGTGGGCTCAGTAATTGCGCTTCCCAGACTCTAGAGCACAGGCTTAATAGTTGTAGCACATGGACTTAGCTGCTCCACCACCTGTGCAGTCGTCCCAGATGAGGGATCGAACTCTGGTCTCTTGCATTGGCAGGCAGGTCTTTTACCATTAGCACCCCCTGGGAAGCCCACTACTCCAGTATTCTTGCCCGGAGTATCCCCATGGAGGAAGAGCCTAGTGGGCTGCAGTCCATAGGATCGCAAAGAGTTGAACACTACTGAAGTGACTTAGCATTCATGTACCGGTGCATATAGTTATCACTCAATTTTTAAAAGGTTAATTTTTATGTTAATTGTTATTTTAAATAATTTATGTTTGTATCATTCCCACCCTATAGAAAAATTGCAAGAACAGTAAAAAATGAGAAATCCCATTTACCTGCATTCCTCCATTGATGTTTTATTCATTTTCTTCTTCTCCATTTAACATGTAATATATATGTATGTATGTGTTTGTAAGTGTATCCATTGTCATTATTCTTTTTCCAATCCATTTGAGAGCAAATTGCAGACATAATGCCCTGCCACTTCTAAATGCTCTAGAATGTTTTTTACCCCAAATAAAGCTACTCTTCTACCTAACTATCCAAACCTTAAACCATCCATATCAGGAAATCAGTATTAATATAGCACTACCATCCAGTCCATAGACACAATACAAATTTTACCAGTGTTCCAACAATATCTTTTTTTTTTTTTTTTTTTTTCTAATGTGAAATTCAATCCAATACCATTGTACTGGTTCCATTTAGCTATCATGTCTCTTTAGTCTTCTTCATTCTGGAAGAGTTCCTCTGTTTTTTCCTGCATTTCATGATCTTTGCAGTTTAAAGAGTATAGGCCTTTGATTCTGTAGGTTGTCCCTCATCAGGCTGGGTTTGTCCAGCATTGCTACATGTCCAATGTCAGGCCGTACATTCTTGACAAAAAGACCTCAGAAATGATCCTGTGCTCTTCTTATCATATCAAGAGACACATGATGTCAACCTCTCCTACCACTGGTGATGTTAATCAGTTGGTTTGTTATCTGATTGGTTGTTTTGCACTATAAAGTCACTATTCTTTCCTATACAGTGTTAAGTATTTTAGGGGAAAAGTGTGCCAACATCCTGTTGTTCATCAAACCACTACCCACAGTCTTAGCATACTTTGATGAAACCTTCCTGAGTCAACCACTTCTCTGATGGTTGCCGAATGATGAAATATTTTCATCATTTCTTCTACATTTGTTAGTTGTCACTC
This sequence comes from Bos indicus, assembly GCF_029378745.1. NCBI lineage: Eukaryota > Metazoa > Chordata > Mammalia > Artiodactyla > Bovidae > Bos > Bos indicus. Next base: position 52,938,168 of record NC_091774.1, on the reverse strand, counting down.
TACCATAAGGAAGAAGTTTCTGTTCTTATCTGTCTACCTATGTATTCATATCATAGTCATGGATTTCTATTTTATTCAGTGGATTGCAGTTTGTTGCTTTTTTTATTTATTGTTGTGCTTAAATTGCTCCATGCTTGATCAATAGGAATCTCGTCAAGTTGGCTCCTGTCCTTCACACATGTGCCTATTATTCTCTTAGTGTTTCCTTTCTGGTGAAAGATACTCCAGGCTTATCATTTACTATCTTTGTCCTGATTCTGGAATAAACTGTTTCCTAGTAGAAGATAATATTTAGAAGCTAAATTCTTAGTAATCAGTATGCTCATTGCTTCTGGGAATTATTGCTTCTAGTCCCTTTCAGTGACCAGGGCTAGGATGTATAGACATATGCACAGCTATACCTGTTTCTGTATCTGTCCATGAGTGTGTAAACATAAATTCACCTTGAGATGTCCAGTTCCAATCTTACTACCTCAGAATTCCATCTAAGTTTCCCCTTATCTGTATTTGTATGCAAATGCTTTCTTTGACAGAAGTTAGGCTCCTGTTATCCTCAATATATTTACTGAAGCTCGGTCTCTTTGTATATTACTCATCTCATGACCACTCTGGTCACCTGCTAAACTTGGATTTTCCCCTCCCAAACTTGCCACTCTTGAATTTTCCTAATCTCAGTAATTGCAGCTATGTCCTTGCAATTGCTCGGGCCAGTGTCACACTTGTTGCCCCTCTCCAAATCCTGTATCTGTCCCACCAGTAGGTGCCTTCAGCTGTACCTATAAATAGGACCATTTTTTCCCCATCCCCACTGCTATTATTATTCTAAACTGAGCCACTGTTATTATCTCTTGCATGTACCTTAGCAAATCTATTTGACTCTCTGCTTCTACCCCTCCCTTCAGTGACTGTTCTTCATGCAACAGCCAAAGCAATCCTTTTAAAACCCAAGTCAAGACTTCGCTGGCAGTTCAGTGGTTAAGACTCTGTGCTTCCAGTGCCGGCAGCACAGTTTCAATTCCTGGCTGGGGAACCCGCATGCCTCACAGTGCCCTACCCCAGAAAATAAAAAAACCTAAGTCAGAAGTCATTCCTTTGCTCAAAACCTTCTGGTAGCTTCTCTTCTCACTCATTTTAAAAGTCAAAACTATTAAGTCCTATGTCATCTACCACTTTTCCATCACTGTAATTCAACCATATTGGCCTTCTCACTATCAACAATCATTCTCTCACCTCAGGACCTTTGCCCTTGCGATTTCCTTAGCAAGTATCCCCCAGATATCCATATAACTTACTGTTTATTCACTTTAGGTCTTGGTTTGAATGTGACTTTACTAGTGAGGCTTTTCTGATTACTCAATGTAAGATAGCATCCTTTTCTTCACTGTCTAATCCTTTACTTTGTTCTTCTTTATTGTACTTGTTATAACCAGTCATAATAATTAAGAACAGGGATTTGGTCTGGTTTTTCTTTCCACACAATATCCCCACCACCTTAGAGTAATGTATGACAAGTAGTAGACTCTCAATAAATATTTGTTGAATGACTTTTTGCGTATTCACATTTAATAAATTTGGGGGGATAAAAATGGTTTGGGTGACACATTAGTGATGTCTGTTTATATAGCTGTAAATTATGTATTTTACATTTTTTATGAGGAGAATTAGTGTCAATAAGCTAATAAGTATCAAGTAACCTGGCTTTTAGTGTCAGTTAACTTTCAAACTGTAAATCAGAATATAGAATTAGAGATTAGGGATATTTTGACAAAGACCCTGTTAACGGAATTGGCATCACCAGTTATAAGTTTCCAAGACCTGGATTTTACTTTTCTGCCTTAGTTTCTGATGCTTGGCAAACCCTCTTAAGACCATTTCTCAGAATATTCTTCCTGAAGTTTAATCTTTCTTTCTGATCCAAGACTGTTAGGCATCTCATTTTTTTTCTGGCATATTTTATCTTGTTTAATATTTAATATCATATTTATTTTATTTTCTATTGGAATACAGTAACTTCACACATTTATTTTATTCTTTCCACTTCCAGTAATAAAATTTTTTGAAATTTGATTTAGAGCCAGTAGAGAAATAGCTCTTTTTGCTTCAGGGTAGCCTGAGGTTCTTGAGAAGGTGAACTGTTTTTTTCACTTGAGGGGAGTTGTTATTGAAGTATAATTGCTATACAGCATTGAGGTTAAACGACTGGCATTAAGAAAAAGATAATTTTATCATGAAAGTCTTCCTCCAAGAGTAGGTTTTCATTGCCTTATATCTCTTGACCTGTGCAATCCTGTTTCTTCATCAGTCAAAAAGGGCTAACAGTATCCTTTTCATGAGTTGTAAATGTATGTAGGGACTTCCTTCATGGCTCAGACGGTAAAGCGTCTGCCTACAATGCAGGAGACCCAGGTTCGATCCCTGGGTTGGGAAAATCCTCTGGAGAAGGAAATGGCAACCCACTCCAGTACTCTTGCCTAGAAAATTCCATGGATGGAGGAGCCTGGTGGGCTACAGTTCATGGGGTTGCAAAGAATCGGACACGACTGAGGGACTTCACTTTCAAACGTGTATAAGTGATTGGCACGTAGTAAGTGTTCTTTGAGTATTCAGTTTCTCTTTCCACCTTCTGTGATCTTCTATTAATCAACATAACAGCATTTTCAGTTCAGTCCAGTTCAGTTGCTCAGTCGTGTCCGATTCTTTGCAACCCCATGGACTACAGCACTCCAGGCCTCCCTGTCCATCACCAACTCCCGGAGTTTACTCAGACTCATGTCCATTGAGTTGGTGATGCCATCAGCATTTTAGCTATATTAATAAACTCCTTTGTATCTAACCAAATTTTCTTACCAGGATAGCTAAAGTTGGTGAACACAAGTAAACAGAAAAGTAAGTATATGGAACTGTTTTTTGCTCTAAAAATACTGAAGGCTAATAGTAGATTAGTGTTTTCCCTTACAGACCTTATATATCTTTCTGGCATTAAAATAGAGAAGAGAAAGTGACTTCACCTGAGTAACCAAGCAAAACCTATATAAATGAAAGTATGTAGGGAGTTTCCAAGCATTAGACTCGTGGCACTCTTCCTTCTTAACTTTATCTTCCTTTGGTAAAACATGTGCAGGCATAATATGATGTAGGGATTTTTTTGGTTCTTACCAAAAATAAAATGCTCTAAAATGTGCCTATTGAGAGTGCTAACAGCGTGTGGATTCAGAAAGTTATCTTTTAAGTGAAAGAATATGTTTTTTATAGTATTCTTGTCAGTTAGAATATTCTCTCAGCGTTATGAATAGCACCTTTATCTGCTTCACTCAACTCTAGCCTCATTTCCTCAGCAAGCATGATTGATCTCAGTTAGATATTAAGAGCTTATAAACAAACTTTGAAAAGGTAGATTTCAAATGAGTGGGAAAGTTGATTATAAAGGTAATGATGGTGAGGCTCTCTAGAGAAAGGAAAATTCTGATCCCTATACATACCAGATTTTAGATTTGTTAAAGATAAACATAACAGAGAAAAACATAGGTGAAAATTTAGCTGATCTTAGTACTCTTGCCTGGAAAATCCCATGGACAGAGAAGCCTGGTGGGCTGCAGTCCGTGGGGTCGCTAAGAGTCAGACACAGCTGAGCGACTTCACTTTCACTTTTCACTTTCATGCATTGGAGAAGGAAATGGCAACCCACTCCAGTGTTCCTGCCTGGAGAATCCCAGGGACGGGGGAGCCTGGTGGGCTGCCGTCTGTGGGGTCGCACAGTCGGACACGACTGAACCGACTTAGCAGAGGCAGTGTGAGGAGGAGATTTTTAAGTATTCTGGCAAAAGTGGACACTATATGGGAATATGGTGATAAATTTGACAATCCCAGAATTTTAAAATGTGTAATGCAACAACGATAATAACCACAATAAGTAACTTTTATTGAGCTAAGTGCCAAGGCTTGTAGTAAGTGCTTCACATGTAAACCACAGTGCCAAGATTGAGAAACTCTGTCTTAGAAGTAAACAATCTATAACTCTGGTCTACTGACCATGTTATACAGACAGCAGTATCATCTGATGTTTTGCCATAGTATAACAAGTATTTCCAGCTTTCCAATCTGCAGCATGTTTTCTCTACTACGCTGCTTAGCAGATGTCACCTATACTAGCTTTTTGGTGGTTGTTGTTATTGTTATAAGAGCATTCCACTACAAGATACTAGTTCTGCATTAATTAGGATACAGGTTAACCTACAGAAATAGAGAGACTCAAAATGTAATGGCTCAAACACAATAGATGTTAATTATTTCTCATCCCATAGTTCAGGGTAGACAGGTTCTGCCTCAGCAAATTATTCAAGTACTCAGGTAGCAAGATGACTCTACCACTTTCTCAAATCACCTGTTTGGCCAAACCTGGATCTTGACTTATTTGCCTTCTAGCTAAAGAGTACAGGAAAGAGAACCTTTCTCTGGAGAGCAAAGATGTACTAGATCTTAAGATGTAGTGCTGAAAGTGGCATATATTACTCCTGTTCAAGTTTGTGTTGGCTCCAAGGCCCACACCTAACAGCGGGGAAAGCCAGGAAGTATAATCCCACCACATTCCCAGGAAAAAAGGGAGAACAGATTTTGGTGGATAGTAGATAGTTTCTACCACAGCCACTATCTGTGCTGTTTCTAAATATCTGATAAGGTAGATGACAATGTAGAAGTGAAAAGGTTCTTATAAATCAGTAAGAAAAATTAAAACATCCTAAAAGAAATAAGAAAAAATTACAAACCGAGTTTTTAAAAAAGGAGATAATACTTTCATATATAAGTTTAACTAATTTTTTACAAAGGAGCCAAAAATATTCAAGGGGAAAAGGATAGCCACTTCAATAAATGGTTTTGGGGAAACTGGATTTAACTGTATATATACAGAAGAAATTGGACCCCCTACTTTATACCATATACAAAAATTAACTCAAAATGGATTAAAGACTTAAGCATAAGACCTGATATCATAAAACTCCTAGAAGAAAACATAGGGAAAAAGCTGTTTCACATTGGTCTTGGCAGATTTTTTTAGATATGACACCAAAAGCACAAGTAACAGAAGCAAAGACATTTAAATAAGTAGGACTGCATCAAACAAAAGCTTCTGAACAGCTGAAGAAACTATCCACAAAATGAGAAGGCAACCTGTGGAATGGGAGAAAATATTTGCAAATCATAGATAAGGGGTTCACATCTACATTATATAAAGAAATCATGCAATTCAGTAGCAAAAATCAAAAACCAAGCCCCTAAAAATCTCAGGTGAAAAATGGACAGAGAAACTAAATAGACATGCATGAGATTACAATGAGGTGAAAAATTAAAAGGAACTAAAATGTTTAAAAATAAAATAATAATTTGAAGTAATATACTTTAAAATATAATTATTTAATAACAAATAGAATGTTATATATAACATTAATTTGTACAATATAAATATGTAATATAAAATATAAGCAATGATTAAGATATACCTAGTTGTTATATGTTATAATTCCTCTTTAACTTATGTTGTAGAAGATTATTTAATGACATGGAAAATAACACTATACTAACTTTAAATAGCTCATAAATAATATATAATATATAGCCTTAAATTTATTTTTAAAGTCTATTGTATAAATACATGTCCAGATAGATAGGATAGTCATCAAAATATTTAGAAGTGATTATTTCTAGATAGATTATGATTTTTGTACAGAATGATTTCCCATATATTCCTCCAACCCCATAAAATTCTGTTCCCTCTGTTCTAGCTGCTCTTTGTATATAGTGTACAGTTTTCAAATTCCATGTTAGTTTCTGATGCTGTCTCTTGAATAGACTGACATTTGTGTTTTATATACTACTCTACCACACAGGAGTGACTAAGCTATAATGTTTCCCTTAGAAGCATATTTTAGATGACACTCTGGTTACTTCTGCCCATTTGATTTGAATTTAACTGTATATATTACATACGTTTTTTATTATGTATATTGTTTTTACATTATATACTTTAATATAATTTATAGTTTTAACCTATATAATGCTAAGCAATAAGTGAAATACTATTCCATAGCAGTTTACCTATTTTCTATTCACAGACACAATGAAGTACACAATAGAGTGAGAGTGTCATTAGTGTATATGTTAAGTCATGGGGGTAAAGCTGACCAGAAGATAGCTGCCCAAATTATAAATCAAAATCAATTATCAGTGTAAGTGAAAGGTGAATTAATGTATTTCTGTTGTTCATCTATCTGCTAAGTCACCTCAGTCGTGTCCGACTCTGTGCAACCCCATAGACGGCAGCCAACCAGGCTTCCCTGTCCCTGGGATTCTCCAGGCAAGAACACTGGAGTGGGTTGCCATTTCCTTCTCCAGTGCATGAAAGTGAAAAGTGAAAGTGAAGTCGCTCAGTTGTGTCCGACCCTCAGCGACCCCATGGACTGTAGCCTACCAGGCTCCTCCGTCCATGGGATTTTCCAGGCAGGAGTACTGGAGTGGGGTGCCATTGCCTTCTCCGGTTGTTCATCTATAAACCTCATCAATAATTCTCTTCCATTTTCTCCCCTTTAATTACAGCTGTTAATAACTAACAAAAGTGTGTGAATTTTACCTCTCCTGCCTTTCTGTAATCAAAGGTAGAAACCTTAATGAGTAGTGAAATTAGAGAAAGTGAAGAAGCAGAAGAGATTTCTTTCAAAACCCCTAAATTAGCTGTAGATTTGTTTTCTACAGAATTTTAAGTCCCAACCAAGACTTGAGTCTTCCTGAACATCTGTGCTCTACCATACCAGTATATACCATGCCATTCTGTGCTGACTTTGTCCTGATACAATCTCCCACTAATAACTTTCTCTCTCAAACCTTTCTGTCAGGCATCTTGGACTTTTGTTCAGTAGTAAACAAATTTCCTATTTCAACATCAACAAATTATAAATATTTCAAACATATAGAAAAATATAAAAATAATATAAATGTTCATGTGTCCATTACTAAAGTTAGCAAACTAGATTTAGATAAAATTTTTTTAAGGAAATCAGATACAGATATATTTTAAATCCCTTTGTGACTCATCTCTTCCATTTCTTCTTTCCTTGTTCCCTTGTTTCTACCCTAGGGACAGCCACTATTCTGAGGTTACCATCTTTTATTCTAACCATGTTTTCAATACTTTTTACAAATTCACAAAGTATATATTCATAAGCAATTTTAAAAATTGCTGTGTGCCTTTAAAGAAACTGTATACAGTGGCATTGTGCTTATTCTGCAACTTAATATTTTTAATTAACACATTATGGTTTTGAAACTTATCTAAATATATATAACTCATTCATTTTAGCATCTGTATTAAATGCCTTTTTATAAACTGCATTTGATTTACATATGCTATTGAAAGTATTTGAGTGATTTCTAATAGTTTACTATTAAAATGATGCTCCTGTGAATATTCTTGTACATATTTTCATATACACATACATCTGCACCGGAAATTACTAAACCACAGAGTATATACATAGTCTGCTGCTGCTGCTAAGTTGCTTCAGTCATGTCCGACTCTGTGCGACCCCATAGACAGCAGCCCACCAGGCTTCCCCGTCCCTGGGATTCTCCAGGCAAGAACACTGGAGTGGGTTGCCATTTCCTTCTCCAATGCATGAAAGTGAAAAGTGAAAGTGAAGTCGCTCAGTCATGTCCGACTCTAGCAACCCCATGGACTGCAGCCTACCAGGTTCCTCCGTCCATGGGATTTTCTAGGCAAAAGTACTGGAGTGGGGTGCCATGGCCTTCTCCGATAGTCTAGTACTACCCAAAGAACTGCACCACTGCATACTGTCTCCAGTACTGTATAGGTGTACCCATTTTCCCACATCCTCCTTAGGGCATAATATTGCAGATATTTTAATTTTTACCAGTTGTTGCGTTTTAAATGGTATTTTCTATTTTCATTTCCCTTATCACTAGTGAAGTTGAGAATTGTTCATCATTCCTGTTTTTTCTGCTGTGAATTGCTTACTCATATCCTTCATCATTTTTCTTTTTTTTTTTTAATGTTTTTAAAATTTTATTTTATTTATTTTTGGCTATGCTGAGTCTTTGTTGCTGCACATGAGGATTTCTCTAGTTGTGGTGAGCAGGAGCTGCTCTCTAGTTGCAGTATGCAAGTTTCTAATTGCAGTGGTTTCTGTTGTGGAGCACTGGCTCTAGGGTGTGCCAGCTTCAGTAATTGTGGCACATGGGCTTAGTTGCTCCACAGCATGTGGAATCTTCCCAGATGAGGAATCAAACCCATGTCTCCTGGATTGGCAGGCAGATTCTTAACCACTGGACCATGAGGGATGTCCTGTTATATTTTCCTTATTGATTTGTAGGAATTCTTTTTATGTTATGGATACTAATTGTTTGTTATATATTAAAGGTAACAAAGTCCAGGAAGTTCCCCCATAGTTCAGTGATGCTGCCACTGCAAGGATCTTAGTGGGTTCCATTCCTGGTTGGACAACTTAAGATCCTCCATGCTGTGCAGCGCAGGCCACCCCCCGCCCCTACAAAAGTAACAAAGCCTAATGCTTTTAAATTTATATCTATGAACAGAAGATTTGAATTTTTATGTAATCATAAATTATCATTCTTTTCCATTATTGTATTTTTTATGCTTCTGCCTAGATATCATATGGTTATTAATCTGTGTTTTCTTCTAGATGTTCTGAATTTTTTTTTTATAGACTTAGCCTTTAATCCTTTTGTAATTTACCTGTATGTATGGTTTAAGATAGGAATTCTATATTTCCTCTTTCTAGATAACCACTTGTCCTAATACCATTTGTTGAACAGTCAAATTTGGACTCATCTCTATTATAAATCTGTTGGACAATCTGATTTGGACTGACCTCTTTTATGAATCAGTTCCCTTATACATGCACATTTATTTCTTGGTTTTGGGATTGTTTCATTGGTCTTTTTGTCTGTTCCTGTCCAATATCACACTGTCTGTTCTTCAAAATTATATTGATTTGTAATGGTCCTTCTCTGTTACCTTTAGAATCAGCTTATTGCTCTGTGTGTAGTTTAATTGGGATTACATTTAATTTATAGATTACTTGGATGATGTATTTTAATCTCGAGTCTTCTCATCTCAGCACCGGTTTCCTCTGTCAACTGAAAGTAGAGTGTTTCTGTGAAACCTTTTATAAGCCAAAGTGGCATAAAACAAAGGAGCAATTACCTTAGGACACATCTTGCCAACAAATGCACAGAGTAAATAAAACACAGCTGCTAACAGGCACAGTTCAAAGCTCCGGTGGCTTGGTGCTGAGAGGCTGAGTGTAGTTTCTGGGGAAGGACTTGGCAGTGCCAGTCTCGCAGCTTGGGATGCGCACTACCTCTGTAACAACTCACCCCAAAACAAATGCTGAATGCTATTTTTGCTCTCTCTCTCTTTATTTTTTAAAGTGAAAATCCTCTTTAGATTTCTTTCAGTTAGCAAAAAATATATACTAATGTAAGCCTTTCATAAAAGTGAAATAGCATCAAGCAAGCTTTCAGAAAGTGGTTGCTGCTGCTAAGTCACTTCAGTCATGTCCGACTCTGTGCGACCCCATAGACGGCAACCCACCAGGCTCCCCCGTCCCTGGGATTCTCCAGGCAAGAACACTGGAGTGGGTTTCCATTTCCTTCTCCAATGCATGAAAGTGAAAAGTGAAAGTGAAGTCGCTCAGTCGTGTCCAACTCTTAGTGACCCCATGGACTGCAGCCTACCAGGCTCCTCCATCCATGGGATTTTCCAGGCAAGAGTACTGGAGTGGGGTGCCATTGCCTTCTCCATCAGAAAGTGGTAGATACCTATATTTTTAGGATTTTTTTCTTACATCATTCAGTTAATGTTTATAATTTTCTTCCTGCTGATGTGGAACATCTTTTTTTTTCTATTATATAGTGTCTGTTGCTTTTTTGGATATATTTGCCTTATATTCCTTACATATTTCATTCATAATGCATATGAATGTAACTTTATTAATATACTGACAGTTTTTTAAAACAACTTTATTAAGATAATTTTCATACCATAAAATTCACCCATGATAAATACACAATTCAGTCAAGAAAATTTATAAAATTTATAATTTTATTTTAGAAAACTTCTGTCACCCCTAAAAGTTCCTTTATACCTGTTTGCGGCTAATGCCAGCTCCCACTGTCAGCCCCAGACAACCACCAGTCTGTTTTATGTGTCTGTGGGTTGCTTTTTCTGTAGATTTTATATAAATGGAATCATACAATTTGTGGCTTTTTGTGTTTGGCTTCTTTTACTTAGCATGGTATTTTTTGAGATTTCATCAACTTTGTACCATGTACCAGCAGTTCATTCATGTGCAAGGCTTTGCGTCATCTATTGCTTTTATTTCTCAATGCATGGATATCCAGCTATGGAGATTCCTTATTCATTAAGTGGTTATTATATTTTCCTTTTAATTCTTTGAGCAAAATTTCCTTTGAACATTTTTTTTTTCTAATTATTTACTTATTTGGCTGCAGTGGATCTTACTTGCAGTATGTGGGATCTAGTTCCCTGGCCAGGGATCGAACCAGGCTGCCTACATTGGGAACATAGAGTGTTAACCACTGGGCCACCAGGGAAGTCTTACCTTTGAACATTTTATAAAACTTGCTTTAAGGTCTGCTTCTACTAAATCAAATATATTGGCCTCTCAGGCAATATTTATTGCCTCTTTTTTTTCTCTGAGTATGGCAGACATTTTAACGTTTCTTTGCATGTCTCATAATATTTTGTTGAAAATTGGACTTCTGAAATTACAATTCTGAAAGATCTGGGTTCTTTACCCCATCCTACCTGCTAAGGGTTATTTTTGTTGAGTTGGGTAGTTGATTGGGTCATTGTGTGCCCAGACTAATTCTGCAGAATCTGTCTATTCTGCTGTATGCTGCTACTGGTCTCTTTGCTCAGTTTCTTTTTTATTCTTATTTTTAAGCCTGGATCTCGGTGATTCATCCCTGAGTCTGCATAGTTTGGTAGTCAGTCTGTGATTGGTCAGAAATTGCACTCAAATATCTCAAACCAGTAAGGCTTTTACCCTTTGGGTAAATGTGATTTTTGCTGGGGAGTGTATTCAAAGTCTAGTCCTTCTTACCTTGCTTTTTTTCCTCCTGTGTCTTCGAAGGTCTCATCTGGATGTACAAATAGCCTTCCTATTAATCTTGGGTGGCCTCAGCCTACAAAGGCTTGGAACGGGATTTGGATTCCCAGCCAGAGATTGAGACCATGTTACAGCAGTAAAAGCACCAGATCCTAGCCACTAGACCAGTGATCAGTGACAAGGGCCCTGGTCCTTTGTCCAGAAAAGAATTTCCAGAAAGACAGAAAGTAGTGAAGCAAGTAAAGTATTTATTAAGAGGAAAAAAAGAGTACGGTATGTGTGGATAGACACACAGGCAAACTCAGAGGAAGAGTCTCTGAGTCATGCCCTCTTGGCAGTTTAAATCATTTATATGGGCATTTCTTCTGGTTTTCCTTTGGGCAGTCATTTTGCTTTGCCTTATTCACAGTCCATATTTGGTATTCTTAGGATCCTTCCTGTGGTGCATACATTTCTTAGCCAGGATGGATCCTACCGAAGAGGCGTATGGGTAGCTCATCCCTTGACATTGCTCCCCTCTTTGGCCTGCAAGTAGCTTTTCTGTGCATATGTAGTCAGGGAGGTTTTGGGACTTCAGGAATAAGAGATATGTGGTCTGGGCAGGGCCCAGCCTCCTCGCTTAATTGTCCTGTTACTCTTGTCTTGGAGTCTCGGTCAATAGAGAATGAATCTCCAATTGCTTTATGGTGGGAGGTGGGGGTCATGGGTTGGCATCTACCTCATGCTTCACTATCAGTTAGGGATACATGGTAAGTTTCTGCTGTTTCATTTCCAGGGTCTTTATGTTAAATTTATGGCTAATCTGCTCAGATGATCACCTCAGATGAGACTAGGACCATAGTCTCAGACTAGCAGAGCTACTGGTTTTCCTGATGCACTTCCTACCAAGATTACTGCTTTTGTTAAATATCTCTAGACAGGGTACTCACCCTCTATGATGGCCCATACTTTGTGGAGTGTGTTTCTCTCTGAATAAATCTACTTCTTGCCTATCTTAAAACGAAACAAAACCCTCTGGACATGAGTTTTTTAACCCTTTGCTCCAAATCAAGTTAGTCTCTCTGGCAGTGAACCTGCTGGTTTTCATTGCCACCATTATCCTAATAGAACTATTATGTAACTGAATGGAGATGGGACCAACCCTAGGCAAAAATGCCTCACCTTGCCAGTATTCTTACCCAGAGGTCAACAGTTTTTCAATATATTGTTTGCTTTTGGTTGATTTCCAGATCCTGTAATAGGTTTAAGTGAAAGCTGCTCAGTCATATCCAACTCTTTGCAAGCCCATGGACTGTACAGTCCATGGAATTCTCGAGGCCAGAATACTGGAGTGGGTAGCCTTTCCTTTCTTCAGGGGTTCTTCCAACCCAGGGTTCGAACCCAGGTCTCCGGCATTACAGATGGATACTTTACCAGCTGAGCCACAAGAGAAGCCCAAGAATACCGGAGTGGGTAGCCTATCCCTTCTCCAGGGGATCTTCCCAGCCCAGGAATCAAACTGGGGTCTCCTGCATTGTAGGCGGATTCTTTACCAACTGAGCTATCAGAGAAGTGTAATAGGTGTAAACACATACATTAAAAAAGAAGAAAAATCTCAAATCACTAACCTAACCTTCCATCTTAGGAACTAGAAAAATGAGAGGAAACTAAACCAAAGCAAGGAGAAGGAAGGAAATAATAAACATTAGAGCAGAGATAAATGAGGTAAGAAATAGAAAAACAATAGAATCAGCAAAACCAGAAGTTGGTTCTCTGAAAAGGTCAACAAAATTGACAGACTTTAGATAGACTGACTATATTTCTCTCCTACGCCTGCCATAACAAATTATCACAAATATGATGGCTTAGAGCAACAAAAATTTATTTCTGTCACAACTCTGGAAGCCCAAAGTCTAAAATCAAGCTGTCAACAGGATTGGTTCTTTGTGGAGGTTCTGAGGGAAGAGAATCCATTCCACACTTCCGCAAGTTTCTTGTGGTTGCTGGTAATCCCTAGCAGTCCCTTGGCATGTAGACTGGCATCACTCTGCTTTTGTTTTCATCTTACTTTTTCCCCTGTCTCTTTTTCTACTGTCTCTTACAAAAGAACGGATGAGAGTCTTAATTACACATGTAAAGCCCCTTTTTCCAAATAAGATCAGTTTCATAGGTTTGAGGAGTTAAGACATGGATATATCTTTTCCTTTTTTTTTTTTGACTGCACAGGGCTTAGAGGATTTTAGTTGCCCAACCAGGGATTGAACCACCACCCTTGACAGTGAAAAGACAGATTCCTACCCACTGAAGCTCCAGGGAAGTCACAAGACATGGATATATCTTTTATGGGCCACCATTCAATCCACTACACTGATACCTCCCCTCGTCCCACCCCCCCCCCCCAAAAAAAAAGATTTAAATTACTAAAATGGAATGGAAGTGTGATATTATTACCAGTATTACAGAAATCAGGATTACAAGAGAATACTATAAAAAACAGATGCCAATAAATAACCTAGACAAAATGGACAAATTCCTAAAAACACAAACTCAAAACTAACTGAAGAAGAAATAGAAAAATGTAAACGATTTTATAATAAGTAAAGTGATTGAATCATAGTAAAAAAATTCCACTATAGAAAAATGTAGTACCAGATGGCTTCATAGGTGAATTCTCCCACATATTTGAAGAATTACCAAATTCTTCCAAAAAAACAGAGGGAGAACTTCCTGACTCATTCTATGAGGGTAGCATTATCCTGATACCTTCTTATTTTTTCTATGCATATATTGTATATACATGCTTCAAAATTGGTATCATTTTGTTTTCACAAGTACTTTTTTCATATAAAATGCATTTTGAAATATTCTTGCCTTTAAATATTACTTGAAAATGTGATTTTAATGACTGCATAGTATTTTATTATATTAACATGCCATAGATTTTCATGTCCCTTTTTGGGCTTCTCTGGTGGCTCAGAGGTTAAAGCATCTACCTGGAATTCAGGAGACCCAGGTTCAATCCCTGGGTCGGGAACATCCCCTAGAGAGGGAAATGGCAACCCACTCCGGTACTCTTGCCTGGAGAATCCCATGGGTGGAGGAGCCTGGTAGGCTACAGTCCATGGGGTTGCAAACAGTCGGACACAACTGAGCGACTTCACTTCACTTTGTCCGTTTATATAAATCTGTAGTGACGATTTTTTAATACTAATTTTTGTATACCTCTTTGATAACTTCCTTAAGACAGCCTTTAAGAAATGTGTTCCCTGGTCAAAAACAAAGATTTGTTAATATTTTCTGTATAGACTCATTACCTTCCACAAAGATTATATCAATTTATACCTGAAAAACTATGTGCAAAAGTACCTATTCCTGATGTTATCAAAGCTGTGTTTTAAAATTAAATAAATATACCTATAAGAGCAACAGTTTGGATGAATGTAATACTCTTAATTTAGTATTATTTTAATTTTTTCCTACTGGTAAATTGCACGTTTTTATTTTGTGCTATGTAAACAACTCTTCAGAACAGTTAAAAGTTGAAGAAAAGAATGGATCATTAAATGGATAAGATAGTTAATGCTAAAGATAGTGATGATACATTAATAGAGTTGGAGTTCATATTTTATACCAAACAAACTGACAGCCAACATATTTTTACTAAGTACTTATATTCTCTTACATACTACTTTACATATGGAAGATATAGTACGGTTAGCTCACATTTTCATTGCAGGGCATTCATTCATTGATAATTTAACAGATATTTACTCAGTGCCTTCTGTGTGCCTTTTGTTGGAGATACAACATTTAACAAGATCCAGATGACCTCTGGCCCCTTAAAGGAGAATAAAAATATCAAAATAGTCTTATTCATTGACTACTTATTATTTTCCACTCATATTGATACTAACCTCATTACATACATTATTTTCTTTGATATTAAACTAATATTTGGAAACTGCATTTTGTAGACTTGCATGTGTCTGATCAAACCCATTCATATCAAATAAAATACTAACTTGCTTTTTAAAAGGCCTTTAGGTATTAAAAGTGTGGTGCTTTTGTGATAAGCCTAGAATGAACACACACGCACATACACACAAAGCCTCATTCTATTTAAATGTTGTAACACTTTCAGTCTTCAGGCTATTGGTAGTTATGAGTTTAAAAGGCTAAGGAAGCTGATTCCCACTTAGGGCTAAAATTTATTTGTCCTGCTTCTATGAAATTAGAGCTAAGAATAATCATAAATGCCTTTTTAGTTTGGCTTTGATTGCACCTTCTACATAGAGGCTATTAGCACTGTTGCATAAAACTCTAATGGCTCTTGCCAGAGGAGACTGAAAAAACAGTCAGATGTTGTTGAAGAAGCTCCCTGAATTTTACTTCTTGATTACAAGAAGATTCACTCACCATCTTCATAGATTTCCTGTAAACCAGATAGTTTTCTCTAAGAGATCAAAATCTAACAGAGAAAAACTGGAATGTTTTTACCAAATAGGCAGCGTTTAAAATCAGAATAAACCTCTGTATCTCTTTAAAGAAATCTATTATAGGTACCATGTATGGAACTTTGGAATAAAAAACAGAAACTTAATTTTTGTCTGATAATTTTAAACCATTACTTAAAAAGATATTTAAGGCACAGTCTGTTACACCTGCAGTCTTACTTAGTGGGTACAAAAATGCTTAGTTATAACTTTTAGAAGCGGAATCATTGTTCCTGCAGAAAAATGGATCCTGTCTTTCTTGACCTTCCTTCCTTCTTTTTTGAATGTCCTGAGCTAATGCTTTTTCTGTGTTCGATTACTGCTGAGCACAGCAGAGCTTGTTGCTGGAACTGACTTCAGTATGGACATGTGAATGTTTATAATAAGAAAAGCCAAATTATTTTCCATGGACTCTACACTTGAAAGCTTTGATACACTGAGTAACGATATGCCTCCCACTGCAACCCCCCTTATACTTGACTACTCTATTAAAATATGAAAACATTTTGCTTTACATGTTTAACTCAAAGCCCGCTTTTTTTAAATGTAAAGACCAAAATGTCTGTGGTTCTTATCCTTACTGTATTTTTTAGAAAACATTTGTAATCTTAAATCAGCTTTAGAGTACAACTTAAAAACCATTTTAAAACCTACTGAATTGATTTATTAGGAAAACAAAAATAATCAAAATGATGTTAGTCTTAGGTAAGCATTGATAAAAACTAAATCAGTTGCTAAGAATTGAGCCACTTTTTAAAATTTAAAATGTGACCAATGTAATTCTTAAGGTTTTCACATGTGCTCAGGCATCATTTCCTCCAGAAAATCTTCCTTAAACCTCCACATTTGTTCCAGTGCCTCTCTACTAGAACCCTGTATAATTAAATCATACTATTACATGCTTGTCTCCAATACTTGGCCAAATTCTTCATGGTTATGTACTCAAATACACACATATAAACACAGACTCAACCCTTAGCATCATTCTTGGCACAGTGTAGAACCTCAAGAAATACTTTTTGAACTGAACTGTTGAATAATTATTTTTTAACTTTTTTTTATTGGTGTATAGTTGATTAACCATATTGTGTTAGTTTCAGGTGTACAGCAAAGTGATTCAGTTATACATATACGTATACATACATCCTTTTAAAAATTCTTTCCCCGTTTAGACCATTAACATAATATTGAGCAGAGTTCCCCTTTGCTATAGAATTAAGTCCTTGTATCATAGTACAAATTAATAGAAAATTCAGGTGCAAAGAAATGTAGCTATCATATATTAATGTACCATATATCTAAGATTGTTCCTGTCAGAGGCTATCTTTGAGCTATAAAAGATCAGACCCCATTCAGTACAACACTTGTTGTAGTTCAGAAGAGCACTAATCTGTTTCCTTTCCATTAATGGTTCTGTATATCCTAGAAATGCGTATTAACTCTTCCCTGAAATTTCAGTGTGAGAAACTTTCAGATTGCCTATATCTGGAATAATGCTTCCTGAATTAAAATTAAGGCTTTATATTCTTCATGCTAAATACTTTTGGCGTTTCAATACTTCAGTCTCAAAAGTGCACTCAAAAGATGATATTTAAATAACACAATCAAAAGATGAATGTGGGAAAATTCTAGATTCCATTCTAAGTTGGAATGCCAAAAATTCTTCTATTTTCAACAGTCCTGTTTACTGACATTTATGTTTTTCTGGTTTACGTACCTAAAGATCTGAGTTTCAGTCATGTTAATAGACTTTCTCCTTTCTGTGTCCTCCTTCAGTCTTTTGTCTCTTCACATCTTCTTGCTTCCAGCTATGAAACTATACCCATATCATCACTTCCTGTTGGTCATCAGGACCATAGCCGAGGAAGAGCCCCATTTTAGTATGGGAGTGGTACAGTTGGTAAACAAAAGTCTGCTATTTAACTAAGCAGGAGGCATGCCCTGTGGTGGAGTAAAAACTGAAAGAATGATGAAACTTTTTACCTTTGAATAATTTAGGACCCTGTTTTTCATGGGCAAAAATTCCTGTAGGCAGGCTCTTAGATTATTTTGATTACATTGTTATATAAATATGTATAAAAAAGCCTGGGTTAAAAATGTATGCTTTTGGCTTTTCTACAAGTATAAAACCAAAACAGTTATTTAATCCCAAGCAAATCTATAAAATCAGTGAAATTCAAATTGACAATTAATTAAATATAATAACTGATAATGATCCATTGACCCTAAATTGCTCCTCGAAATGTAAGTTATGATATTCTCTTCAGGGTCGAGTTCTCAGTGCCTGTACTACCTTATGCCTATAGTGACTCTGTTCTCTCACCACCCTGTTTGCTTTGTTAGTATAGCATCCACTGATGTCATTTTATCTTCACTGTGTTTCAAGTATGTCATTGACATTTTCAGTTTACCGTCATTTTAAGTTCAGAATCTATTCTCTTTAACCTAGGACCACTGGAGTAAAACTGCTAGGCCCACTGTTTGTAAACAAAAGCATTGGCACAGAAATCACATGGCAATACTCCAATAAAAGATGATCATCTGTATAATCCTGGGTTAAATTATATCCTTTAAAATGATTTATTAAAATGAAAGCAAAAAATGTAAATTCTCACAGATAATTTGTGGAGGGCAAAAATTATGTGATTATATCCCCAGCTTCCATTATAAGGAAAGCTACTCTAATTATTTTTGCCTCCAAGTATATATGTGAGTGACAAATAGATTTGAGACTGGGATGGGGCAAAAGAGATTTCCTAAAGTATATACTCAGGCCAGTATAGTCTTGGTGTGAGTCCCTTGAAGTATGCTGCTTTAATTTACTCACCTTTGTCACATAATTTTACTTGATTGGTAATTCTGCTGTGTTTATTAAAAATGAAGATTGTTTAGCAGAAGGGTGAGATGGAAAATAATGAATGTCTGAGGGACTAAAATTCATGGATATTTAAAAGACAGTTGAAATGATATACATTAAAGCTTTTAAATCAAGTATTTGTGGAGTGCATGAAGTTCCTTACAAAGTTCTGAGATTCCCCGGAGCGCAGAGATAAAACATGATCACTAAATAAACAAATAGCAGCAGCAACAACAAATCCTAGGGAGAGGGGAATCTGATTTCTGGGCTTCCCAGGGGGCACTAGTGGTAAAGAACCTGCCTGCCAATGCAGGAGACATAAGAGACACAGGTTCCATCCCTGGGTCAGGAAGACCCCCGGAGAAGGGCACGGCAACCCACTCGAGTATCTTTCCCTGGAGAATCCCATGGACAGAGGAGCCTGGCAGGCTACAGCCCACAGGGTCACAAAGAGTCAGACACAACTGAAGCAACTTAGTGCAGGACAGAATTGCCACATTATATTTAAATGTCCTATTCTTAACCAAAAACCAGACGTATAAAGAAACAAGACGATATAACCCATTCACAGAAACAAAAAGGGGCCAATAGAAACTGACCTCAAGGAAGCCCATACTAGAACTTACTAGACAAAGATTCTATTAAATCACCTCTTTATGAACGAAGATCATAAATATGATTAAAGAGCTAAATGAAACCACGTCCAAAGAAATAAAAGAAAGTATGAGAACAATGTTTTACCAAAGAGAGAGTATCAACAAAGAGACAGAAATTATAAAAGGAAACCAAGTAGAAATTTCTGAAGTTGAAAAGTGCAGTAACTAAACCTAAAACACAGAGAAGGATTTGGCAGTAAAGCTGAACCAACAAAAGAAAAAATCCATGAACTTAAAGATCAGTTGAGATGATCCAGTCTGCAAAAGGAGTAGATAATTTAAGTCTGATTTAAAATATAGTGTAAAGTAATTAACCTCCAATTAAAATAAATAAATTATATTTTTAAAAAAATAAAATATAGTGCCTAAGGCAAACATTATAAAGTTTTGATGGGCTTATACTGTATGAAGATATATCTCTATGATATAATAGCACAGAAGATGGAGAGTAGAGCTATAAAGGGGCATAGTTTTTGTATTCTGTTGAAATTAAGTTTGCATTAATCCAAACCAGTTTGCTTACGTTAAAGTGTTAACTGTAATCCGCAGGCAACCACTACAAAAATCTTAAAAAGATCTAGTAAAAGAAACAAGGGACTTAAAACAGTATACTATTTTACAGACCTCATGAGGAGATACTATTCTTATCTCTCTATAGATGAGGAAACTGAGGCTTAGAGAGGTTATACAGCTTAAGTACATAATAGAATCAAGACTCAAAACCAAATCTTTCATCAAAATCCTGTATTATAGGTCCTCTATGGGAAATAGGTGAAATTCTTGGGTAGAATATAGAAATATTTAAGCTTTATTATTTTAATAACCATCTTTTGTAAGTACCATACTCTCTAGTCTCTTATCAGATCAGGAATTTAAATTGGGGTCAGTGTTTCCCCAAAGTGTCGTTGCTAGTTAAGTGGTAGGTCTGAGATTTGAATGCAGGTGTATGTGGTTCAAGGCTTTCTATTGGACCATGCTGCTTTGAGGTTGCAACCCAAATATTGAGATGGTTTTAGCACATTCACAACTAGATGACACATGCTTCTAAGTAACTGAAAGAGGATGATACAGACTTTACAGAAAAGCAGTATTAAATTTTCCTTTCCTGGCTTTGTAATTCACAGATAGAAGCTTTGTTTTCCTCTTTCATAGAACCTGAAGTAACTCAGTGCTTTTAAATAAAATAACCAAGTAAAAATTTAGGTGACATGTTTCTAATTTTACTTTATATCAATTGACAAATTCAACCATATATTAAAGATATTTACAGTGATGCAAATTTAACCCAGAACTTGCTTTGATCTCTTTAAATTTGTAAAAATCTACTTTCTCTTTGCATCCTAGTTAAGTGCAGCTTAAAGTCTTCTCAGAAAGATACACAAATGCAGGCAGGCAATCGTTGTTTTGCATCAATAAAGGAGGACTAGAATTTCATGATTTAATTTTAAGACAGCTCTTATTTATTATCATCTTGATATTTATATTCTTGACTTTTATCAAAGACTATTTAGAATGCCCATTGCTCTCAGAAAAAGAAGAGTTTGTTTTTTCTCGGCTTCATTAAGGAAACTCAAGAGATTTCAGCATAGCTCTGTTACTACAAAATCTCTGCCCTTCCTGGATCTATATAAGGAGGCCACTGTTTAAAGTTCTTACGTTAGGGGAAATTGCATCAAATGCTTAGAAAAATGACACATTTTCTTTCTCCTAACTCCTAATTAATTTCCCTCTTCAAACAAGTTCCAGGAATTTATACTTTCCTATAAAATAAATGTGTAGTGGAACACCCTATAATTCTAAGCCTCTGAATTTGTCTTTAGGATATCCCAATTTTCCTTTACTATTTTGAGTATTTACTACTGTGAGTTTGGGTTCCAAACTCGACTGATTTTAGAGATCAAGTTGATCAAATGAATAAAGAAAGCAAAAGTAATATATAAAGGAATACTGTAATATGTAAGGAACATATATATATATATATAATATAAGTAATATATAAGGAATCTGAAAAGAATATGGATGTTCAAAAGCATTCAGAAGCCTTTCAGCTTTTTCAGACTATTAAAATGATTAAAACAAAAGCCTCATGGTTTCTCAATTTAGATATTATAGACTTCTTCCCATAGCAATTGGTACCAAGTAGTCAGAAACAAAATTTGTGTTTAAAAGTTACATTTGAGTGAGTTCCCTACCAAATTTTTGCATGGTGAAGACCACTGAGAATCTCATACTGCCAGATTAACTCATATTTGTATAAACCTTGAAAGA
This sequence comes from Bos indicus, assembly GCF_029378745.1. NCBI lineage: Eukaryota > Metazoa > Chordata > Mammalia > Artiodactyla > Bovidae > Bos > Bos indicus. Next base: position 52,916,753 of record NC_091774.1, on the reverse strand, counting down.
ATGCTTATCCTGCCATTTCTGAGGATATATATGAATTCTAATGTATCAATGAATATGAAATTTATGGTTGTACATGCAGATCTCTATAGGGATAGAAGTTTGTGCACATCTACTGGTTTGAAATTGAACAAACAAGTGTACTTAGAGAACATTCTTGTGCCTTGTCATGTAAATGCTAGACAGGGCTCAGATGCATCTTTATCATGCATGTCCTTGTCAAACTTATAGTTGGGACACTTTCATTGTAAGCTTTAAAAGTTTTTACCTTACTTTAAATTTATAAGAAATACATGTAGCTTTTGGGTTGTATCTGATTCGGCTTTGAAATAAAAATTGTCTATTTCAAGCTTTTGGATCTGTTTAATTGAAAAGAAGCAGAAATAGTAAGGCAGGCTGTTGAATTATTATCACTTGCACCTAGTGATCTGTATGAATCAAGGGTGACAAGAGTGGAAGCTGCAAAAGCAGGCCCCAGTTATAAGAGAGGGGAGGCACTGAAGGTTTATTTTGAGAGTGAAATAGATATAATCAGGCATTTACTTTATCTTAATTGCGTCGGCTTTACTCTGATGAAAAAATAACATTTAGCATGTAATTTACAGACTTAAATTTTAACCAGTCACTATTTCTCTTCTCTGAGCTTCACACTTATATATCATACTGTCTCTTGAGCTAAACCATTGTCTTCTCCAATTGCGCTTCTTCTTGTGTTCTTGGCTCAATGTATGATATCCACTCACCTGCCTAGATCAGACACTTGGAGGTAAAGGTTTACTTTCCCTCTGCCTTTCTTTCAACATCTAGTTAATCACTAAATCTTGTTGATTTCATTTCTTACTTATCTACTACCTTCCAGACATCCTGTTTCATCTGGGTTATTGCAGCAATCTCCTATTGCCCTGTATCTTGCCAACCCATTTCTACAGTGCAGCTAGGAGAATGCTTCCAAACCACGTATTTTACTTGACTGCTAGACTATGTTCATTAACGACTCATTGCATTTAAATTAAAGTACAAGCAAAACAAAAAATCTTCTGACTGCATGATCTGGACAGGACTTACCTCTTGATTCTTCACTTATTCTCCCCATTTCTCTTCCCTGTTATCCCAACAATGTACATCTTTTAGTTCTTCCAATATTCCTCTCTTGCCTCTAGGTTTTCACAAAGGCTTTTCCTCTTTGTTGACGTCTATCTGTCCCTCTCCTCCTTGGTTTTGCTAACTCTTGCTTATTAAGATTTTCACTTAATCATTATCTATTCTGGACAGCCCTCTTGTCTTTTTGCTTCATAACTCCTAATGATAGCATAAAATCTTAGCATAAAATAGGCACTTACAATGCCTATTTGTCTGTCTTTCCTTTTGGTTTGTTAAGTTCCGTGAAGGGAAGGATCTTGTCTGTTTACCCCTGTGTCTTCTGTGCTGAGTTCAGAGTTTGACATACTGGTAGTATTTAATATGTATCTGTTAAACAAATAATATGCCAGTCAGAATTCACATGCTAAAAAAAAAAAAGAAAAATGAGCCCATACTCAAGTCCCATATCAGAAAGGTAAGCCTAATGATGTTATATAACACTGGTAAAAATTTGTATAAGCTGGAAAAGAAATTAATTTCACAAAACTTTGTCTAATGCAGTAGTTCCAAACCTTTTTAGTAGTGGCATTTTTTATATGGAATCCCAAGACATAAAACATATATGACTCTGCATCCCTTCTCTCCCTCAAATCCTATTCTCTTGACCACAGGGGTAAACTTACAGGCCAAGCTGGTATGCAAGAGAGAGCATCACACCCCTGCCCCTTCCTCAGGGTTATTGAGCAGATTTTGGCACTTGACCTAAATTAGGTGATCTCTGGGATGGAAGGTGAAAGATAAGTTGAAAATGGCCTATTCTTCCCACTAGGAGACTCAGACCAACTCACAGGGAAAAGCAGTGATGAGAAACTTGGCAGAGTAAAGCTAGGAGTGAGGAACAGAGGAGAGGGGCAGAGACTGTCCTTGAATTGGGTAGTTCCTGAGCAAGCATCATCTTGTCCTTGTGATTTGTTTACCTGAGCCAACAAACTCCCATTTTGTGCAAGTTACTTTGAGTTGAATCTTTGTTATCTGCAGTTAAGAGACTCCTTACTAAAGGGTGATAGATGGTAATTGTAGCTTATATCAGCCCTTCCAGTAGGCAATTTAGAAGCATCCTCCTATCTGCAGTGTGCAAATGAGTTGGTGGGAGGGACAACTGTATGCCGAGCAATAGGAGATTGCAGCAATAATCCAAATGATATAGTTACTAAGTACTGTTATAGATAGCGATAAAGTACTCTGTGTGATAAGGATAAGTACTGTGATGGAAGAGTTTTTATAAAGCATTTTCAAGCTCTCTCCTTTTTTTCCCAGTAATTTAATTCTGTTTTAGGGAACTAATTCTTTTTAATTATTGGATTTTTATCAAAGTCCATATATGCGATCTACCTAGTAAACACAAACCAGGTTGAGACAGTACTACCCAAAATTGCTTTGAACGTCATGTCTCAGACCATCACTGGTTCAAACAACTGTAGTTAACTTGAGGCAGGGGTAGAGCCAGTCATAGGGTAATCATCTACTTCTTTTGCTTTGAATTCTAACCATTTCTTAAGTTTTGTACCTCCTGCATTAACTTTATGAACATGAGCAATAATACACCTAGGCCGGAAGGCCTCCAGCTATCTTATTCTTATCAACCAGAAAAATTGGTACATAGGTAAGTTAATGAATTCTGTAACCCTATAAAATTTGGGGAGTTCTGGTTGGGTTCCCAGAATTCTTAATATTCTCATCATGTTCTGGGGAACGTGATGATATGATGAAAGAAATATTTTAAAATTAATCTCTGTCTGGTAGAAGATACTTCCAATCACTTGACCCACCTCCTACCTAATGTAAATTCGTTAAGCCTCGTTTGAATTGCTGAAGCCAAGAGATGCCTTTACTGTGTTTGGTACATGATTAATGATACGTTTTTCTCTTAACTGGAATACAGTGAGAATAGCTTGCCTATGGGCTTCCGAGGTAGCACAATGGTAAAGAATTTGCGTGCTAATGCAGGAGACACGAGAGACTCAGGTTCAACCCCTGGGTTGGGAAGATCCCCTGGAGTAGGAAATGGCAAACCACTCCAGTATTCGTGCCAAAAAATTCCATGGACAGAGGAGCCTGGCAGGCTATAGTCCATAGGGTTGCAAAGAGTTGAACACAAGTGAGCAACTCCGTGTGGGTGCACATGTGTGCGTCCACGCGCGCACACACATACACACACAGACACACACACGCAGAGTGCCTCTAAGCTGGCTAATTCAGGGCATTTTTGTTGCTATATTAAACTCTGTAGAGTAAAGCATTCTTTCATTTATTCTGTAAATGTCTTTGAGCATCTGCTATCTGCCAGGCTCTGTGCCTGAAAAAGACTTAATCCATGACTTGCAGTAATACCCATGCAATACACAAATTATAGAAACACTAAGGAGGAACTGGTTAAATCAGTTTTGTAAAGCATTTGCAATATTAGTAAGCCATTGATAAATATTAGTTGCCTGTTAGCCATCATTATTACTATTTGAGTAGGTGAGAGAAGGGGAATGACATTGCAGGCTAAGAGAATAACTTAATTGGAAACGTGATAGTAAATGTCATTTTCCAGAATGACTTGTTGTGGTTGGGATATGATTACAGTACAGACAACAGTGATGAGAGATGATACTGATGAGAGGTAATTTGGGACTAGATTATAAAGGATCTTAGATACCAGCTAAAGAATTTTAACTTTTCAAAATGTATAGTGGGAGCTTAAAATTTTGGGGGATAGCACCACTTTTTCTTTCTGGTCTGATATTCAGATTTTCTTTTTTTATGGAAAATTTCCCATATACACCAAAGTAAAAATAGTAATATAATGACCCCCATGTATTCATTACTCAGCTTTAATGATTATCAATATGTAGCCAGTCCATTGACGACTTTTTATGACTTTTTTTATTTGAATTTATTTATTTTAATTGGAGGCTAATTACTTTACAATATTGTATTGGTGATTTTTAAGCAAAGCAAAAAAGGTGACTAACACTGCCATTCCCTTACATTAGTTGATCTTTACAGTGTCCCATGGAGTATGTGGTATTCCCACTTTCCCTATTTATAGAAGAGAGAACCATCAAAATAATGAAGTAAAGGTTCTGAGATTCTAACCCATATCCAGCTTATTTTCAGAACTCAAGTTCTTTCCCATGCTGCCTTTATAACTCTGAAGTAGAGCATGGTTCTCAGTTGCTCATTTGGCTACTTGATATATTGGTGCTATTGACCCTATTCACGATGGATTTCTACCTCCAGTCACTGTGCTGGAGTCACAGGGTCACCAGGATCTAAGTCTATGTAAATATTCAACCTAATCAGCTAAAATGACTATTTAGTCCAGTGGTTGTCAAAGTATGGTCCCCAGACCACCAGCAGCAAGTTGTTAGAAAATACAAATTCTCAGGCCCCACCCCCAATCTACTCAGAAACTTTGGGGATGGCAGCGCATGATGCCTGTATTCCCATTTGCTATGTTAAATAAGACGCTCCAGTGGTTTCCTGCAAACACAAGGTTATGACTATCTACCAAGAGCATTTCTGAAGCAAAAACCTCATATCAGCTGCATGTTCATTTTTTAACAAGTTCATGAAAAGTAGTCATAAGGTAAGAATTATTATTCAGACTTAACACCAGCAGTCTCTCTGGGGATGTTACATAACCTCATGGAAAGAAATCTTAAGGAATTTGCACTGTCTATATTTATAGTGCTTGCTGGTGCCATCTAGTGGTTTAAGCACAATGGAATTTGCAGTTTTATTACTGCTTTGAGGACACAATTTGTGGTTTTAAGTCAGTTTTATAGTGAATGTTTAATTAAATAACCAAAGTAAGAAAAAAATATTTTTCCTTACTATAAAACCTCCATTGAGAATTCTTAGATATAGCACAAAACACAAGCAAAAAAAATAGTTAAATTAGGCCACAACAAAATTTAAAACTTTTGTACATCAAAGGACACTATTGATAGAGTGAAAGGGTACCCCAACAAAGTGGGAGAATATATTTGAAAATCATATATCTAGTAAGATGTACTTAGTTGCTCAGTTTTGTCTGACTCTTTGCAACTCTTCGGACTGTAGCCCTCTAGGCTCCTCTGTACATGGAATTTGTCAGGAAAGAATACTGGAGTGGGTTGCCATTTCCTTCTCCAGGAAATCTTCCTGACCCAGGGATCAAACCTGTGCCTCCTGTGTCTCCTGCATTACAGATGGATTCTTTACTCTCTGAGCCATCGGGGAAGTCCATCTAGTAATATATATGTATCCAAATATATAAATATGTGCTAAATCATTTTAGTCATGTTCAACTCTTAGCAACCCTATGGACAGTAGCCCACCAGGCTCCTCTGTCCATGGGATTTTCCAGGCAAGAATACTGGAGTGGGTTGCCATGACTTCCTCCAGGAGATTTTCCCCACCCAGGGATCAAAGCCGTGTCTCTTACTTCTCCTGCATTGACAAGCAGGGTCTTTACCACTAGTGCCACCTGGGAAGCCCAAATATATAAATAGTACCCAAATATATAAAGAACTCTTACAACTCAACAACAAAAAGACAAACAACACCAATTTTAAAAATGAGTGGAAACTGTTATATTTAAAATGGATAACCAGTAAGAGCCTATCCTATAGCACAGGGCACTCTGCAATGTTTTGTGGCAGCCTGGGTGGGAGAGGAGTCTAGGGGAGAATCGATACATGTATATGTGTGGTTGAGTCGCTTTGCTGTCCACCTGGAACCATCACAACATTGTTAATGGGCTGTACTCCAACATAAGATGAAAAGTTTTGAAAAAGTGTGTATTGGTGGGCTGCCATCTATGGGGTCGCACAGAGTTGGACATGACTGAAGTGACTTAGCAGTAGCAGTAGCAGACATTTCTTCAGAGAATATATACACATGGCCAGTAAGCACTTGAATAGACACTCAACACTATTAGTCATTAGAAAAATGCAAAATCAAAACCACAATGAGATACCACTTGGGCAGCTTGAATAATTAAAAAACAAAACAAAACAGAAAATGGCAGATGTTGTTGAGATTGTAGAGAAACTGGAACGTTTATATATTGCTGATGGGGATGTAAAACAGTGCAGCCACTGTGGAAAACAGATTGTCTGTTCCTTAAATAGTTAGACATAGAATTTCTGTCAGGAGACCCAGCAATTCCACTACTAATTATATACCCAAGAGAATTGGAAACAGGTGTTCAAACAAAAACTTGTACACAGATGTCCACAGAGCATTATTCATAATAGCTAAAAAGTGAAAACAACCCAAAGATTCACCAACTAATGAATAAATAAACAAAATGTGGCATATCCATAAAATGTAATATTTTTTAGCCATGAAGTGAAAGTTGCTCAGTCATGTCCAACTCTTTGCAACCCCATGGACCATACAGTCCATGGAATTCTCCAGGCCAGAATATTAGAGTGGGTAGCCTTTCTCTTCTCCAGGGTATCTTCCCAACCCAGGGATCGAACCCAAGTCTCCCGCATTGCAGGGGGATTCTTTACCAGCTGAGCCACAAGGGAAGCCCGAGAATACTGGAGTGGGTAGCCTATCCCTTCTCCAGGGGATCTTCCGGACCCCAGGAATCGAGCCGGGATCTGGCATTGCAGGCGGATTCCTTACCAACTGAGCTATCAGGGAAGCCATAAAATGATGTACTAATTCACTGATGAACCTTGAAAATATGTTAAATGACAGAGGCTGGCACAAAAAACCACATATCATGTGATTCCATTTATATGGAATGTCCAGAAGAGGCAAATTCATTGAGTTAGAAAGTAGATTAGTCGAAGATACAGAGAACAGACTTGTGAACATAGTGGGGGAAGGAGAGAGTGGGATGAATGGAGAAAGTAGTATAGCTCTATATACACTACCATGTATAAAACAGGTAGTTGGTGAGAAGTTGCTGTATAACACAGGGAGCCCAGCAAGGTACTCTATGGTGTTCTAGAGGGGTAGGGTGGGGGGAGGGGAGGGAGACCCAAGAGACAGGTGAGATATAGATATATGTATATGTATGTAATTGTGGCTGGTTTGAGTGGTTGTATAACAGAAACCAATACAACATTTATAATGTTGTAGCAATTTTCCTCAACTTAAAAGAAGAAGAAAGTAGATTAGTGGTTGCCAGAGAGGGAGAGAAAGGTAGGAATGGATGTGACTACTTAATGGGTATGGGATTTCTTTTGGAAGCAATGCAGATGCCCTGGAATTAGATAGTAGTGATGGTTGTACAACATTGTGAGTGTACTGAAAGTCAATGAATTGCACACTTTAAAATAGTTCAATGGTGACTTAAATGTATGAATTTTCCCTGGTTTTAAGATCTCTGTTGATTTGCAAGAACCTTTATTTTTATTATTATTGATGTATTGATATATTTTCCCATCATTGTTGCTAATATGTATGTATTCTATTTGTTCTGCTTTTTTAACCGAAAATTGTTCAATGCATTGTTTACCATCTACACAGTTTCCACGATTTTTGTTTTGGTGGCTGTGCATATTTTAGTCACTATGTATATCATAACTTAAATCATTTCTCAAATGTTTAGTGGTTTTCTCTTTTTTTCAATTTTTAAGGAGTCCTGATCTAAATACTTAAATAAATAAGAATGTTTAAATTTCTTTGTAGATATTGTATTGATGTTTCTTTCCCAAAACAGAATTTCTGACTCTTTTTTTAAATTTTACTATTTCTATTGTGGTTTTTCTCTGATTGCTGTATAGTAAGAATATATGAATTTAGAATCCTACCAATAATGGATGAGGGAAAATGGAGGAAATTAATGTTTATAGAATGTCCATTCTGTTCCAGGCACTGCATATGGATCCTTTTCATCTATTATTTCATTCAGCTCCCATGCCTAATCTTATAAACGGACTAGAAATGTTGACATAGCTAGTAAGCAGATGAGCAAATATCAGAAAACAAGCATTTTGTCTCTCGAGTTTTATACTGTCCCCACATCTTTACCAGTATTGGGCTCTACCTTTTTTGAGTTCCTACTTATTAGAAAAATTCAGTGTTTTTCCAAGTGATTGTTTAAGATTTATATTTATTCTTTACTTAGCAACCTACCTATACCTTTTATTTTATATTAATAGATTTTAAACTGAATTTAACATTTAAACAGCAAGCATTGTATATCAGAGCTTTTTCATAATTTTTTTGCTTTTGTTTACTCTTTTATAGGCTCTTGATGGAAATGTGTATGACCATCTTAAGGATTATTTAATCGCCTTCAGCCGGACTGAGCTAGAGACATGCCAAGCTGTGCAGAACACATTCCAGTTTTTATTAGAAACCTCCAGCAAGGCAAGTTACCTTCAGTGAAGTATGCGATATATCCATTTAGAATCAAAAATGTCTTTAGATACAAACAAAATGAATGTACCAATGACATTAGAATGCTTTAAAGGACAAATTTTTTGAAAACAGTATTCCTTCTAACAAAGTTGAAAGGTGTTTCGTTCTTCTTGATGAAGGTCAAAAAGGGAGGTGATGATACAGGCTGTCTCAGGACAGCAGTCATTATTAGCATGTCTGTTGCTTTTGAAAAGAATAGTTTTAAGAACTTTATTTTCCACTCAAATTAATTTTGAATGCATTCAGTTCATAAAACAACAGAGTCATGTGTCGATGCGAAGAATAATAAAGGGACACAAAAAGGAAAATTAAAATTTTATAATTGATAAACAAATTAATGTTATAATTAACTTGCTTTAAACAATTAACCTTGCCTTCTATATGCTGTCATTCTTTGATAGTTATCTTTTCATTCAAGTTTGCTAGCATGTCACACTGTTTACATAGAAAATAAATCAAATTGTTTTTCTTTAGGATCTGACAGATTAAAATTTTTTACAGTAGAGAAAGTATCCTTTGGAAGATAAATTGTTCCTGTGGTTAATTAATCTTATTTTCTTTCTGATAAATTAAGTGCATAGTAAATGTTTCCTGACTGAATGCATTTATTAAAATACATTCATTTTATGACTATTATTTTAAAAGATCCAGTTCAATTCTCATTTTTGGCCAGAGGAGTGGGAACTGGCCAATACCTTAGAAAGTTGTTTGGAAAGGAATCAGGGTATCCATATTACAAGACAGAGGCCAAAGACAGGAAAGAAAAGGGCGCAGTCTATGTCCCTTTTCTTTTCCTGAATTGCCTCCATGTGTATTTATTATTTTCAGTGTACCATAGCTCCAATTCTATTTTTAGAAAAAAATTTTAAATGCTAAGTTCTCGTGGAAATACAAATATCACTAGTCTGGTGCTTTGAAATCTTGTCATATTTTTGTATTCTTATATTTTTACCCCTAGGATTCAATAAAAGATGTAAAAGGATGAACATATAGAGAGGATAAATGGATGGGTAGATGGATAGTTATGAAAGAAAATGTAGAAAAAATGTTAATTAAAGAGTCTAGGTGGTGGTTTACAGGTGTTTCTGCACAGTTCTTTTTAATGTGTATACATTTGACATTTTCCACAAGAGAATGTTGGGGGTAGAAGTCTATAAAAATGTCTTGGTTTGTTCCTTTTATGAAGAAGTTGATTTTTAACTAGTAATCAGATTGTTTATATGTACTGGTCCATTCGGGTTTTCTGTATCTTTTTTAGTGTATTTTGGTAACTTCAGTTTCCTAGACAAATTGTCTATTTCATTTATCAAATTTGAAGGCATAAATTTGCATATAAACTTGTTTGCCTCTGTAATCGTCTCCCTTTTTATTTCTAATATTATTTGTGCTTTCTCTCTTATTTTGATTGGACTTGCCAATCTATTTTATTAATCTTTTCCAAAAGCCAACTCTTGTTCTACTTCTCAGTGTTATTGTTCCCTATCTCCTTAATTACTACCTTTATAGTCATTATTTCTTTCTACTTTATTACAGTTAATGTTTGTAGGCTTCTTTTTCTATTAGGTTCTCTATTTTCAGCCTTTTCAAATAAATCCACTTGAGCCTAAAAAATTTCTCTTTCTACTGTAATTGCATTCTGTGATAGGTACATAGGGTTTTTTAAAATAGCATCTGCATTTTCCCCCCTCATTAACCCATGAATTATTTAGAAGTTTTTCCAGTTTCCATTTAATGGAGGGAGTACTTAGTGAGTGACATTTTTCATTCCTAATTTTGTCAGAGAGATTGTCCCTAGACAAAATTTTTTTTGAAATATTTTTCCAAGAATGTTTGAGCATACTGTCTTTAGTTTATAAAACAGATAAGCATTTAGTCTTTAAAATGTGCTACTATTTTATATAGCAGTTCACAGTTTTCTAGTTTTTAATACAACCTCCATGAGGTTGGTATTATCTTGCTCATTCTGTAGAAAGAAAAACAGACCCAGGAAGTTTATGTGATTTGCCTGAGGTCACAAACACACACATACTGTTTTCCATGCTCTACTAATGTCTATATTATCTCTTTAGCTTATATTGTTTTCATAGAAAATGAATTAAAAATGTATAAACTGAATTGGACACATAAAGAGATAAGCCTTTATTTTCCTCTACATTCACTCATATGGGTATCTTACTCCCCAGGGATGAGGAAGAAATAAGATGCTCTTATGTTTAGATTGAAAGTGGTAGTAATAAAAATTTAATAAGAATGATGTAACTAGGAGATGTGCCCTTTTATTCCTAGTACCAGAAGAGCTCACACCTAGAAGTTTTATGCCATGTGCTTTTCTGTTAACAAAGAGCTTGTTCTGCTACTTTTGTTATCCTGCTAAAAGCAACCTAGTGATCTGATAATCCAGAAAGAAGTTTAAAATTTTTTTTATTTTTATTCTACACCATTACTAGCTTGTCTTTGGAGGAAGTTCATTTTTTTTCCCACAGATCTAAATTGTAACTGTACCTGTATTTTGGGGGTAATCCATAGACACATTGTAAATTTTATAATGCCCTCTATACGTTTCATTCCCTAAAGGGAAACAGCTGGCCCTAGGAACTTCTGTTTAATTTTAATTATTTATGAAAGCTTGCTTTTCTTCTTAATATTTTATGAAATGCATTGTTCATGTAACTGAAGCAGATACTGTCAGAGAGATTTTCTCTAGTATAGTAATTCTAAAGGTGGTTCTACTGGCCTTACAATTTGTTTATGTATGCTTGCTTTCTGTCTGTATAAGGAAATTCCTACCAATTAATAATGTAGCTCTTTTAGCAACTCAAAAATAGCAGGGTTATTCTATATTTCTTCAGAAATTAAATTGTCTAGTATTGTCACTCTTAATACCTTAAAGATGTGCCAAAAAAAAAACTTAATAAAATAAAGGGGAAAATCACATGATCACCTCAAAAACACAGGAAAAGCATATGACAAAATTCAGTACTCTCTTATGATAAAAATGCTCAGCAAATTAGGAATAGAAGGAAACTTCCTGAACATGGTAAAAGGCATTTTTAAAAAACCTACATCATATATCATACTCAGTGTTGAAAGACTGAAAGCTTTCCCTATCTAAGATAGGATCAGACAAGGATGCCCGCTTTCACCACTACTATTCACCACTGTGGTGAATGGGCCTCCCTTGTGGCTCAGCTGGTAAAGAATCCGCCTGCAGTGTGGGAGACCTGGATTCAATCCCTGGGTTGGAATGATCCCCTGGAGAAGGGCGAGGCTACTCACTCCAGTATTCTGGCCTGGAGAATTCCATGGACTGTATAGTCCATGGGTCGCAAAGAATTGGACAGGAATAAGTGACTTTCACTCATTCACCATTGTGCTGAACGTCCTGATCTGAGCAGTTAGGCAGGAAACAGAAATAGGAGGCACCAAAATGGAAAGAAAGAAGTAAAGGATATATTTGCACATGACATGATTATATATAAAAAACCTTATGCTGCTACTGCTACTAAGTCACTTCAGTCATGGCCGACTCTGTGAGACCCCAGAGATGGCAGCCCACCAGGCTCCCCTGTCCCTGGGATTCTCCAGGCAAGAACACTGGAGTGGATTGCCATTTCCTTCTCCAATGTATCAAAGTGAAAAGTGAAAGTGAAGTTGTTCAGTCGTGCCCGACTCTTAGCGACCCCATGGACTGCAGCCTACCAGGCTCCTCCATCCATGGGATTTTCCAGGCAAGAGTATTGGAGTGGGGTGCCATTGCCTTCTCTAAAAAACCCTATAGAATCCACAAAAGTCCTGGAGCTAGTAAATGAACTCAGCAAAAGTTGTAAATACAAAATCAAAACACAAAAATCTGTTATGTTTCTATACTTCATCAGTGAATTAACTGAAAGAAAATTATGAAAATAATTCTAGTTACAATAGTATTTGAAGAATAAATACCTAGAAATAAATTTAACCAAAACACAAAAGACTTGTACATAGAAAAATTATAAAACATTGCTGAAATTAAAGAAGACCCAAATAAATGGAAATAATAAATGTTTATGGATTAGAAGATTTCATATCTCTAATATTTCAGTATTCCCCAAAGCAATTTATAGATTCAGTGCTGCTGCTGCTAAGTCACTTCAGTTGTGTCCAACTCTTCATGACCCCATGGACTGCAGCCTACCAGGCTCCTCCGTCCATGGAATTTTCCAGGTAAGAGTACTGGAGTGGGGTGCCATTGCCTTCTCCGAGATTCAGTGCAATTCCAATCAAAATTCCAATGACCTTTTTTGCAGAAATGGAACAGCCAGTCCTCAAATTCATGTGGAACTACAAGGGATCCTGAAACATTGAAAAGGAAAAACAAAATTGGAGGACTCACACATCCCAGTTTTAAAACTTACTACAAAGCTATAATAGTTAAGAGTGTGGTGCTAGCATAAGGCTAGACATGTAAGAATTGAGAGTCCAGAAATAAGCTCAAACATCTGTGGCCAATTGATTTCCACAAGGTTGTCAAGACCATTTGATAGAGAAAGAATAGTCTCTTCAACAAGAGGTGATAAAACAATAGCATAACCACATACAAAAGAATAAAGTTAAACCCCTTCCTCACTCCATATATAAAAATTAACTCAAAATGGGCCAACAACCTAAAACTGTAAAATTATAGAAGAAAATACAGAAGTAAATCTTTGTGACCGCAGGTTTGCCAGTTTATTCTTAGAGTTAACATGAAAGCGCAGCAGCAAAAGACGATAGATAACTGAACTGGTGGGCTGCAGTCCATGAGGTCTCAGAGACTGAGCGACTTCACTTTCACTTTTCACTTTCATGCATTGGAGAAGGAAATGGCAACCCGATCCAGTGTTCTTGCCTGGAGAATCCCAGGGACAGGGGAGCCTGGTGGGCCGACGTCTGTGGGGTCGTACAGAGTCGGACACGACTGAAGTGACTTAGCAGCAGCAGCAGCAGCAGCAGCAAATTACAAGTTTTTGTGCATCAAAGAACATTGTGGAAAATGTGAAAAAGGCCATAGAATGGGAGAAATATTTATAAATCATGTGCCTGTTAGGAATTTAATATTCAAAATATATAAATAACTTTTACAACTCAACACATAAAAGACAAATGACCCAATTTAAAAATGGGCAAAGGACTTGAATAGATATTTTTCCAAGGAAAATGTACACATTGTAAGATCCTAAGCACCATTTGTTATTCAGTTCAGTTCAGGTCAGTCGCTCAGTCGTGTCCGACTCTTTGCGACCCCATGAATCGCAGCACGCCCAGACCTCCCTGTCCATCACCAACTCCTGGAGTTCACCCAGACTCACATCCATCGAGTCAGTGATGCCATCCAGCCATCTCATCCTCTGTCATCCCCTTCTCCTCCTGCCCCCAATCTCACCCAGCATCAGAGTCTTTTCCAATGAGTCAACTCTTTACATGAGGTGGCCAAAGTACTGGAGCTTCAGCTTTAGCATCATTCCTTCCAAAGAAATCCCAGGGCTGATCTCCTTCAGAATGGACTAGTTGGATCTCCTTGCAGTCCAAGGGACTCTCAAGAGTCTTCTCCAACACCACAGTTCAAAAGCATCAGTTCTTCGATGCTCAGCTTTCTTCACAGTCCAACTCTCACATCCATACATGACCACTGGAAAAACCATAGCCTTGACTAGACGAACCTTTGTTAGCAAAGTAATGTCTCTGCTTTTGAATATGCGATCTAGTTTGGTCATAACTTGCCTTCCAAGGAGTAAGTGTCTTTTAATTTCATGACTACAGTCACCATCTGCAGTGATTTTGGAGCCCAAAAAAATAAAGTCAGCCACTGTTTCCACTGTTTCTCCATCTATTTCCCATGAAGTGATGGGACCAGATGCCATGATCTTTGTTTTCTGAATGTTGAGCTTTAAGCCAACTTTTTCACTCTCCACTTTCACTTTCATCAAGAGGCTTTTGAGTTCCTCTTCACTTTCACCGCCATAAGGGTGGTGTCATTTGCACATCTGAGGCTATTGATATTTCTCCCAGCAATCTTGATTCCAGCTTGTGCTTCTTCCAGCACAGCGTTTCTCATGATGTACTCTGTGTATAAGTTGAATAAGCAGGGTGACCATATACAGCCTTGACATACTCCTTTTCCTATTTGAAACCAGTCTGTTGTTCCATGTCCAGTTCTGACTGTTGCTTCCTGACCTGCATACAGGTTTCTCAAGAAGCAGGTCAGGTGGTCTGGTATTCCCATCTCTTTCAGAATTTTCCACAGTTTATTGTGATCCACACAGTCAAAGACTTTGGCATAGTCAAGAAAGCAGAAATAGATGTTTTTCTGGAACTCTCTTGCTTTTTCCATGATCCAGCGGATGTTGGCAATTTGATCTCTGGTTCCTCTGCCTTTTCTAAAACCAGCTTGAACATCTGGAAGTTCGGGGTTCACGTATTGCTGAAGCCTGGCTTGGAGAATTTTGAGCATGACTTTACTAGTGTGTGAGATGAGTGTAATTGTGCAGTAGTTTGAGCATTCTTTGGCATTGCCTTTCTTTGGGATTGGAATGAAAACTGACCTTTTCCAGTCCTATGGCCATTGCTAACTTTTCCAAATTTGCTGGCATATTGAGTGCAGCACTTTCACAGCATCATCTTTCAGGATTTGAAATAGCTCAACGGGAATTCCATCACCTCCACTAGCTTTGTTCATATTGATGCTTTCTAAGGCCCACTTGACTTCACATTCCAGGATGTCCGGCTCTAGGTGAGTGATCACACCATCGTGATTATCTGGGTCGTGAAGATCTTTTTTGTCCAGTTCTTCCATTAGTTATTGGAGAAATGTAAATGAAAAGCAAAAGCACAATGAAATACCACTTCCTACCTAGTAGGATAGCTTTAATAATTAAAACAACACACATATAATAGTAAATGTTGGCAGGGATGTGGTAAAATTATAAACCTTGTACATTATAGGAATGTAAAATGGTGTAGCCACTGTGGAAAACAGTTCAGTAATTCCTCAAAAAGTGAGACAGAGTTACCATATGACACTTCCACTTTTTTTGAAAACAAATGTTTAAACAAAAAAATTGTACAAAAATGTTCATAGCAGTGTTATTCATAGTGAAGTCATTCAGTTGTGTCCGACTCTTAGCAACCCCATGGACTGTAGCCTACGAGGCTCCTCCATCCAAGGGATTTTCCAGGCAAGAATACTAGAGTGGGTTGCCATTTCCTTCTCCAGGAGATAATAGCCAAAATTGTAAATACCCTAAATGTCAATCAACTGGTGATTAGATAAATAAAATACAGTTTATCCATACTATGGAATATTATTTGTTCATAAAAAGGAATGAACTACTGATATATCATATAACACATGTCCCACAGAATAAAAGAATACAAACAGCTATTACCATATAAAAAAGATGCTTTTATGGGCTAAGTTGTATCCCCTAAAATTCATATGTGGAAGTCCTAACCTCTGGTACCTCAGAATGTGACTGTTCTTGGATATCAGGCCTTTAAAGAGGTTAAGTAAAATGAGGTCATACAGATGAGCTCTAATCCAATATGACTGGTGTTCATAGAAGGTTAGAGTGCGAATAGGCACAAAGGGAAGTCCACATAAGACACCAGGAAAAGACGATCATCTGCAAGCCAAGGAAAGAGGCCCTCAGAAGAAACCACCCCTGCCAACACGTTGATCTTGGGCTTCTAGCCTCCAGAACTGTGAGGAAACAGAATTACCTTATTTAAGCCACCTCCTCTATGATCCTTTGTCATGGAAGCCCTAGGAAACTAGTACAGATGCTTAAATTTACTATTAATCAAAGAATTGGAAATTAAAATCACTATGAGATTCTATTTTACACTTATAAGATTGACAAAAATTGAGAAGAATGATTGTTGATGAGAATATGGATTAACAGAAGCTTGTATACTGCCCTGAGGGGTACAGATTGATATATCCAATTTCAACACATTTGGCGTTATCTAGTCAATTTAAAGATGCACTTAGCTTATGACTCAGTAGTTCTACTTCTTAGAATATAACATAGAGAAACTCTGGCCCCAGAGTGGGTACTAGAAGACTTTGAGATATTGTTCATAGCAACTTCCTTTGTCAGATTAGAAAAAGCTAGAAATAACTGTCCACCACCAGTAAGATGAATAATGGAATACCATATAGCAATAAAAATGAAAGCTCTGTAGGCACATGCATTAATATGGATGAGATTCACAAATATGATGTTAAGCAAATTGCAAAACAAGGACCTACTGTATAGCACAGGGAACTGTACTCAGTATAGTAACCTATAGTGGAGAAGAATCTGAAAAAGAATGTGTATGTGTATGTATAGCTAAATCACTTTGCTTTAGCACTTGGAACTAACACAACATTGTAAATTAATGATAACTTCAATTTTTAGAAAAGCAACTTGCAAAGAATACACACACATTTATACAGCATTCAGAAACATCCAAGAAAACAGTATAATTTTGAGATATATCATATGTAATAACACTGTTAAAAGGAAATTTAAAAAGAAGAGCACAGTAAAATTTAGTAAAGTGGTTATATCTAGAGGAGCATGCATTCATAGAGGGGCAGATAGTCCCCCAAAGGAGTAAAAAGTGCTTCTGGATGTTGAGGGGTTGTTTGCCAAAAGAATCTTATATGTTACAATGGGCCACAGTACATAAATATATAACATATACTTGTGATATTAAAATGTAATCAAAGAGGGCAACTAGGGGGAAAATGTCTTAAAAGGGTCCTTGGATTGGGGAATGGGAGAGATTCCTCAACTTAAAAAAAAATTTAAAAAAGGAAAGGTTGAACATGCCTTAGGAAGTAAGGTGGGAATGTAATAAGGAGAGGATGTATAGATTTCTACTGTAATGGTAATGTTTTATTTAATCTCAATGGTGGATACGGAGGTGTTCTTTAACAGCTGTTTATTGAATACTACTTTAGACAGAAGTCATTGTGCTATTTGCTGAAGGTTACATCAGTAACGAGATTGAAGGCTGGATCTCAGTTGTTACAAGGAGTGACTGAAGGAAGCAGAAAGGGAAAGATTACAAAGGGAATGAAGAAACTTTTGAAAATGAGGGATATGTCCATTACCTTGATTGTGATGATTTTTACAGATATATAGGAAAGTTAAAATTTATCAAAATATACACTTTAAATATGTACAGATTATTGTATGTATGTCAGTTATACTTCAGTAACACTTTTACAGAGAGAAAAATAGGCCATATATCCTAGAAAAAATGAAAATTTATTTTCACACAGAAGCTTACACACAAATGTTCAGAGTAGCTTTTAGGCATAATAGTTGAAAACTGGAAGCTCCTTAAATGACCTTCAGTGAGTGAAGGACCAAAATAAATGGTGGTGTTTCCATACTATGAAGTACTACTCAGCAATAAAAAGGAGTGAACTCCTTTTTGATACATGCAACAAATTGGATGAACTTGAAGGAAAGTATGCTGAATGAAAATAGACTTCCCTAGTGGTCCAGTGGTTAAGATTCCACACTTCCACTACGAGGGGCATGGGTTTGATCCCTGATTGAAGAACTAAGATCCCTCATGTTATGCCATGCAGCCAAAAACATATACCAAAAGGTATATGGTGCATGATTCCATTATGTAATATTTGTGAAATAGTATATTTATAGAAATAGAGAACAGATAAGCAGTTGCCAGGAATTAGGGATGAGGAGAGTAGAAGGAAGGGACTTTCCAGGTAGTTCAATGGTAAAGAATCTAAAGTTCAGAAGATGCAAGTTCAATCCCTGGATGAGGAAGATCCCCTGGAGAAGGAAATGACAACCCACTCCAGTATTCTTGCCTGGGAAATCCCATAGACAGAGGAGCCTGGGAGGCTACAGTCCATGAGATGGCAAAAAAGTCAGATGCGACTTAGTCACTAAACAAACAAAGTAGAGGGAAGTATTATGGAATAGCACAAGGGAGTCATGTGGCGGTGGTTTAGTTAAATATCTTGATTGGGATAGTGGTTGCATGAAGTTATACATGTGATAAAATTGTAGAAACCTTTACACACACATATCCCCAAATGAGTGCCTATATTAATATAACTGGTGACATCTAAATAAGCTTTATGTTTTGTACCAGTGTCAATTTCCTGATTTTCACATTTACTGTATTTATGCAAGATGCTAACACTGGGAGGTGCACAGGATCTCTTTGCAACTTCCTTTCAAAATGAATTGTTCGAGAGAGACCAGTTACTAACCCGGTGACTCTATTGTACAGGTCTGGTTTTCCATGTACTTCTCCTACTCACTTTAAAAAAACAAAACATAGTGGCTGTCCTAGTTTGCATTCCCACCAACAGTGTAAGAGAGTTCCCTTTTCTCCACACCCTCTCCAGCATTGATTGCTTATAGACTTTTGGATTGCAGCCATTCTGACTGGCGTGAAATGGGACCTCATAGTGGTTTTGATTTGCATTTCTCTGATAATGAGTGATGTTGAGCATCTTTTCATGTGTGTGTTAGCCATCTGTATGTCTTCTTTGGAGAAATGTCTATTTAGTTCTTTGGCCCATTTTTTGATTGGGTCATTTATTTTTCTGGAATTGAGCTGTACGAGTTGCTTGTATATTTTTGAAATTAGTTGTTTGTCAGTTGCTTTATTTGCTATTATTTTCTCCCATTCTGGAGGCTGTCTTTTCACCTTGCTTATAGTTTCCTTTGTTGTGCAGAAGCTTTTAAGTTTAATTAGGTCCCATTTGTTTATTTTTGCTTTTATTTCCAATATTCTGGGAGGTGGGTCATAGAGGATCCTGCTGTGATATATGTCGGAGAGGGTTTTGCCTATGTTATCCTCTAGGAGTTTTATAGTTTCTGATCTTATGTTTAGATCTTTAATCCATTTTGAGTTTATTTTTGTGTATGGTGTTAGAAAGTGCTCTAGTTTCATTCTTTTACAAGTGGTTGACCAGTTTTCTCAGCACCACTGGTTAAAGAGATTGTCTTTAATCCATTGTATATTCTTGCCTCCTTTGTCAAAGATAAGGTGTCCATGTGTGCGTGGATTTATCTCTGGGCTTTCTATTTTGTTCCATTGATCTATATTTCTATCTTTGTGCCAGTACCATACTGCCTTGATGACTGTGGCTTTGTAGTAGAGCCTGAAGTCAGGCAGGTTGATTCCTCCAGTGTGGAGATTCCTTAAAAAACTGGAAATAGAACTGCCTTATGATCCAGCAATCCCACTGCTGGGCATACACACTGAGGAAACCAGAATTGAAAGAGACACGTGTACCCCAATGTTCATCGCAGCACTGTTTATAATAGCCAGGACATGGAAGCAACCTAGATGTCCATCAGCAGATGAATGGATAAGAAAGCTGTGGTACATATACACAATGGAGTATTACTCAGCCATTAAAAAGAATACATTTGAATCAGTTCTAATGAGGTGGATGAAACTGGAGCCTATTATACAGAGTGAAGTAAGCCAGAAAGAAAAACACCAATACAGTATACTAACACATTTATATGGAATTTAGAAAGGTGGTAACAATAACCCTGTATACGAGACAGCAAAAGAGACACTGATGTATAGAACAGTCTTTTGGACTCTGTGGGAGAGGGAGAGGGTGGGATGATTTGGGAGAATGGCATTGAAATACATATAATATCATATATGGAACGCGTCACCAGTCCAGGTTCGATGCACGATACTGGATGCTTGGGGCTGGTGCACTGGGACGACCCAGAGGGATGGTATGGGGAGGGAGGAGGGAGGAGGGTTCAGGATGGGGAACACATGTATACCTGTGGCGGATTCATTTCGATATTTGGCAAAACCAATACAATATTGTAAAGTTTAAAAATAAAAATAAAAAGAATATTCAAAAAAATAAAGTAAAATAAAAAAATAAAAAAACAAAACAGTGCTTCTTGGGAAAATAGCACTGATTCTAGATCTGGGACATAAAATATTTAAGGTAAACATTAAATAATTAGTCATAATGGAAAGCAAGGAGACTATCAAAAACTACTAGGTCATCTCCAGGGACTCAAGATATGATCTTGTTAGCCAAAGATGGGATTATTTTAGCATTGATAATCATAGCAGTAGATTGAAATAATCAAATATTTTTAAATCCATGACTTTATAATAATTTATTAAAGCTATAATTGATCATTCATTTGAGGTTACTAGGGAAACAGACCAATTTGAAAACTAGATAATCAAGGGAAGAGGCAAGTGTTTATCCTGTCCTATACGAAATCAGCCTCAAGGTAACTAAATAATTGAGTTTGAAAGTTTCTCTTATAGAAGTATTCTAGCTAATAAATGAAAAAGGAATGATGGAACCCTTGATAAAGTGATAGAAACATAGAAAACTCTCTAGTTCTTGCAGCCCCTAATGTCTAGGCATTTATCATCGTAGGTCTGTTCTATTCATTTCCTAGGGTTACTATCGGAGAAGGCAATGGCACTCCACTCCAGTACTCTTGCCTGGAAAATCCCATGGACGGAGGAGCCTGGTAGGCTACAGTCCATGGGGCCGCTAAGAGTCGGACACGACTGAGCAACTTCACTTTCACTTTTCACTTTCCTGCATTGGAGAAGGAAATGGCAACCCACTCCAGTGTTCTTGCCTGGAGAATCCCAGGGATGGTGGAGCCTGGTGGGCTGCCGTCTATGGGGTCACACAGAGTCGGACACGACTGAAGTGACTTAGCATAGCATAGCATAGGGTTACTATACAAATTACCATAGGGGATGACTTTAAATGACTGACATTTATTCCCTCTCAGTTCTGGAAGCCAGAAGTCAGAAGTGAAAGTGTCAACAAGGCTGCACTCCCACCAAAGGCTTTAGAGGATAATCGGTTTCTTACCTCTTTCAGCTTCTGATAGCTTCAGACTTTTGTTTGTCTGTGGTCACATCACTCCAGTCTCTGCCTCTTGTCTCACTGGCTCCTCTTCTGTGTTTCCTTCTGTTTGTCTTTTATAATATCACTTATCATTACTTTCAGAGACCAACCACAGAATCCAGAATATTTCCTAGTCTCAAAATCCTTAATAATTATATCTGCAATGGACGTTTTTCCAAATGAGGTAGCATTGACATGTTCAGTGCCAAGGGCAGGGGTCTGTCTTTTGGAGAGCCACCATTCGTTCAGCCCACTACAGCTGTTAACGGCAAAAAGAGGCAAGCCTCCTCACAGAAATAAACACCACCTTGCCAAAAAATAAAACAATAAATGTGAATGCAGTGAAACATCAACTTACAGGACACACAAGAAATAGAACACTACAAGGATGGAGTGAGCAAAATTCAGACTGTGGGAAACTACAGAACAAAAACTCAGTTTCTTCAGCGGGTAAATTGCAAGTGAGGTGGGTGAGGGAGATGGAGGAAGAAACATATGTGATTTTTTTTGGGGGGGGAGGGTGCGCCACACCATGTGCCATGTGGGATCTCAGTTCCCTGATCAGGGATCAGACCTGCAGCCTCTGCACTGTAGCATGGATTCTTAGCCACTGTATTGCCAAGGAAGTCCCAAGAATCTATATATGAAAAGAAGCCTAAGCAACATCATCCATATGCTCTGTAGGAACCTTATTGTGATCCTAATGTGAAAAACTTTAAAAAATATGAACAAAAAATTAAACAGTTACTGTTTTATAATGTTCATTGTACATTTTAATATACGTTTTCTAAAGTCTGTCTTTTAGATGTTACACTGAAATATTTATAGGTAACATAATATGTCTAGGACTTCCTTCAGTTTAATAGAAGGTGGAAGGGGTAGGTGGATTTTAGATGAAACAAAAATTGGTGTGTTTTGGAAGTTGGTTGATAGTATGTGAGGACACATTATAGTGTTTTCTTTTTAAAATATTCCATACCAAAAAGTTAAAATTTTTAAAAAGATTAATACCTCCCTCTTGAAAGGAAGGAAGTTGGATTTGTTGTGCTTCAGGGTTTTGGTTTAGCAACCAGAGGATGATCCTCTTAGCTTTTTCTGCATGGTGACTAGTGAGGCTGTGTCTCAGGACTGTATCAGGAGCTTTCTCAGTTATTCTAGCTTAAAGCTGGAATCCAGGAAAAGAAAAAACACATTTCCCTTTAAGAATATGTTTATTCAGCCAGCCTTCCCTGACCATGTATTTCCAATCACTCCTCCCTCCACCCCACCCTGGAGTCTGAATTAAATAGCACTTGCGCTCTCCTGGTGCCTTCTATGTACTTTGTTAGTGTATTTTAATTGTGTGATCTGTTTAATTGTCTGAGTTTCTAGATTATAAATTCCTTGAAGATACTAACTTTGTTTATTCATATTTATTCCTCTGTGTATAACCCCTTCTCTGCTGCGTTTAATATTAGGCCTGGTAAATTCTCTCAGTAAATGGTTGTTGAAGGAAGGGGAGGGAAACAATAGAGAATTGGGATGTATTGGTAAGTAAAATACAAAATATACCTCCTACTTTCTCCATCTCCTGAATGAATTCTTTTCCCAGGTCTACTAAAGTATAGCCAAAGACTGCTGTAAACTTTATTTCCTTCTTCTGCCCATCTTCTGGCAGAGGTCTAATGAGCTTTAGCAGGTGAAAGACAAGTCAAGGGTAAGCAGTGTAGCAAACAAGAAACTGGATTTCTGTACAATCAAATGTTGTTGGTTTCTACTCTTTCCCAGGGAATATAGCAGTGAACTCTTTTTTAGAGGGCTCTCTTTCAGTGCTATTTGTTTTGCTAGTTTCTGTGTATCAAAATTTCTCTTCTCTGTAAAGTACTGTCTAGTCTGTTCTTCTTGGTATGCTTTAAGATGGTAATTGGAATATAACTTCCTTAGAAATGTGGCGAGAAGTACTAGAAAAATACTGTTTTGTGTTGTGTACAAGGTTATCTGGCAGTTTCCTAGTAGATGGCAGTCTCCATAAAGCAAACTTTAAGAGGCCTTTAAAACTTTAGAACTGGTTTAGAAAAAACTGATGTGCTTCCCTGTTTGCATCTACCTATCCCCATTCAAAAGAATAACATCTTGTGTAATAGCCATCTTTCTGCAGTCTTAAAATAGTACATATTGTCTAGTCCCCAAATCTGGGCTAGTTTCTAACCTAGTACTTTCCATATTTAGATTCTTGAGAAAATGGGGCACAAGGATAACAACTGTTATCCAAAATGAAGGGCTTCCCTGGTGGCTGGGGCTCCACACTTCCATTGCAGGAGGCCCAGTTTCAATCCCTGGTCAGGGAAATGGATCCCACATGCTCAACTAAGACCTGATGCAGCCAAATAAATAAATAAAAATTTTAAAAATAAATGAAATGAAAAAAATTGTAATTATCATTTCTTTTTGACCACGTAGTACTGGATGATTTATCATTTTTGAAAACTACAGAAAAAACCCTAAATTTAAAAAATGCAATTATTGAACATTTTAACCTTAAAGATATTTTATTTTCTCTTTAGGTGGTACGAGACTATAATCTTCAGCTGTTTTTACAAGAGAATGCTGTGTTTCACAAACCCCAGCCCTTCCAGTTCCAGCCTTGTGACAGTGATACTGTAAGGGAATTCCAGATTTTCATTTTATTTGTTTTTAAGCTATGTTTGTGCTTCAATAACTATTCTCTTTGGAATAGACAGACAAAAAAGACTGAGTATACCTCAATTTTATAACAAAACTGTAAGGGTGCCAAGAAACTGTGACATTCCTTTCTAAAATATGACTGACACACCCAACATCTTTATGCTAACAACTTTCTACTTAGTAGGGTTAAATTATAGAACAAGTTACTGGAAATCTGAAAACTGAACTGAGGGAAGAAGAGAAAAATATTCAATAAATTTTTTTCAATTCAGATGTAAATTTATACTTTCTATTTATGAAATTCTTCACATGTATACTCTTCTGAAGAAACCAATGGTTTTTAACTAGAATGGAATTAATAAATAGAATAATGAATATGTGTATACAAATATTTTACTGGGTTTGTTTAAAAATTATAGGCCCTTTCAGATTTCAGATTTCTTAGACTATGGAAGTATTAACACAAATGCCAATGTAACACGAATGGCAATGTATAAAAAGCAAACATTAATCATATACTTTTATCCTTGAGTTTGCTCTATGAAAAATGATAGCCATTTTGTAATTAAAAAAAAAAAAAGAACCAGAATACTAATTTAATAACATTTTTTCAAAGGTATTTTACTTCTGTAAGGTAAGAAAGCACATATCTACCACATTCTCTCAATGCAGGTAAGCCAAGAGGGAAATCAAGTTATGTTGGTAAAGTCTCTGGTAAACTTAGAATCAAGACCAGGGGAGTTTATGATACCAGAGTTTAATGGTATCAGTTTAATAGAAACCTTTGCTGGAGGTGTCTTCATTACTTTTCCTACTAAATTTAAAGCCCTGTTAGTGGCTATATAAAGGAACGTAGGAAATCAGGATTTCCCGCTAGATTATTAACCCTTGCCCTTAGTAGTGCCTTTTTTAATCTATCAGCTTTTGCTTAACGACTCAGAGACATTGTCCTGAGGATACCGGGTATGGACAAGTTTGTCAAGCTTGACTTAAAATTGTGACCCATTTGAGATTATTTTACCTTTTCCCAGTTTCCTCAGGAAAATAAGGCTGATAGGGACTGATCTCACTCATCTGAAGTCCCATGACAACCCTGAATCCTTCTTTGTTTCTAAACACTGTGCTAAATGTTCTTAGCTCTGTGTCCCTGTTTGCCTTACAATTCTAACTCTATGCTGTTTTCTGTCCTTGTGCAATCTGTACTGGGCAGAGTTTAAAAGCTGCCCAGCTGGTGGATATTGAGTTCTCCCCTGTCAGTGCTCTGAGAATGACCATAGCTGAGGTATTTGGGGGTATGGGTCAGGGGTGGGAGGGATGGGATATGTGGGTTTGCATGTTAAAAGAAGGGTGGGACCTGGTACTGGGATGAAAGTTATAAATATATGTGTAAGGGGCTACTGAATGAATAAGCTGGGGCTTTTCCTTTTCCCTTATAAATTAGGGATTTCTTTTCTTATTTATAGTAAAAAGATTGAGCTTCTCATTTGTCATCTTGTCTGAAGCATCTTAGTTTTCCTCAATAGGAGTGCTGGAAAGAACCTTAGAACTAATCTTGCCTTTATTAAAGAGGAAACTGAAGCCTAAAAAGGAAAAGAGAGTTGTCCAGAGTCATACAGTGAATTAATGACACATTGACATCCTAATTGCAGTTTAATGTTCTTTCTAAATGCTACTGTGTTTTCAGGGAAGAAATGTTCAGCACTTGGGGAGCAATTAATCTTTTCATAATGGAAAACGATAAATGCTCACACATTTATAAAAATCATCCCAGGTTGTCAACTGTTGAAAGTTTTAGAATAATCATTTTGAAAATGTTTTTACCTGTAAAATTTGTTGTATATACTTTTTGTTTTGTTTTAGATTAAGTATTCATATTGCCCACAAAAAATAAAATCCCAAGTAATTGTTTTTACCCAGTATAGACTAGTACTGTTCTTTTATATGAGAACAGAACCATTGTTTCCGTTGCTTTTCTGGTTTCCTCTTGGAGTTGGTAGCACTAAGCCTGTCACAGAGTGGAGAGCACCAGTCACTGCCCCATCAATTTACTTCTCCTGTTGGGTAAATGTAGGGCATGTAGGAAGGACTAATTGCCACTATCTTCTGTTGTGTGTCTGAAATTGCTATTGTTCCTATCCTCTTCTGGAGCACATTTCAGTGCAACAGACATTGAGTTCCTACTGTATCTATCTGAGTGCCAATCATTCAGACACATGCTGAGGATAGCTACTACATATGAAGAGCCCAAACTCAAGAAGCTCACTGACATGTACACAAATAAGTAAAATATAATCAGGCAAGTGCTGTACCTGACAGAATGCTCTTGGTGTCCGTTGATGAGTACAGTTAATGCATCCTGATGTGGTATAATTTTTTTTTTTACAAATTTATAGAGATATTTACATATCATATAATTCACCCATTTCAAGTGTATTATTCACTGGTTTTTAGTAAATATACCAAATTGTACAACCAGCATGACAAATAAGTTTTAGAACATTTTCATGACCCCAGTAAAATCCCTCATGTCCATTTACTGTTAATCCATATTCCCATCCCCCTGTGCAGGCAACCTCTAATCTATTTTCTTTCTTGATAAGTTTACCTTCTCTAGACATTTCATATAAATTGAACCATACAATACGTGGTCTCTTATGTCTTGCTTCTTTCACTTAGCAAGTTTTTGAGGTTCATCTTTGTCTTAGAATGTATCGACAGTTTGTTCCTTTTTATTGCTGAATAGTATTCCACACACTACATATTGTTTATCTGTTAATCAGTGATAGAAATTTAGGTTATTACCCACTTTTGGCTATCATCAGTAATGCTAATATTAACATTTGTGTACAAGTTAATGTATGAATATGTTTTCATTACTCTTGAGTTGCTGAATCAATCGTATGGTAACTTATGTTTAACTTTTTAAGAAATTGCCAGACTTTTCCAAAGTGGCTACCATTTTGTGTTTCTGCCTGCCATTGTATGTGTGTTTTGTTTCTTTGTATCTTCACTGCCATTTGTTATCATCTGTCTCTTTGCTTATAGTCATCCTAGAGGATATAAAATAGAATCTCATTGCAGTTTTGATATGCATTAACCTAATGACTGATGATATTGAATATCTTCTTATGACTTATTAGTGATTCATATATTTACTTTGATAAAATGTCTGTTCAGATCTTTAGTTTTTTTTTTTTATCAGATTGTGTGTCTTCTTAATATGGATTAGATCTTAAAGGTGAATTGAAATTTACTCTGCAGGATTGGGAAAAAAAACATGCTGGGAAGTGAAAATAATAATTGAAAATAATAAAAATAATAAGTGACATTCACTGAAGGTTTATTTCATGTTAGACATTTTTCTAATTGAATTCCTTGAATTAACTCATTTAATCCTCTCAACAATCCTATATTTTAGGTGCTTTTTTTAATCTTCATAGTTTAGGAAGCTGTGTTTAAGAAATTTGCTCAAGATCACTCAGCTAATAAGTATTAGAGCCAGAAAAGCTTGAAAATGCATTACGGTATTTGAAATAGCAAGTAGGTTTGGTATGGTGAAGGAGTTGAACAACACTGTAAATGCAGGTTGCAGCCAGATTTTGTGTTTGAGTTTTACATATGATAACTATGGAATCTTTCACGTATGACAGCCATGTGGTAATTGCAAACAAGTTCCCTCTGCAGGACAGTACTGTTCCTTTATTTTACTTTGGATTTTGTAATTTATGTTAGGAACTTTGAATCCTTATGGATTTAACACATTCATTTTTATTCACCCAATAGATATTTATTGCATATAATTTGTATATGCCCTTGCCTTAAATAGAGAAGAGTAGTCAATAAATATTTGATTTAGATAAGTTAAATTTAGGAAAGCCATATGACTTTTAAAGTCAACATCATGATTAAATGTAACTTATTTTCTTCTGAAAAGTTTCTAATATAAACTATTTCAGATTCCAATATTTTCCCTACAAAAGCAAAAAATGTACAGTTGAAAACAGTCACAATATTAACCACTGGGATTTAGTTAAGGGTTGAAAGTATTACATTTCTTGTTTTTTTGTTTTTTGGTGTTTTGTTTTGTTTTGGCTTAATCTTTTTTTATCTGCTAGTACATCAAAATTCCTTTTCATTTTATTTTAATATATGATTATTTTAAGTCATGTTTTAGAGTGATATACCAAAGGGAACTGGCCAAAATTATTTTCTAAAGTCACAATGATCTATACTATACAGCCATAGAATTAAATTAGGAATCTTAGTTTAACCTTAAGATGATGATAAGTGACAGTGATCAGTGGCAAGTTCCATCTGATGTAGTAATTTAGTAGCTGGCTCATGGTTAATACTGAAAGATTTATATGTCTCTGTTTCCATATAGAATTGCTGATTTCCAAGGTATCCCTTCTTTGTATCTCCTGGTATCAGATGACCTGAAAGGCAAAAATCTTTCTAGAAATAATAAAGTTCATCTTTCTTCACTTAAATGAAAGTTTTTAGTATAAGATTGTTCTAAGAAGGATACGAAATGTACCCTAAAATTCCCCCCCAAAAAAATAAGGATAAATGTAAATTCTGTGAGAGAGATTTTACAAGTACATTTATCAGAATCTCTGTGTTTAAAGTCATTCAGCTGTCACATGGGTGATAACTTTGTGTTAGAGATTCATGCAGGTGTTGTACAATGAGAAATCATGGGCTTTGGAGTCAAATCCTAGCTGTGCTATGTGCTGGCTGTATTTATTTACATATTTATATATATTTAACCTCTATGATTCAGCTTCCTTATATGAAATGACTGTACTTTATTGAGTTTGAAAATTAGATTTGACTCAATGCCTGGCACATAGTAGATAGAAAATAAATGTTAACAGCCTTTTTTCTCCTATCCTCAAGACAAGCATGTTTCTTTTCTTTTTTTTTTTTTAGGTTGTGCCACAAATTACTATGGGAAATACTTAAATATAAAATATAGAAGACATTACCAAGATAATGAAATATGATAACACTTTGTAGTCATGGCCTCCAGTTTTCAACTCCCTTACTGAGTTGATCACTGGAAGTTCCTTGGGATTTTCTCTCCTGTTTTATTCTACAAAGGATAACTCACCAACCTCTCAGCAGTTTTTAAGGCTAAGAGGCAATATGTCTGGAATAAAAAGTAGCTAATAGTTACTGTCCATTCTTATTCCTCTTAAAAGTACATGACTTGCTCTGCTCAGCACCTCTCTGCCCTATATACATCTCAGTGTGTCTCCCTTCCATTATCAGAACTAGTGTTGTGTACACTTAGGGAGCATTTCCTCACATCTTGTGACAAAGGACAAAATTAACCTGGGAAAGAATACAAGAAACATGCATGTCCACAAAACTTAGATAAGTATGATCTATACAAGCAGGCAGTGGTTCAGTGGTAAAAAATCCGCCTGCAACGCAGGAGATACGAGTTCAATTCCTGGGTAGGGAAGAGCCCCCGGAGTAGGAAATGGCAAATCACTCCAGTATTCTTGCCTGATAAATCCCATGGACAAAGGAGCATGTCAGGCCACAGTTCATGGGGTCACAAAGAGTCAGACATGGCTGAAGCAGCTGCACACACAGCACACACACAAGCAGGAAAACCTTAAGGGAACATTTCCCTCGAACTTCCTGGTGGGGATGAGAGGACCCTTTCCTGTTTACCTTCTCTGAACTACAAATAATAAAATCTTCACAGAAACGATGAAAAAAAGAAAAGAGCTGACAATTAATTTCCAATATATGATCTTTTCCTATTATTTAAAATGCTACTTCTGACATTTAATTCCACCGTCTATAGGTTAACAGTTATATTAAATAAGACAACCGCTTGCTGTAATTAGAATTTTGCATATTAAAGTTTCACTTAAGTGGGGCAATTTTTGCATCTATTTAAAAATAAGTATTAGCAAAAATGTCCTTGTCTGGACTTCCCTGGTGGTCTATTGGCTAAGACTTAGTGCTCCCACTGCAAGGGACCTGGGTTCCATCCCTAGTCAGAGAACTAGATCTACCATGCCGCAACTAAAAGATCCCATGTGCCTCAACTAAGACCCAACACAGCCAAATAAATAAATATATTTTAAATGCCCTTGTCTATAAAAACATCTATATGTGATCAATATATCATGCAAAGCATTTACCTGAAAATTCTCACTGTTACAAGTGGCTCTTGCTGTTGATGGGAATCTTACATTACATTTAGCATTGACTCATCAGAGAAGGCGATGGCACCCCACTCCAGTACTCTTGCCTGGAAAATCTCATGGCTGGAGGAGCCTGGTAGGCTGCAGTCCATGGGGTCGCTAAGAGTCGGACACGACTGAGCGACTTCCCTTTCACTTTTCACTTTCATGCATTGGAGAAGGAAATGGCAACCCACTCCAGTGTTCTTGCCTGGAGAATCCCAGGGATGGGGGAGCCTGGTGGGCTGCCGTCTCTGGGGTTGCACAGAGTCGGACACGACTGAAGTGACTTAGCAGCAGCAGCAGCATCAACATGAACACATTGTGGTAGAGAATTTATGGAAAATACTCCTGATGAATAGATAGATACCATCCTCCTGTACATATACTGGCAATAATATCCAAATGGAAAGATTCTGATTATAGACATGAGTGTCCCTTTCTAGAATCAGCAGTGTCTACTGTCAGGTGTTCAGAGAGGACTGTCTTAAGTTCTTCAGCCTTAGGACAGAAAGGAAATTCAGAAAGGGAATTCCCTGGCAGACCACTGGTTAGGACTCCTGCTTTTACTGCTGAGGGCCTACATTCAATCCCTGGTCAGGGAATTAAGATCCCGCAAGCCACAGGAGCAGCCACCCCCCCAAAAAAATTTTTTTTTGTAGTGTAGTTCTTTAAAGTTATTTAATAACTATAAATTTTGAAAAGACTTTATTTTAATATTACTTTCTAAAAAGATGGGTGATTTTTTTTTTTTTTTTTGGATTGGTGATTTTTGAAAGTAACATTGCTAGGCTCTGAAAGCCTTCCTAAACTCTTGAAATGGTTTGACTTTTGTTTTTTTAAAAACAACATTACATCAAAAAATATCTTCTTCTTCTTCTTCTTCTTTTTTTTTTTTTGGCTACACTGTGCAGCTTACAGGATCTTAGTTTCCATCCAGAGATGGAACTTGTGTTCCTGCAGTGTAAGTGTGAAGTCCTAGCCACTGGACCACCAGGGAAGTCCCACACTTTCCAATATCCTTGACATATTAGTTTAAGCCTAAAGATGTCTTAGCATTCAGTAAAAGCTTAGCCAAAATTTCATTGAAAAGAAATTTGTATTTTAGCAATGTCTTTTTCAGTATTACTCTCTCTATGTTATCAGTGTTAGATAAATAGAACAATTAATAGACAGTATGGTCATATAAGTATGGGCTTCCCTTGTGGCTCACCTGGCAAAGAATCTGCCTGCAATGAGGGAGACCTGGGTTTGATTCCTGGGTTGGGAATATCCTCTGGAAAAGGGAAAGACTACCCACTCCACTATTCTGACCTGGAAAATTCCATGGACTGTATAGTCCATGGGGTCGCAAAGAATCTGACACGACTGAGTGACTTTCTCTGTCTCTCTCTATGGTCATAAAATGATAGCAGGAATCTCAAGAAGTCTCAACACAAACTCTGGATCTAGCTCTTACTGGCTAAAAGGCTTTAGAGAGACATATATCTTTTTTGAGCCTAGATTTCCACACCTATAAATTGAGAATAGTCTCTATTAGTATTGTTTTGAGATCTAAATGTATGTAAAACACACATTTAAGCACAGAGCTTAAATATTCAATAAATGATACCCTTTTAAAAATTAAAATAGCTGTATAGTTTTCTAATTATAAAAAAGCATTAAAAAAATTTTCACCTAAACCCTCACTATTCAGAGGTAACCACAGGTAACATTTTGGCCAATATCCTTCTGAACATTTCTCTGCAGATATATACTTACCTAGATAATGGACACACAACTTTTTATAAGTAGATTTTTTTATAAGTAGATTATTAATAGACTTGAATTTAAGCTATTTTTTTCTCAGTCAATAGTGCATCATGGATATTTAATATCTGCATTATCTGTACTCCCTAACCATCTTAGAAATTTGACATCCTGCACCTTCCATGGTTTGTCTTTATGGTTTTCATCTCCAATACATCCTAAAATTATGTCATGAATTAAAAATTCCAAGTAAATTTATAGGTTTTTAGAATATTTTAATAATCTTTACAAAGGCCCTTCTGCTCTTGAGACTATCATCTCAGATAATGCTAAGAAGAAATTTGGAGCAGAGAACAGTAGCAATAGAATAGCATAATTTCTGGGTCTCTTACACAGAGAAACACACTGTTCCCTCTGATTACAGCCAATGCGTGAGCCTGTTCTCTTAATTGCAGCACTGGTAAGGATCTGGGATTTCATCTCATCTAGAGATGTCTAGATTTTCAGTTGAGAAAGCTGCGGCCCAGAGAGGAAGTTAAGTATATGAGCCAGAGTGACATACCCAGGCCTCTTTGAGGAGTGAATGCACTTCATATTCAATGGCTACTTTTTAAAGAACAAATAAATTTCATAAAATAAAATGTATAAAGATTCCTTAAGTTGGGGAATCAAAAAAAAAAAATTCCTTCCTTAGCCATCCATTTTGAATGGATTTTGTAGTGAGAATTTAAACATGAAAAAAGAGATCTTTTATTTTACAAGAGCAGAGGGATCTCAGTCCTAAAATGAGCTTTGAGAATCTGGATTAAAATGCATGGCATTAATTTACTATTAGTCCTCTTTCTCCTCTGTTCATCCTGTTCTTCTCCACACAAAATACTTTGCTTTATCCATTAGAAACTGATTCCAATTCAGTATGTTATTCTCATCACTTCTGAAGGCACCATACTAGTAATCTGGTGGCCTGGCCCTCACTTTAGGTTGTATTTGTTAACCAGCCTTTACTGAGGGCATTCTGTGTACTGTTAGGCATGGTGCTACATGCCAGGAATGAATCCTTTAGGGCCTCATATTGCCTGAAGACAAACAGGAAGAAACTTATGTGCAGTAGTCACAGTATAACGTTATGTTAGCCTGACAGCAGCCACATAGTAGATGTCTTACAAATGAATAAATTAATATAATGGAGATATGTCTAAACTGAAGGAATCCCTGAGTCTGTCTGGGAATATCAGGGAAGATTTTGCAGAGAACGTGGACTTGAACTGAGATTTGAAAAATAACTGGGAATTTGTCTGTGGACCAAAAAAGATAGGGTAGTTATTCCAACCAGAAAGAAGAGTACTCAAAAGCATAGGCTTGTGTTTGGATTGACATTTATTTTCCAGGAAAAGATCTGTCTGCTTCTGGAATGTTTTATTAAAGCTTGTATGATTTCTGAAATCTGATGTTTCCAAAAATTTCAAGAATCATGTGAGTTGACCTGAGTTATCAAATAATCCAAACTGACAGACTAGTAAACTACCTAACCTACATTTAAAAGTTGATAGGAAATTCCTTTTATAGCATTTCTCTTCAGTTTGTAATTTGAACTATTTTTGTCTATTATGCAGAGAATTGTTATAAAATAATCAAGTTAAATAAGTGAACTTTTCCAGAGCTAATCTACTGTGTTGTGTGGTATTTAATTTTTAGTCTCATATTCTGCTTTAGGAAAATAACAGTGTTTTTTAAATTATTTCTGAATAGCCTATGTATGTTACTGTTCTTTTATATATTTTAACATATTTTTAAGAAATAGAGGAAAAGTATTAAAAGTATGAACTAAAGATTAAATTAGCCACCATTTTAAAAAGAAGCAGTCACTAACAGATCCTTTCCTGGAATCAACCACTACTGATACTACCATCTTAAAAAGGTAGTGATCTTTACTAGATTCTCATTTATGTTGACCTTTATTTGTGGGAGTGGCATTAGAACATTTCTTTATGTATTGTTTAGTACCCTGGCCTGTGTTTTCCTTATAAGGAATTCTCATTTGTCTAGAACTGTATTATAGTTAGCCATGTTTTTCCATGGCTTGATGTCAGAATTCATGAAAGCAATCAATCTACTTGAATTTTTGTTACATGTCATTCCTTGCCCAGAAGTTCCCAAAATCACATCTCCCAGTCAGTGGTATTTGTGATCTGTCCTGATCATCGGCACTCCATTCTGAGTAATAGTAAACCCATAGGGAATGAGGGGAAAAAAGCACAGCTTTCAAGCACAGATAATACTCAGTAAAAAGGTACAGATTCTGTGTAGGCAAGTTGGCCATGCAGCCAAGACACATTTTAGACCAGTTTACCAGTTCCTACAATGTGCCTCAGTAATAAAAATTAAAGTTCTGTGTTAGCTGCCTCCTTTCTCATCTACTCTGTGCTCTACAGTTTTATTCTTTTTGGATCTCAATCTTTCATTATATCACCTTGTTTTTGACTCATTATTTGGGCTATCAGGAACCTGGGAATTATTTGGATTTTTTTATTAGCAATAATGCTAATTTTTTTGTTTCAAGTAATTTTCTTTTGGGTCTTTAGCAATTACCATCTATTGGATACTTACACATATGCTATAAGAAAATGTTTAAAATATGACCTCATTTTGTCCTAAATAACCCCTTTGAGATAGATGGCATTTTCACCAATTTCAACTGTAACTAAAACGCAGATTAATTAACAACCCAAAAGATCATAAAGCTAGTAAATGGCATAGAGAAGATTAAAACTGGATCTTTCTGGCTCAAAAATCTGTACCTGAGCTTTTCAGAGTATACCTTTCTACCATACATCCTATAGATTACATTTCCATTCTGCATTCAGGGTTTAACATTTTAAACCTTGGCTTCTGAGTTCAGAGATGAATTTAAATGCCTAGATTCTTTTGCAAACCAAATATAATTCCCTAATAGCCCAAAGAATGAATCAGTATAAAATGTAAATGTAAAGTTGGTTAGATTTAGATATGTTTCAATTCTTTTATCATTATATAATCTAGCTTTAGCTGAAATGTCTGCATAGAGAAAAAGTTTTTCAACCTTGCTTACAGTCCCCCCCCAAAATATTAAATTTTTAATCCAATTTTAATAAAGATTGTTTTTTTATGAATTCTTCATTCTTTAGAAGAAGTTAAAACAGTTTAATGATTAAGAGCTCTAGTTCTGGAATCAGAAGTTGTAACATTTACTATCTGGTAGACACTGGAAATTTTATTTAACATCTCTGAGCCTCAGTTTCCTTTTCTATAAAATGACCATGTGACCCATTTCATAAAATTATTATAAAAGTTACATGAAGCACTTGCCACAGTACCTTGCATAATAGGGGTTAACTATTAACTGTTGTTTAGTTAGATTTTGCAGTTTGTTCTTTGTGATCATTTGCTCTAGCATCCCTATCTTTGAGATGACAAGTAAAGCCCAGAAGAAGGACAAAAGCTAGCTTGAGGTTTGGTGGTAAGTTGGTGATGGACCTGTAACTAAAGCCCAGTATTTTTGAGGATGGTTAGGTTGTGTTGCTATTATTGTATTGTTTTATTTTTTTTTCTTTTCACTTCTATCCAATGATTCCTGCTTTAATCCCATTGAAATTATTAAATTGTTTCTGTTTTGTCTATGCAGCTATTTTAGTGTCATAGTAAGTTGGCATGAATACTTTTTTGCTTAGCTTAGTTTTCTTCACACCCAAAATGGGTCAAGCTACAGTATTAGAGATGAAGCTTTAATGTTCAGCAGTGGAAGACAAAAATCTGTGGTCATTTATGGTTTTTATACCATCCTCTTTGTCTTCTGCTAATCTCCTATGACATGAGACATTGCTTTCCACAGTAGTGGAGCATGCCTCCTGTTTTGAGTGCTGATTAAATGAAGGCCCTCTGGTCTACCTACAAAATGGTAGTGATTTCAACAAGGATAACAGTACTTTTCCCTCTGTTCTCTCTTGTGTTGTAGAGCCGACAGCTAGAATCAGAAACAGGGACCACAGAAGAGCACAGTTTAAACAAAGAGGCTCGGAAATGGGCCACACGTGTGGCACGGGAGCACAAAACTATTGTTCACCAACAACGGGTAAGTGCAATAGTAGGTTACATCTAACTTTAAGTAGGTTATATCTGCTGCTGCTGTTAAACCGCTTCAGTCGTGTCCGACTCTGTGCAACCCCATAGACGGAAGCCCACCAGGCTTGCCCGTCCCTGGGATTCTCCAGGCAAGAACGCTGAAGTGGGTTGCCATTTCCTTCTCCAATGCATGAAAGTGAAAAGTGAAAGGGAAGTTGCTCAGTCGTGTCTGACTCTTAGCGACCCCATGGACTACAGCCTACCAGGCTCCTCCATCCATGGGATTTTCCAGGCAAGAGTACTGGAGTGGGGTGCCATTGCCTTCTCCGAGGTTATATCTAACTTAAGTCAAACATCAAACCAGTTTAAGGAGTTGAATTTTATTGTGTGAAAAATATCTGATATATATTTTTCCTATAATTGAACACTCAGCAATGTTTTCCACTATCTACTAAATACCTGTACAATATATCCCTATAGCTTCTTAACTTTATGCATGTTTATACCTCTTAATCCCCTGCCCCTATTTTGCCCCTACCTCATTCTCTCTTTCCACTGGTAACCACTAGTTTGTTCTCTATATCTGTGAATCTGTTTCTTTTTTGTTATTTTCACTAGTTTGTTTTATATTTTAGATTCCACATATAAGTGCTAACATATAGTATTTGTCTTTCTCTGACTTAAAAAAAAAAATTTGTAATTAAATTTATTTGTAATTTCAGTGAAATCTCAGTGAAACTTTAAAAATATTTTCAAAGGAACTTCATCTGATCCTAAAACATGTCTAATATCTGCCTACCTAGCAGGAGAAACAGATTCGATTCCTGACTTGGGACGATCCTCTGGAGGAGGGCTTGGCAACCCACTCCAGTATTCTTGCCTAGGAATCCCATGGACAGAGGAGCCTAGCGGTCTATAGCCATGGGGTCGCAAAAGAATCTGACACAACTTAATGACTAAACAGCAAAACAGCAATAGCCAGTAATAATAATAATGAGATATTTGTAGTTTTAAAGCTGTAGCATCATACAGAAGTTAACAAATGTATCAAAGAAAATGATCTGTGTATGTATGGACCTTTAGATATTGATTCGAAAAAACACTATAAAAAGTCATTTTTCGACAAGCAGGGAATTTTAATGATGAACGGTATATTAAGGTGACCAAGGGATTATTGTGAAGTCTGATAATAGTATTATGGTTGTATTTTTTTTAAGTTTTTAGAGACTTTTACTAAAGCATGTAGGAATGAAATGACAAGATGTCTAGAATTTGCTTTAAAATGCTTTTCATTAGCACAGAAAAATAAAGAATGGGTAAAACAAATGTGGAGAAGTTTCATTAACTATTGAATCTTGGAGATTGATATTTAATAATTCATCATACTAGTCTATTTTTGTATTTTAGTGTATTTAAAATACACTAGTCTATTGAGTGTATTTAAATATTTCATAATAAAAACTTGTTAATGGCATTTCAAATCTTTGAGTAAAGGATTTACTCAGGAAATGGCATTATAGCAATTATTTGTGTATTTGGAAAAATATATAAAGTTAGATTTCTCCCTTCTGCCATATGCAAGGTAAATTTCAAAAGAATTAAAGACCTGAGTGCTAGACACAAGACTACTGAAAACTAAAAAAAAAAAAGAATAAGAATATTTTTGGCATATTACAAATGGTTTCTTAAGTAAGACACAAAACCCAGAACCTATACAGTAAGATGAT
The DNA here is from genome assembly GCF_029378745.1 of Bos indicus. Taxonomy (NCBI): domain Eukaryota; kingdom Metazoa; phylum Chordata; class Mammalia; order Artiodactyla; family Bovidae; genus Bos; species Bos indicus. The sequence continues at coordinate 52,878,894 of NC_091774.1, read as the reverse complement.
TGATGAATGTGACTACATAAAAGCTAAAACTTTCTGTAAAACAACAGGTTTTCTGAAAGTTAAGAGAAAGGCAATAGAGTGGGAGGAAATATTTATGACATAAATAACAGAAAAAGGACTCATATCTAGAAGGAAATATATTTAAATAATAATAAAAAAATTAGAAAAATGAATAGAGGATATGAAATGATGCTCTATTACAGAGAAACAAAAATTGAAACAATGAGATAATCTTTTTAAAATTTCAAAGATTGATGGTATCCAGTGTTGGTGAAATGTAGAGAAATGTGCTCTTACACACTACTAGAAAAATAGGTACAGCCTCTTGTGAGCAATTTGGCAATGTCTATAAAAATGTACAATTTCTACTTTTATGTTTTTGCCTTAGATAAATATCCTCATGTGTTCAAAGAGTCATTGACTAGGTTGTTGTTGTTTTTGTTTAGTTGCAAAGTCTTGTCTGACTCTTTCGTGACCTCGTGCACAGTAGCCTGCCAGTATCCTTTGTTCATGAGATTTTTCAGGCAAGAATACTGGAGTAGGTTGCCATTTCCTTCTCCAGGGAATCTTCCTGACCCAGGGATTAAACCTGCATCTCCTGTGTTATAGGCAGATTCCTTACCACTGAGCCACCTGGGAAGCCCAGGTAGTTAGTACAGTAATATTTATAATATTGAGAAATTTGAAAACTCAAATGGCAGTAAAGTAAGAGCAAGTGAAGTATGATACAGTTGAATTATTGAATCAGTGGATTAGAGGATGATGTCTATTTGTACAAACACACAAAGGTTTCTTAGACACATTTGATAGATCTTATTATTTTTTAAAACTGGGCAAAGTTTATAGGAAATATGTATTAAACGGTTTGATAAAATGCAAGTAAATTGATGGGACAGTGGTTATCTTGAAGTAGGGAACACCTGGTAAGGTATGAAGCTACAATAGACTTTCTGCCATTTTGTATTAGTTGTTGTTTGGAAGCAGTGCTTTATATTCATGTCATTTTTAAGTTAAAGGTGTGCATATAAAAAAAATGCAATTCAAATAAGATTTATAGATTGTGCCAATGTCAGTTTCCTGGATTTTATCTTATACGGTAGTTAGACAGGTTTTTACTGTTGGGGAATCTGGGTGAAGAGACTCTCTGTCCTACTTTTGCAACTTCTTGTAAGTCTGTAATTACTTCAGAGCTTTTTAAAAATTTTTTCAAATAAATAAATGGAAACAAAGGTTAAAAAGGGAATCATGGAAACTTGTCACTAAAGTCTTTAAAATTATCTAGACGTTCTAGTCATTTAATAAGAGAAAAATAGAAAACAATTATCATTTTCCTATTTTCTTTAATAGGTTCTAGATGATCTGGAATGCCATGGAGTTTCAGTATCAGAACAAAACCGAGCAGAGTTGGAACAGAAAATAGATGAAGCTAAAGAAAATATTCGTAAAGCAGAGGTGAGGTGGGAGCTAGTTGTGGCGTTTAGCCCAGCTCCAGCAGTGTCACAGCCGCCATGTGGACCTTTAGAATCCAGTCTCTATACACTGACTGATTTGAAGGGTGATTCACCATCTGTGTCCAGAGTATTATTTTTAAATGTCTGTTTCATACAAGGTAGTACACATAACAAAAATACACTAAGCCCACTATGAAGGGTTTACAATCATGAAATATTAAATAGCAAAAGAATTAGGCCACAATAAAGATTAATAGTACAAAAACTGATCCATGTAAATTTAGTGCCAAGAGTTGATTAAGCAGACAAGGCAAAAAAAAAAGTTAAAGCATTTTAATCTTTCGGGGAGTCATGGAATCCTTTGAGGATTATATGACAGTATAAAACCCTCTCTACCACAGAAAAATACACATTTTATGTGTAGTGTTCAGAAGTTCGTGTACCATACACTAATATTCTGTGACCTAGAGAGGGACAAGTTGAGATGGAAAGAAAAGTTATTTGCAAAGGAGAAAGATATAGGATATAGTTGGCAGTTGGATTTGATTAGGATAGAAGATTTTTGTAAGAAAATGTGGTGCAAAGTAAGGAAAGTCATCACGGTTAAGACCAGTTCATGGAGGACCCCTGCTCATTTGTATTTAGTTACATATCCAATGCATCATAGTAAAGGGATATGGAAGTAGACATTTAAAAAAAAGACTGAGTGTGCAGCCCTCAGTGAGAACACGTTCTTATTAGAAAGGCTGAAAGAATGCCCAAGATAGTTAAGACTCTAAAGCATAAGTGCCAAGAAGTAGTGGTCTACACATAAGGAAACCAAAGGGCACACAGATCGCTGTGGGATAAGTTATTAGGGCAGGTAATACAAAGAGGTAAAACTTATGATGGGCATTGACAGATGGAAAAGGGATAGCACAGTTTTGTGCCCTGCAACCTTAAGAGGCAGAGCTAGAACTAAAAGCAGAAGGTAGGAAGAAGGCAGATTTGAGCTTGCTACTGGGAAATACTTTCTAACAGTCAGATACACCCAGTGGCAGAATAAGTTGCCCAGGATCTAGTGCAGCAGTGTAAGTGTGTAAGAAGATTCTGTATAAGCATTTCTTGCGTTGGATTGAGCATTAATCTAAACTAGTGATTTTCAAACACTCTCTCAGATCTCTAGATTTGAGGAAGTATTTCAGTGATTGAGGTGGGGCAAGGAGTAGGGGTTGGTAGTGAGCGGAAAGGCAGCATCAGCAAAGACAGGGAATATGAGTGTGTTTGTGATACCACCCATGGAAGTGATCTGAACCAGACAAGGCTTGCTGTCTACCTGGCCTGTAGAAGCCCCAGTAACCCCAGCTTGCCTTTTTTCCTAGCACATGACCCACAGCCTCCATAGTAAAGAGAGCAGAGTGAACAATAAATAGCCCTTTTCCTCACTGAATTCAAGGTCATGGCTAAACAGCTGCCCTAGAGTGCTGGCCAAGTATATTGGCAGGCTCTTGCCTAGTCTGAGAAACATGGGCTTGTGTAGAAGAGCTTTTCTTGTTTGATGTTTCTCCAAACTCTGGGTGAAGTCAATTTCAGAGTCTTGACAGGACAAGTCTCAGAAGTTTTCTGAAGGATGTGTTCTCTCTTGTATTTTCCATTTCCAGACTTTATCCGTAGTGTCACTATCTGGTACCCTACCTCCACCATGCCCTCCAGTAATAGCAGTAGTAGGTATCAGTCACACAAAGTCTGCATTTAGGTTGAATGACCTGTTATTTCCATGAATGTGCTAAACTGCCCTGTGTTTGTAAAGCTTAAAATATGAAGTGAGATTCACACAACAGAATGTCTCATCTCTCCTAATACTAGTATGTAAGTCTGTATTCTCAAAGATAACTTTTTTTTTTTACCAGAAATATGAAATATTCTAAAAACCACAATGCCAGAATCATTATCTGTTTTTAATATCTGTGAAATGCAGTTAATCCTACCACTTGTATAAAACGATCTCTGACTTGATTTCCACTTATCAGTTACAAAAAATAATCCAGTTAAATTAGATGGCAAATATGAGGGTACTATTAGGGGATTATTTGCAGTATTGTCATGATGAGATTTTTGTATAGGCTGGACCATTAGAGCCTTCAGAGGAATTGACAGTAATAGTTTCAATAGATTTCCTTTTTCTTTCTTCTGCCTGTATATCATTTGCATTGGATTTTCTCTTTCCATTCAGCAGTTACTTAATTATAAATACTGAAACAGAAGGGAGAAGAAACTAGTTAAAAATCCATTATATCCTTTATGTTTGGTGTTTAACTCCTACAACATGAATCCTACCCTCCCTTGTTGGTTAATCTGCTTTATCTAATCTTTTCTATATTGTGTTTCTATTTAGTGTTGCTAATTAGAATAGAAACCTTTATGGTACTCAGTAATAGATTAAAAAAATTTTCCAGTCATAAGAAATTGAAAATGTAAATGGCCTGTGCTTTTCTAAAGAATAAGAATAGATTGCTATTTCCAAAGAACAGTATAATAGAGGTTGTGTAATGATTAAATAATTATTGGCTGGTTAATTTCAGGATGGACTCCTTGATTAGTTTAACAAACAATTAATGAGTGTCTGCTGTGTGCCAGATTCTGATGAATATACTAGACGTAAACTGATGAACAAAATTATTGTTACATTGTTATGATCTCTATGACTGCTAGCTGTGCTACTCTTTGTAGCCCCTAGTTTAAGAACCGAAATGAGGCAACAGCTGCTCAAATTAAAATTTAAAGAGTTTTCTTAATCTGGTATTTAGGTATTTGAATTTTTTGAAATGTCTTTTGTCATACAGATACACATTTCTTAATCTGACATGCTAGTGCTCAGTCACATCGGTCATGTCCGACTCTTTGCAACCCTATGGACCATAGCCCACCAGGCTCCTCTGTCCTTGTGATTTTTCTGGCAAGAATACTGGAGTGGGTTGCCACGCCCTCCTCCAAGGGATCTTCTGACCCAGGAATAAAACCTGTGTCTCCTGTGTGTTCTGCATTGCAGGCAAATTCTTTACTGCTGAGCCACCCATATCATACCCATTTTTAAGATAGCTTTTCAAGAAACTAGGAATTTTAAATGCCCTTTCGGGAAGCTGTACATGACTTGTGTTTCTTCAGGACACAATTCTCTTGTACTTGAGTAATTCAAAATTACAGTGTCACTTTTGTACTCAAAAACGGAAATGGTAAGACCTTTGCCATAATGCTATAAGAGAAGTATACAAACTTCAGTTGCATAAAATGTGAGGTCTCATTGTTGTTTAGTCACTAAGTTGTGTCCGACTCTTTTGTGACCCCATGGGCTATAGCCTACCAGGCTCCTCTGTCCATGGGATTTCCCAGGCAAGAATATTGGGATGGGTTGCCGTTTCCTTCTCCCAGGGATCTTCCCGAACCAGGGATCAAACCCGTGTCTCCTGCATTGCAGGCGGATTCTTTACCACTGAGCCACTTGGGAAGCTGCTCAGTCCTCATTGCTACAAGGTTAATGAAATGCTAAGGGTGACCCTGCTATAAAAACAAAATTTCCAATCATATATATCCAAATTTATATTACCTTCAGATTTGTTTATTGCAAGGTGATACTGTACTCTTATAATGTAGCATGTTGGTAGACATCTTAACTAATCACTTTCTTCAGTTTTTAATGTGAAAATTTTTCAAATGTACAAAAAAGATGAGTATTTTTCAACATGCTAAGTCAACTATTAATATTTTACAGTATAAAATTTATGAGTGTATTTCTGTGCTATAAGTTACAAGTTTAAAGGCCTGATCATAGTCTTATTTTAGGCAAGAATACTTTATAGATGATACTGTTTTTCATCATAGTATGTTTTTATCAAGTTTTCTCACAATTGATGCTAAGAATAGTCACTTTCAATTTAGGTGGTACTACCAAATCTTTCCACTGTTAAAGTTCTTTTTTCTTTTTCCATTGCAATTAACAAGTATTAGTCACCTCCAGTGGCTGCAAGTGAGTCTTTTTCTCCCTTTCTTAAGTATCGTTACAATGTCATCCTGGAATTTTAAAAATCAATTTTATTAAGGTATAATATACATAAAATGTAACCATTTCAAGTAAACATTTTGATGTGCTTTGACAAATGCATACCCCTATATATCTACCTCCACAGCCAAGATAGAAAATATTTCTGTCATCCCAAAAATTCTTTTGTGACCAGGCAACAAATGATCTGATGTCAGATAGGTTAGTTCAATTCCAACAACATGAATAATACATCACTTGATATTGTCCCACACATCACATATAAAGATCACCTCACACACTTTTACCAGCCTTACTTTTTATCATAATCTCAGTTTGATGAGTTGTTATGTATTCAAGTTCATGAATCTTTTCTTCTGTAGTTATAACCTGCTATTAAGGCTATCCTGTGAATTTTTATTTCATATATTACATTTTTAGGTCTATAAGTTTGGTTTGGTTCCTTATATCTGCCAGTTCACCCTTGTTTATTTTCATGATGTCCTTTTAGTCCTTAAGTATATTTATAAAAGTGACTTTAAAGTTCTCATCTACTCATTCTGTGATTTCTTACTCTCTACTGACTGATTTTTCCTTTGGTTGTGGCTTGTATTTTTCTCTTATTCAAATACTGAGTACTTTTTTTTGTTCACTGAATATAAGAAATAGTGACCGTTTGGCTATTGAGTGAGTGTCTGGATTCTCTTTTCTTCTGTTAAAGCCTGCTGAGTTTTATTTGGGCAGCCAGCTCAGTTTGATCTGCAGATCAGTTAGATCTGTTCAAGACTTATTTTTAAGCTTTGTTTAGATTGGTTTAGAATAGCCTTTCCAGTAGGTCTAGTTTAGCCTTATTACTAATGGATCTCCTTTCTGCCATTTCTTCTTATGCCTTGAGAATCCAACAAGGTCTCTGGTCTCTCAGCTCTGGCTGGATAGAACTGCAACATCTTTCAGCCCTATACAATCTCTGGGAGTTTTTCAGTTCACAGCTCCATGGTAGACATTCTTTCCACAGTACTTATTCTTTGTATCTCCTCATGGAGTTCCACTTTATGTACTTTCAATTTATTATGGATTTTTATTCGTTTGATGTATTTTTAATATTATAGTTATCCTACTTTAAGCCCCATATTGTCTAAATTTGGCCAGTGAGAGTCCATTTAAGCTAACTTCTGTGTCCTTTTCATATTACTCTTCTTAGTCTTTTAACATTAATTTGCTTTCTAGCACAGCAAGCTATCTTACTGCTGTTCAGTTGCTCAGTCATGTCCAACTCATTGCAGCCCCATGGACTGCAGCATGCCAGGCTTCCCTGTCCTTCACCATCTTCTGGAGCTTGCTCAAACTCATGTCCATTGAGTTGGTGATGCCATCCAATCTCACCCTCTGTCATCCCCTTCTCCTCCTGCCTTCAGTCTTTCCCAGCATCAGGGTCTTTTCTAATGTGTCAGGTGGCCAACATATTGGAACTTCAGCTTCAGCATCAGTCCTTCCAATGAATATTCAAGATTGATTTCCTTTAGGATTGACTATATTAATCTTCTTGCAGTCCGTGGGACTCTCAAGAGTCTTCTTAAACACCACAGTTCAAAAGCATCAATTCTTTGGTGCTTAGCTTTCTTTATGGTCCAACTCTCACATCCATACATGACTACTGGAAAAACCGTAGCTTTACTAGACGGACCTTTGTCAGCAAAGTAATACCTCTGCTTTTTAATTTGCTGTCTAGGTTGGTCATAGCTTTTCTTCCAAGGAGCAAGTGTCTTTTAATTTCATGGCTGCAGTCACCATCTGCAGTGATTTTGGAGCCCAAGAAAATAAAGTCTGTCACTGTTTCCATTGTTTCTCCATCTATTTGCCATGAAGTGATGGGACCGGATGCCATGATCATTTTTTGAATGTTGAGTTTTAAGCCAGCTTTTTCACTCTCCTCTTTCACTTTCATCAAAAGGCTCTTTAGTTCCTCTTCACTTTCTTCCATAAGGGTGGTGTCATCTGCATATCTAAGGTTATTGATATTTCTCCTGGCAGTTTTGTTCCAGCTTGTGCTTCATCCAGCCTGGCATTTCGCATGATGTTAGACAACAACTCTGCATAGAAGTTAAATAAACAGGGTGACAATGCAGCCTTCATGTACTCCTTTCCCAATTTGGAACCAGTCTGTTGTTCCTTGTCTAGTTCTAACTGTTGGATCTTGACCTGCATACAGGTTTCTCAAGAGGCAGGTAAGGTGGTCTGGTATTCCCGTCTCTTGAAGAATTTTCCAGTTTGTTGTGATCCACATAGTCAAAGGCTTTAGTGTGGTCAGTGAAGCAGAAGTAGATGTTTTTCTGGAATTCTCTTGCTTTTTCTATGATTCAGTGGATGTTGCCAATTGATCTCTGGTTCCTCTGTCTTTTCTAAATAACAGCTTGAACATCTGGAAGTTCTTGGTTCAGGTACTGTTGAAGCATAGATTGGAGGATTTTGAGAATTAATTACTTTGCTAGCATGTGAAATGAGTGAAAGCTATCTTAGGCTTGCTTTGTATTCTCTCTGCCCATATTTAGAATTAACCTTTTCTCCAAGAAGCCCTGATTTCTTTTAGTATATAGAATAATATTTAGATACCAAAGTCTAGGCTGTGAAGGTGCTTATTGCACCTGGTTTGTGGTATAGAAATAAATGGGAGTCATCTGTTTCTTGGGCCTTTCTTTGTGGTTTAGAGCTAGGAATTTTTTTAGAATCGTGAGTTTGTACTGATATTTTCAGTTAAAATTTAAAATTGGAAAGATTTTATTAAACTTCTTTGGGTTTTATGTGTATATCTTTTATTTTATATTGAGATTTTTAGTTCCTATATTATCATGATATTTTATTTTCTTTATTCTACATATGTATTAAATAGTTTCTAAATTTAAATGCAAATATTAATAATACTACAGAGTGACATTTAAGATCTCTTGGAATTCTTCTTGAATGTAGGCTATATCTCTTCAAGGGTGTCTGCTTCTGATAATAAGGGACTAGCTTATATCCTCTTTTAGATAACAATTACTAATCTAATCTAGGGTAAAAATATTTAAAATACCTATTTGGTAGAACTGGAAAATGCCCCAAAGCATATAAGAACTTGAGAGGAATAGACTCTTCAAAGAATGGGACTATACTTGGTGGCATTTACATTTTACAGCTCTTCCTGAAGGGCTGTACAACTAAGATTCAAGCAGAGAGCCTCAGCCTCACTGGCTTGAGCTGGGACGTCAGGGAGTTCTCAGATTTGCATATAAATAGCCATCCAAATCCTTGGCCAAACCTAAATAGACATGTGGAACAGAAACTCCAAGGAACTTGGCAAGAAACAACAGCTAGAAGGGCCCCCCCACCACCCCCCCCAAAAAAAATGAGCATAAATTTCAGCTGTTGTTCATCACAGGGAAGCAATGCTAATCATTAGAAAATGGAAGTGATTATATTAATATCAGACAAAATAGGTGGCATAAGAAATGTTAAGAGAGATGATGATTCATAATGATGAAAAAGAAGTACAGTTCATCAAAACAATCCTAAATGTGTTTGTAGCTAATAATAGTTACAGAATAGTTCATGTAAAAACTGACAACAAAATGAAAAATAAACACATCTATAATCGTAGTTTGAGACTTCAGCCTTCCATTCTGTAGTTGATAGAACAAGGAGCTAGAAAATTAGTAAATATATAGAAGACTTAAATAACACATGAGCCAACTTTACCTAATAGACATTTATAGAACCCTCCACTCCACAGGAGTAGAATATACTATTATGTTCTTTTAAAGTAGACATGGAGAAATTCCCTGGTAGTCTAGGGGTTAAGACTTTGTGCTTTCACTGCTGGGGGCCTGGGTTCAATCCCTGGTCAGGGAAATAAGCTCCTACAACCCATGAGGCCTGGACAAAAAAAATAATAATAATATAAATAAAGTAAATAGAGAATATTTAGCAAGACCATAGACTATACCACAAACCCATGTCACTGAGTCTTAAAGGATGTTATGTGGAGTATGTTCTCTGACCCATCAGAATAAAATTAGAAAGCAGTAACAGAAAGATATCCCAGATATTTGGGAATTAAATTATTTAAGTACAGTAATTTGTTGTTGCCCTTAGGGAAAAAAAAATCCAGCTTAATGGCAAAAACAACAATGATTTATTGTCTTTCATCATCTGGGTTTTGTCTGTGTAGTTCTTCCCATGATTTGTCCATGATTACTCAAAGAGCTGCACACAGCTAAAGGACTAGGTCTTTTTTCCATATGGCCCTCCATCCTCAAATAGGCTAAACAGGTCTTCCCCACATAGTGGAGGCATATACCAAGAAATCAAGTCCTAGTAACACTCTTATCAAGCCTCTGCTTTTATCAGATTTGTATATGTTCCATTGGCCAAAAAGATAATCATATGGACAAGGCCACAGTCAATGTGGGAGGGGATGCATGGAGACTCCCACGTTTCATTGGATGTAACCTTTTACCACAATTGATATGACCTTGGTTAAATCATTTTCTCACCTATTCAGTAGAGTTTGTGATATACATTATCAGGCTTGTTGTATGAATTAAATGAAATAGTATAATTATATAGTACCTAGTATATATGATAAAAGTTGTTTGGGGGTGAGGAGGGGTTTAAGATACCAAAAGTAATTGAGTGGCAAATGGTATTATCTACCAGTATTCATTTCCTGCTGTATGCACTGACGTAAATAGTAGGGTTACAAATAGACACAGTTATTATCCTTAGAGAAATGATATTTTGAATATAAGTTAATTAAGCCCAAATTAGGTTTACAGATTTTGTAACTGTCAAAAAGTTTCATAAACTCAACCATGGTGTGACACTTGGATACGTGTATGTTCAGTTTTACATTAAAGTTGGTTAATTGACAGTGTTAATACACCAAGGTTATATATCTTAAAAGATCTGACTTTTTAAAACATCATTTTAAAAAGCTCTATCTTTTTACAAGTTTTAAAGATGATTTGGTCAAGCAGTGTTTGGAATGCCATCCAGTTTCAGAGAGCGATGCTCTGCAGAATTTTAATCAATTGGCAGATCATCAAAATGCACTTGAAAACACTGCAAAGTTCTGCTTTTAAATAGTTGTTGAAATATAAACAGTTGGAACTCTGAAGAAAGGCTAACATAGTTTATTCTGGAACTGCAGTCTAAGTTTGCAAATACCATGTTCTTTAATTGTTTGGCAAAGTACCGACAAAAATAAATCTTATGAAAACTAGACTACTTAGATTTGAGAAAATAGAATATACTGATCTCTCTTACGTGTGTGTGTACATGTGTCTTTTTCTCCCTCTCTTTCTTTGTATTTTCTTTGCTTCTCTGCTTTAGCAGTTAAATGACTTACAGTTATAATTTCCAAAAAGAGGTTTGTTAGTTTACTCATTTTTAAAAAACATTTCATTGCCTATATTAGTTTAAAATACATACTAGAATGGTTCTGAGACTACCAGATATCCACATGGAAAAGAATGAAGCTGGACCCTGACCTCACACCATATACAAAAATAAACTCAACTCAGAATGATCAAATACCCATGAAACAGTTAAAACTATAAAACTCTTATAAGAAACATGGGGATTAACCTTTGTGACCTTGAATTAATTTCTTCAATATGACACCAAAAACCCAAGCTACAAAAGAAAATAAATAAATTGGACTTAATCAAAATTTTAACTTTTATGTTTCACTGTTAAGAAGTGAAAGACAACCCATAGAATGGGGAAAAATATTTGCAAATCATTGCAGATGGTGACTGCAGCCATGAAATTAAAAGATGCTTGCTTCGTGGAAGAAAAACTATGACAAACCTAGACAGCATATTAAAAAGCAGAAAATAAAAAAGTAGAGACATTACTTTGCTGACAAAGTTCCATCTAGACAAAGCTATGGTTTTTCCAGTAGTCATATATGGACGTGAGAGCTGGACCATAAAGAAAGCTGGGTGCCGAAGAGTTAAGGCTTTTAAACTGTGGTGTTGGAGAAGACTCTGGAGAGTCCCTGGGGCTGCTAGGAGATCAAACCAGTCCATCCTAAAGGAAATCAGTCCTGAGTATTCATTGAAAGGACTGATGCTGAAGCTGAAACTCCAATACTTTGGCTACCTGATGTGAAGAGCTGACTCATTGGAAAAGACCCTGAAGCTGGGAAAGATTGTAGGCAGGAGGAGAAGGGGACAACAGAGGAAGAGATGATTTGATGGCATCACCGACTCAATGGACATGAGTTTGAGCAAGCTCCAGGAGTTAGTGATGTACAGGGAGGCCTGGCGTGCTGCAGTCTGTGGGGTCACAGAGAGTTGGACACGCTGAGCTACTGAACTGACCTGATTTGCAAATCAGATATCTAATAAGGGACTTTTTATCTAAAATACATCAAAAGGCTTACAATAAAAAGACAAAGACACAATAAAAACAGTAAAAAGACAACCCAACTTTAAAATGGACAAAAGTTCTGAATAGACATTTTTCCAAAGAAGATATACAGATGATTAATAAGCACATGAAAAGATGCTTGACATCGTTAGTCATCAGGGAACAAATCAAAACCAGAGTGAAATGCCACTTCATACCAACTTCGATGGCTAGAGTCAAAACTGGCAAACATTAGCAAGTGTTGCCAGGATGTGAAGAAATGGTAATCCTCATACCCTGCTGGTGTGATCGTTAAGTGAGATAGCTGCTTTGAAAAACAATTTCCCCAGATGGTCAAACATACTGTGACTTTATAACTAAGTACGTCCAGTCCTAGGTATATATCTACAAGAAATGAAAACATAGGTCTACAGGAAAACTTGTACACTGATGTATAAGTTGTATACAAATGTTCATAGCAACATTTTCATATTAGCTGAAAAGTTGAAACAACCCATCAACTGACAAATGGATAAACAAAATGTGTTATATCCATGCAATATCCATAAAAAGGAATGAAATACTTATACATGTTACAACATGGATGGACTTTAGAAATATTATTCTAAGTAAGAGAAGCCAGACAGCAAATATTGTATGGTTCTATTTATATTAAATGTTCAGAATAGGCAAATCTAAAACCTGGGTTGAGAAGATCCCCTGGAGATGGGAAAGGCCACCCACTCCAGTATTCTGGCCTGGAGAATTCTGTGAACTGTACAATCTATGAGGTCGCAAAGAATCCGACACGACTGAATGACTTTCACTTTCTTTCATAGAAAAAGACAGTAGGTTAGTGGTTCCAGAGGCTACAGAGAATAAGGGATAGGGGAGCAATAGCTAAAGGACATGGCAGGGATGTGGGGAGGTTTGGAGGTGATTAAACTGTTCTAAAACTGTGGTGACAGTGCTATAGTTAAAATGGATAACCAACAAGGATCTACTGTATAGCACTAGCACAGGGAACTCTGCTCAATATTATGTAACAACCTAAATGGGATAGTAATTTGAAAAAGAATAGATAATGTATATGTATATCTGAATCACTTTGCTGTATACCTGAAACTGTCACATTGTTAAATAACTGTACTCCAATTTAAAATAAAAAGTTAAAAAATAAATAAAAGAAAGTTGTGATAATTGCATATATCTGTGAATATGCTGTAAGTCAAGTGTATTATATAATTTAAATGAGTAAATTATATGTGCACTTTATCTCAATAAAGTTGTTACTAAGAAAAAATTATTAGAAGAAACAGATTTTTGCAAGTCTGTTTACCAAGTAGTGTGCCACAAGCCAGAATCTTTAATTACTGTATATTAAGGTCTGTGTGATATCCAAACCACTGAATTGTGTACTTTAAAGTGACTAATATGGTTAATCTTATATAATATGAATTTTTATCTCTCTCTCTCTTTTTTTTTTTCTTTGGCTGCCCCATGTGGCATATAGAATCTTCATTTCCCAACCAGGGATCAAACTTGTGCCCCCTGCAGTGGAAGAGCGGAATCTTAACCACTGGAGTGCCAGGGAAGTCTCACTGTGCAAAACTTAGAAATACAAAGTAAATTTAGCAATGAGAGCTCAGTGAAAGAAGTCAGAGCTCAGATTCTTTTTGATACCAACTCCCTTAGCAGACAGTCCAGAGAATGATCAAAATTGTATACTGTAAGGGCTCAGTGAGCACACTTGTTTGTCCAAGAGTCCCATAGAAGGCCATCCAGTGAAGGTTCTCAAAATTATCTCAATGGTGCCTTCAAATGTTGAGGAAGACACCACCACTCTTAATACGAAGAACAGTGAGGCTGAGTTTACTACTTGCTAAAGCAAAAAAAGAATGATATTTACAAAATATAATCTCTCTGACAAAGTAGAACTGATGCAAAGGGTTTTGAGAAGTGTGGGTTTCAGGGACTGGCAGATTTTCAAAACTGGAAATGTACTACATACTTGCACACCACTTTTAACTGGTGTGTAGAGATAGGACTTCCCTAGTAATTGGTAGGGAAGGAGGTCTATTCTTCCCTAGACAGTGAAGAATCCGTCTGCAATGCAGGAGACCTGGGTTTGATCCCTGGGTTGGGAAGATCCCCTGGAGGAGGGCATGAGAGCCCACTCCACTATTCTTCCCTGGAAAATCCCCACAAACAGAGGAGCCTGGCGGACTACAGTCTATGGGGTCTCAAAGAGTCAGACACAACTGAGTGACTAAGCACTAGCACACAGAGACTGGTGGACTGTTGGAAGCAGGAGTGGAAGCTTGACTGCTGATGCTTACTGGAGTGAGGCTGTGGTTTACTGGCTGCCTTGCCGAAGCGAGGGACTGTCATTGATTGGCTGACTTAGAGGCATGGCTACTGGGCAAAGCAGTTACTGTTTGATTGGGACAGGTTTGAAGTAATTCTATGATTACTTGCTTATGGCTTGGAACAAGAGCTAAAGAATGGGCAGTGTTTCCTTTTCTTGAATTTGGAGCATAGAAACTTCTTTTATTCCTCAACATCTCCTGTTTCTGATAGCTGCATTAGAATCTAATTTAAAATCTTTACTCAGTAGGCAGTCAGGAATCACGGGTGTTTTTAAGTAGAGAGGTGACTGATGAGATCGTTCCTAGACTTGTAAAAGGTGGATTATAGAGGAGAAGAGAAAGTCCAGGAAATGGTTTAGAAGGCTGTTGAAAATGTTAAACTTTAGAATGTTCTGAGGCATAGCCTTATTAACAGGAGAGGAAAGCAGACTTTATGTTGCATTAACATCTTCCTTTTCCTTCCCGGTTACCACTCTCTCTCTCTCTCATCAAGTGAAAAATTAACATCTATGCCAAGGAAGAATTACTAGTGAATATCAAGATTGTCCTAATTACTAAATCAGGAATAACTTTAAAGCAATTAATTTGAGGAAAGAATGCTTTGCTTTCTGACCATTTTCTTGGTTCTCTTAGATAATTAAGTTGAAAGCTGAAGCCCGACTGGACCTACTAAAGCAGATTGGCGTTTCTGTCGACACATGGCTAAAGAGTGCAATGAACCAAGTGATGGAAGAACTGGAAAATGAGCGATGGGCCCGCCTTCCTGCAGTGACTAATAATGGAACCTTACACTCGGTACAGTTTCTCTTGAATATGATGGGCTAACTCCACTAAAGGATGCTCTCCTATGACTGTGTAACCAAACTTGATAATAGCCAAAATTTTAAAGAAAAAGTAATGGATTTTCTAATGGTTTGTGGTTTTTTCCTTTAGTCTATCACTAATTGAGTTAAACTTAGTGTAGGAAAGAAAGAGAGAAGAAAAGAATAGTACTTTTTAAAAATGTGCATTATATAGTGACAAAATATTATCACTAGTAGATTTATCATTATCCCATTCATAAAAGTAGGTATATTTCTTATCCGGAGGTAGCAGGATAAAAATTTTAGTCGAAAGTTTCCAGAGTTTTCAGAGGTCTTCTTCAGTGTAAATGAAAATAAACATCCGGAGCATTGTAAACAGTGTTAAAGAAGGGAAAGGAACACAGTCTATGACTTAGTCTGTTCAGTTCACAAGGACTGTCACACTCTGCTCACAGTCTCTTTCTTTCATCAACGAGACAGTGCTACAGGTATAGGTTTATGAATAAGGCCAGAACTCGTGCTTAAGTTTTCTTACTTCAGGTTAAGAGTGTTCTCCACTCTGATGTCATCCAGTTCAACTATGGTTTTTCATCCTGGAAATCTGAGTATCAGAAAAGTTCAGTGATTTGCCTGATATTACATAGGTGGATATATAATGCCTTGCTGGTCAAACTATTTTTTCCTGCTATCTCCCTACCCATTATTCTCTCTCATCCAGTTTATTTCCATATGGCATTTATTACAATCTGTGTTTGTCTTCTTGTTTTATTTTATTTATCATCTATCTTCTTCCCTGAAATGCAATTTCCATGCCTACCTGGTTCACTGTTCTGCACAGCAGAGTGTCTGGCACATGTCAGTACAAAGTGAATGAATCAACAGATAAATGGAATAGTGTGTGTGCTCAGTCTCTCAGTCATGTCTGACTCTTTGCAACCCCCTAGACTAGCCCCCTAGAGTAGCCCACCAGGCTTCTCTGTCTATGGAACTTTCCAAGCAAGAATACTGGAGTGGGTTGCCATTTCTTACTTCAGGGGATCTTCCCAACTCAGGGATCAAACCTGTGTCTCTTTGTCTCCTGCACTGGCAGGTGGATTCCTTACCTCTGCACCACCTGGGAAGCCCAGATGGCATAGCAGCAAACTAAAACTCTAATCTCCTGACTTTCCACTATATCCATAATGCCTCTTCATATTTGTGCCCTTCAGATAAAAGGAATTGAGCTAGAGAAAGCGGCCATAGTTTAAGAACATTCCTGGAAGTTTTGTCAGTTTTTTCACATGGCATTCTGACTTTCTAATGAGAATACGCTTGTACATTTAAAGAAGATTGTGAGTGTATGTGCATTTTAAGGAAAAGCAATCTACCGAAGGCTTATTTTTATTTCAATATTAATGGTAATCCAGCTGGGGAAAATAAGTACATATCACCTATTTGACGTTGGAGTTAGAAGAACTTAGCCTGTTTCAAATACAACAGAGTTGCTCTGTCTCATGGAATGTCTCTTCCCATTTCGTCTTTTTAAAAGCCACAACTTCCATCTAATTCATGTTATTCTGTTTAACAAAGCTTACAATGATAACAAATTCCAGATACATTCTTGCTTTTGGCTTCTTCAACAGTACTTACTGTTGGCAACTTATCAACCCCATGGTTTTCCTCAGACTAGCATCTTTTCTATCAACTGGGCAGGCATTTATCCCTATGTGCCCACTTCCTGGGCAAATTGGAGATGAACAAGACTTGGTGTTTCTCCTCAAAAAGCTTACACACTGGTAGAGCAGACAGACTTCTATGGATCTTAATGATACATGGAAGTGTATGACTGAACTATTGTGTAGCAAACTTGAACTTGATAACTACTAACTCCTTAGCACATATTGGAAAAAGTCTCTGGATTTCAGAAATTCTAAGATACCCTCCAGCTCCAAAATCTCATGGTTTTGTAAAATTGTATCAGAAAAACTTAACATATCTTATTATTGCATTTCACTTTATTGTGCTCACAAACAATCGCATTTTTTAACAAATTAAAGGTTTATTTTACATTTGTTATGGTGATCTGTGATCAGCTATCTGTGATGTTACCACTGTAACATTTTGGGACACCACAAATCCCACCTGTTAATTGATGAATTTTTGTGTGTTTTGACTGCTTCCCTGACTAGACTTTCCTCTGTCTCTCTCTGTCTCTTCTGGCCTCCCTATTCCTAGAGATGCAACCATATTGAAATTAGGCTGATTAATAATCTATAGAGTGGTCAGGTGAAAGGGAGAGTTGCACATCTCTCAGTCTGAATCAAAAGCTAGAAATGATTGAGCTTAATGAGAAAGGAACATCAAAAGCCAACATAGGCCAAAAGCTAGACCTCTTGAGCCAAATGTTTGGCCATGTTATGGATGCAAATGAAAAGTTCTTAAGGGAAATGAAAAGTACTACTCCAGTGAATATGTGAGTGATAAGAAAGAAAAAAAGCTTTATTACTGGTAGCAAGGAAGTTTTAGTGGTCTAGATAGATGATCAAACCAGCCACAACATTCCATTAAGCCAAAGCTTAATCCAGAGCAAGGCCCTAACTGTTTTCAATTCTATGAAGGCTGAAAGAAGTAAGGAAGCTGTAAAAGAAAAGTTGGAAGCTAGCAGAGGTTGGGTCATGAAGTTTAAGGAAAGAAACTGTCTTTGTAACATATAAGTGCAAGGTGAAGCAGCAAATGCTGATGGCGGAAGCTACAGCAGGTTATCCAGAAGATCTAGCTAAGATCATTAATGAAGGTAGTCACACTGAAAAATAGATTTTCAATGTAGACAGAATAGCTTTGCCATGGGAAAAGATGTCACCTAGGACTTACAGAGATAGAGCGAAGGCAATGCCTGGCTTCAAAGCTTCGAAGCACAGGCTGACTGTTTTGTTAGGGGCTAAGGAAGCTGGTGACTTTAAGTTGAAGCTGGTGCTCATTTACCATTCTGAAAATTCTAGGGACTTTAAGGCAATGGCACCCCACTCCAGTACTCTTTCTTGGAAAATCCCACAGACGGAGGAGCGTGGTAGGCTGCAGTCCATGGGGTTGTGAAGAGTTGGACACGACTGAGTGACTTCCCTTTCACTTTTCACTTTCCTGCATTGGAGAAGGAAATGGCAACCCACTCCAGTGTTCTTGCCTGGAGAATCCCAGGGATGGTGGAGCCTGGTGGGCTGCCGTCTATGGGGTCACACAGAGTCGGACACGACTGAAGCGACTTAGCAGCAGCAGCAGGGACTTTAAGAATTATGCTAAGTCTACTCTGCTATGCTCTGTAAATGGAACAAAACCTGGATGACAGTGTATCACTTTACAACATGTCTTTATGAATATTTTATACCCACTGTTTAAGATCTACTACGCAGTCTTCCCTGGTGGCTCAGTGGTAAAGAATCTGCCCTGCCAATGCAGGAGACAGGGGTTTGATCCTTAGTTTGGGAAGATGCCACATGCCGCAGAGCAACTAAGCCCATGAGCCACAACTGCTGAGCCCATGTGCTGCAGCTACTGAAACCTGCGTCCCTGGAGCCTGTGCTCTGCAACAAGAGAAGCCACCACAATGCAAAGCCCTCCCACTGCAGCTAGAGAGCAGCCCCTGCTTGCCACAACTAGAGAAAAGCCCATGCAGCAACCAAGACCCAGCACAGCCAAAAAAACATAAATAATTTTTTTTTTTAATTTTAAAAGAATTACTACTCAGAAAAAAAGATTTCTTTGCAAATATTACTGTTCATTGGCAATGCACCTGGTCACCCAAGAGCTCTGATGGAGATGTTCAATGAGATTCATGTTGTTTTCATACCTGCTAATACAATATCCCTTTGGTAGCCCATGGATCAAGGAGTAATTTTGATGTTCATGTCTAATGACTTAAGATATACATTTCATAAGTCTGTAGTTGCCTTAGATAGTTATTCTTCTGATGCCTCTAGGCAGAGTAAGTTGAAAACCTTTTGGAAAGGATTCACCATTTTAGATGCCACTTAGAACACTCATGATTCATGGGAAGAGGTCAAAATATCAATATGAACAGGACTTTGGAAGTTGATTCCAGCCCTCATGGATGACTTTGAGGGATTCAAGAATTCAATGGAGGAAGTAATGCAAGAGTAGTAGTAATAGCAAGAGATCTAGAACTAGAAGTGGAGCTTCAAGATGTGACTGATTGCTGCAATCATGTAATAAAACTTCAATGGATTAAGAGTTACTTCTTATGTATGAGCAAAGAAAGTGGTTTCTTGAGATGGAATTTACTCCTGGGGAAGATGTTGTGAAGACTGCTGATGTAACAACAAAAGGTTTAGACTATTACATGACCTTAGTTGATAAATCAGGGTTTAAGAGGATTGCCTCCAGTTTTGAAAGTTTTACCGTGGTTAAAATGCTATCAAATAGCTTTGCATGCTACAGAGAAATAGTTCATGAGAGGAAGAGTCAATCAGTGCCACAAACTTCAGTGTTATCCCATTTTAAGAAATTGCCATGGACACCCCAACTTTCAGCAGCCACCACCTTGAGCAGTCAGTATCCATCAACATCAAAGCAAGACCTTTTTACCAGCAAAAAGATTATGACTCACTGAAGACTGAAATGATAGCATTTTTTGGCTATGAAGTATTTCTTAATTAAGGCATATAAATTTTTTAGACATACAGTATTGCATGCTTAATAACTACAGTATAATGTAAACATAGATTTATGTGCATAGAGATCAAACCAGTCAATCCTAAAGGAAATCAGTCCTGAATATTCATTGGAAGGACTGATGCTGGAGCTAAAGCTCCAATACTTTGGTCACCTGATGCATAGAACTGACTCATCGGAAAAGACCCTGATGCTGGGAAAGATTGAAGGCAGGAGGAGAAGTAGACGACAGAGGATGAGTTGGTTGGATGGCATCACTGACTGGATGGACATGTGTTTGAGCAAGCTCCAGGAGTTGATGATGGACAGGGAAGCCTGATGTTCTGCTGTCCATGGTGTCACAAAAAGTCATAGATGACTAAGCGACTGAACTGAACTGACTTTACTGTGGTGGTCTGAAACCAAACCCACAATATCTCCAAGGTATGCTTATACCAGCTCGAAAAATGGGAGAGAAGGAAATGCCATTTGGGATAGTCTTTAAAGAAATTTAGCAAGAGATAAAGGAAGGCATCTGAGTATGAAGGAAGGAAATGAAGGAGATGTCCCTAGTATAGTATCTGGCAGTAAGTAGTACAGACTGGCTATAAGTGTTGAATAAATCGATTATTTTTGACAACTGTCCCGAAACATCAGCTCATCTAGAGACATGTCGTATCCTCTGTGAAAGGAGCATTTTGCAATCCCATTCCACTCTTTCTTCCCTCTAGTCACTCTTACAGAACCTGTGTTTTCTCAGTTTCAGCTGAGGGATGTATTTTGTGGATGCTCTACTATCAGTATAAATAAGGGAAAGATGTAAGCATAAAATAGTTTAATGAAGTCCCAATATTTATTTAACCTGATTTTAAATGACAACCCTGAAATAACTTGGAGGAATTTGTAGCTCTTCACGCTGACAGCTAGCTGGAAAGGAACAGAGAGTAGAAATACACATTCGGGGGCCAAATGATTTCTTCCATTACAGATGCCAGCAAAAGCATTAATCATCAGGTTTAGAATTCCCTTTCTTCTGGAAAACATAGTTAATAGTACTATTAGACATTAATAATGTAAAGTGCCCTATAGAGATAAATATTTTTAAAAACGTATATTGTTTATCTTATAGAATAAGGAAGGGACTATACTTTCTTGAGTATTAACTCTTTGCCTTCTGTATTATGCTGTGGTGCAGAATATAGGAATAGGAAGGGAAAAAATCACAATATAGCAACATTTTTTAATGGAGGGCATTCTACTGGTATAACTGTTCAGTTGATGATTAATCAGACCCTGCCTACAGTCTCCTATGATTGGATTGCTGCCAGTGACCCAGTCACCCCTTCTGTCACTTATCCCTTCTCATTTTCTTGCCTTCTCTTACTCAGAAACCCATACCCAGTTTAAAACCTAATTTTGAAATTATATTAATTATAGAATAGAAAAATTATATAACTAGATAACAAAAAATTAGGAAGTATGGCAGAGAAGAAAATAAAGAAAGCGCCATCCTTATAACAACACTGTTAGCAACTTAATTGAATTCCTTCCTCTTTCTACTATTGCTTTTTTGAACACCTGCATCATAATAAGGTTAATTTTGGATATTTTTATCTAACATTCCCTATTGATGGATGACCTTCATAATCATCCTTTTAATGTCTGTGTAATATCCCATCAGGAATGCATTTACTTAACTCTTTGTGTTTAGTATTTGGCTTGCCTCCACATAGTCTAAATAACACTCTTTAAAACATTTTTACACATTTTTCCATACCGGGGATTTTTTTTCTGTAAGAATCTTAGAATTACTGAGTCAGAGATTCTTAGTTTGAGGTTGGTTTATTTTTGTTCTTTCTGTCTGTTGTTTTTTCCCCTCTAGATTTTCAGACTGTAGCTGACAGTGTTTACATGACTTCCTTGTTTTCAACCACTTCCCCCAACTACTATGCCAAGGCATCCTGACATCTACTCTGTTGGGAAGCATCCCTAAGTATATGAGCATTTCACAGAGTTGCATAGAAATAAGTTCTAGGTCTGTTCATTATGAAGATCATGCTCAGTATGTGTTTGAAAGGCAAGAGTAAAGATTTTAAACCTTTAGGATGCTACTTTGGTTCCCATCTGCCTCAGTAATGCCTTATAGTCCTTGCATCCAATGGGCTTTGTTTTTATAACGCAGAAACCTGTTTGTTGGCTTGAGCTAAATCCCAAGGAAATGAACAATGGATTTTCATGATGAGAGAAATGTAAACTATAGAAAATAATGGAATACACCTACAAAAATCTTCAGTTGCTTTTTTATTTACAGTATTTCCAGATGGGCATTCACCTTTTTACTTGACTAAACTCCATACTAAAAATGTCCACACTTTTAATGAAACTGACATTTCAGGTTCCCAGTAGGATCAGTTTAATTCAATTCAGTAAGCACGTATTGAGCCTTCACTGCTCATGAGACCCTTTGCCAGGGGCTGGAAATTATCTAGCTGCATATAATGACTGTTGGGTTGGTGTCCACAGATCAAGAGAACCAGTGTCACATACTGACAGCCAAGACCAAAGATGGGCATTGAAAAGCTAGAGCATTTCACTTCTAAGAGAAGTATCTCTAGCTGTTTTATGTTCTTTGACTTTCTCCATAGCCATAACAAGTAAAGTGCTTGACAGAGGTCCTAACACATGATACATGTTCAAAAATATTAATCTGAACTTTAAGCAGTTTATTCCAGTTCTACCAACTAAGCTAAAAATACTACCGAAAAGAGGGTATTCACTTTGGTAAATCGTCTGTTCTGTACCAGGTACCATGTCAGGCACATTCATATATTATTTTAATTAATGATCACAACCATCCTGAATGTATTTACAGATGAGAAGGTAGAAGAATTAACGATCTTGCCCAGCAGCACACAGCTAGTAAGTGGAGAGAGCTGGGATTAGAACCCAAATATGTCTGCCTCTAAAGCCCTGCTTTTTTTTCTCACTCCTTGGATGACTCTTTATTCCTCTAACCTTTTTTGTGATTCATTTCAATTGCTGTATCTTTTCTTTTTTCATTTCTTGTTTTAAGCATCTGGTGAATTATCGACTGCCCTATTTTGATGTAATTAATGGTCTTATAGCATCTTCAAGTACTGTGCAACCAGTTGTCATTAAAATTCCCAAGCTTTATTATTCTTAACAGTTTTACTGAAGTATAATTGAAATACAATAGATAACACATATTTAAAACATACACTTTGACCTCTTTCATACAGCATAATTATTTTGAGTAGCATCCATGTTGTTACATGTCAGTCTTTTAATTGCTGAGTTATATTCTGTTGTATGAATATACCACAAAATTTGTTTATTCATTCACTCTGATGATGGGCATTTGAGTTGTTTGGAGCTCTTTCAGGTAAAACTGCTGTGTGTCTGTTTTAGCTGGGTCATATAGTGGCTATATGTTTAATATTTTAAGTAACTCTCAGGCTATTTTCCAAAGTGGTTGTACCATTTTACATTCCTATCAATGGAGTACTAGTGTTCCGGTTGTTCCACTATCTTGCCAATAGCTAGTATGGTCAGTCTTTTTAATTTTAGATATTTTAATAGATGTGCAGTAGTGTATCATTATCATTTTAATTTGCATTTCACTAATAATGTTGAGCATCTTTTCACATGCTTGTTTTCCACATGTATATCTTCTTCAGTGAACTATCCATTCAGATCTTTCAGGCATATTTCATTAGGTTGTTTGTTCTCTTTTTATTGTATTTTGAGAGTTCTTTTTATACTCTGGATACAAATCTTTTATCAGATAGATGATTTATGTAATTTTCTCCTAGTCTGTACCTTGTCTTTTCATTTTCTTAACAGTATCTTTCAAAGAGCAGAAGTTTTTTGGTGAAGTCCAACTTACTTTTTTTTCTCTTTCACAGACCATGCTGTGATATAACCAGTAAACCTTTGTCCAACCCAAAGTCATAAAGATTTTCTTGTATGTTTTATAATTTTAGGTTTTACATTTAAGTTTGTGATTGTATGAGTTAAGAGGAGTGAGTACAATTCTTTTTTCTTGTTGTTGTTGAAAAGACTGTCATTTCTCTACTGAAATGCCTTTACATCTTTGTCAAAAATCAACTAACCATATATGTATGGGTCTGTATTTGGACCTCCTATTCTGTTTCATTGATCTATTTGCCTAGCTTGATGACAGTGCTGCTGTGTCTTAATTATTGTAACTTTTAAGTCCGGAAGTCAGGTAAAATCTTCCACCTTTCTTCCTTTTCAAAATTGTTTTGGATATTCTCATTCCTTTGCTTTTCCATATAAATTTTATTTTTTTTTTCATATAAATTTTAAAATTGGTTTTCTACCAGAAAAACCTACCAGAATTTTTTCATTAGGATTACAGTGAATTTGTAGATCAGCTTGAAGATACTTGATATCATAACAATATTGAGTCTTTCAATTGTCTTTCACTTCTCTAAGCAGTGTTTGATAGTTTTCAGTGTGTAGATGTTGTACATCTTTTGTCAGACTTATCTCTAGTTCATAGTTTTTGATGCTGTCCTAATAGTTTTTATTCCAACTTCTGATTTTTCATTACTAACATATAGAAATACACCTGATTTTTGTATATCGATATTGTATCCTACAACATTGCTAAACTCATTCATTAGTTTTTTTTTAATGTAGATTTTCTATATAGATAATCATGTAACCTCTATACAAAGACAGTTTTACTTCTTCCTTTCCAATTCAAAATGCCTTTTATCTCCTTCTATGCTTACTTCCCCCCCACCCCCCCCTTACTGTAACAGCTCCAGTGTCCAGTACACTGCTTGAATAGAAGTGGTGAGAACCAACATGATGTTCTTGCGTTGTTCCCAAACTTAGGGAGAAAGCATAGTCTTTCACCATTAAGTATGATGTTCACAGTAGGATTTTTGTAGATGCCCTTTCCCATGTCAAGGAACTTTCCTCCATTTTTTGTTTAGTTTACTGATAGGAATGGATGTTGAAGTGAAGTGTTCGTTGCTCAATCGTGTCTGACTCCTTGCAACCCCACGGGCTGTAGCCCGCTAGGCTTCTCTGTCCGTGGGACTCTCCAGGCAAGAATGCTGGACTGAATTGCCATTCCCTTCTCCAGAGGATCTTCCTGACTCAGGGATCAAACCCCAGTCTCCTATTGCAGGCAGATTCTTGATTGTTTGAGCTACAGCAAAGTCCTAAATATTAAATGATTTTTCTTATTAGTTTGTTAATATGGTGAAGTACGCTGATGATTTTTCACATATTAAACCAACTTTGCATTCCTGATGAACTATTATCCTTTTTATATATTGATTAGAATTGATTTGTTTAAATTTTGATTAGCATTTTATATGTCTGATTATGGCAGATACTTTATTAGTCTATAGTTTTCTTAAACTGTTTTTGTATGATTTTGGAATAATGCTTGTCTCATAAAATAATTTGAATCCCTTCCTCTTCAATTTTCTGGAAGCCTATGTAGAATTTTTCTCTTCCTTATATGTTTAGTAGAACTCAACAGAGCCTGGACCTGGAGGGGAGTTTTGTGGGAGTTTTTTAAGCAACAAACTCAATTCCTTGAGATAGGGTTCTTCAACTTAGTCTTCTTGAATAGACTTTGATCATTTGTGTCTTTCAAAGAATTTGTTTGTTTCATGTAAGTTGCCACATTTATTGGCATAAAGTTGTTCATAATATTTTTTATTATTTGATTGTCAGGAGGATCTGTAGTGATATCACTTCTCCTACTCCTTGATGCTGGTTATTTGTTTCTCCTTTTTTTTCCCCTTGATCATCCTACTAGAGGTTTGTAAATTTCATGTATCGTCACCAAAAAACAAAACAGCTTTTGATTTCATTGACTTTTTTCCCTATTGTTTTGTTTTTTTTATTTTATTGATTTCTGCTCTTGTTTTTTATTATTTCCTTTTCCTGATTAATTTGGACTTAATTTGCTGTTTCCTAATATTTTTAACATGGAAGCTGAGGTCACTGATGTGAGACTTTACTTCTTTTTCAGTATAGGCATGTCATACTAAACATTTCCCACTACATGTTGCTTAAGCACCACCACACAAACTCAGATATATTGTGTTATTATTTCCATTCAATTTTAAATATTTTCTAATTGGTCTGTTAATTTCTTCTTTGTTTCATGGATTGTTTAGAAGTGTTATTGAGTTTCCAAATATTTGGCAATTTTACAGATACCTTTCTGTTAATGACATAATTTATTTCCATTGTGGTCAGATAACACACTTGAATCATTTTTAATTTATCAAGACTTGTTTTGTGGCCCATTATATGGTATATCTCAATAAATGTTCCATGTGTACTTGAAAAGAATATATAATCTGCTATTGTTAGGTGTTATCTTTTATAAATGTCAATTAAATTGGTTTGTAGTGTTGTTCAAGTCTTCCGCATCCTTACTGATTTTCTAATTTCTCTACCTGATGCCCTATGCCTTGTGAGGTTTTCTGCTCTGTTAAGAGGGAACAGGAAATGTTCCCAGGCCCGTGTGAATGCTGAGGATGGTTCCCTCTAATCCTTTGAGGGGTTCTATCAGTGGCTTCGAGTCGTTCTTGATGTACATGTGCTGATCAGTGCTTAGCTGAAGACTTAAGGAGGACCCTCTGCAGATTTCCCGAGTTCTCTCTATGCATTTCTCTTTTCTTCATTACTGTGCAAGCCCTAGCCACTTTGGCCTTCCTGAAGTCCCAGTTTCATGTCTTCAATTCCAGTAGATCACCAACCTCTTCTAGGTTCCCTCCTGGTGTATGTCATCTTGGAAACTTTTTTCAGGTAGTAGGTTGGGGAAATTGTTTGTTTCCCACAAGGATCACTGTTCTTCATCACATAATGTCGAGTGTCTTGAAAGCGGTTCTTTTATAAATTTTGAACAGTTTTTTAGCCTTTTCTGGAAGGTTTAAACCTGGTCCCTGATACTCCATCTTGCCTGGAAACAGAAATCCATTTGGCTGATATTTTCAACATCATCTTTTATAATATACCTGTGTTGTATTTGGAATGATGTTCACAGTGACCACTTTTCTGTCTAGATGGAATTCAGAGGTTCTGCTAGCTGTCTTCCTCTAAGCTGGATATCACCAGATATTTTTTTTTTAATCTATCTTCTCCTTTCCTCATAAAAACAACAATTATGTGTTAAGTGTCACCTTTGTACCAAGCATATATTAAGGGTTTAAGTGTTGCCTCACTTAATCCTCATGATAACTTTGTTAAGAAGTAATTGTCTTCATTATGGAGATGAGGTAATTGAAGTTGAGAAATCAAATTGCCCAAGGTCATACAGCAAATAAATGGCATAGTCAGCATTCAGACCCAAGTCTGTCAGAGGTAATTTGCTGAGTATGAGGTCAGCTACTAAAACCAACTCAGAAAGGTTCTTCTTATCTGCCATTGCAATAAGAGTAAGCATTTTACAACATCTCAGAAAGGAAAATTATTAGTACCACTGAAAAGAATAGTTTTGATTAAAATTCTGTCAGGGGACAGGAAGGAAAAGGGATAAGTGAGCAGTTAAGAAACAGGAAGAATGTGCTTTTAGAAATGCTAGGTCAAGAAAACATTGCAACAGTTAAAAAAAAAAAAAAAAGGAAACGTTGCAACAGTTAAGGTACAGAAGGTGGCAGAGGAAAAAGGAAGAAGCTGTCCTGAGATGACATACTTTGGAAAACTGCAAGAGCAGTGCAAAAGCATGTAGCAGTGACCCCTGCTGCCATCACTGCAACCTTCCATTCCCTTCTGTGAGAATCAGAAAATGAATTCAAAATAAAGAAGAAAAAAAGAATGTTTAGTATCAGATAACATTGCCAAGATGAAACATTTTGAACTGATTCCCAGTGCCAAACACAGTACATATTAACATTCCTTACACTGTATTTTTGGAAACTTGCTCTACCCACATTGGCTTTAATTTTTTCATGGATGTAAGGGTGTTTTGTTTTGCTTTTTGTGCCCACAGTTGTCTGTAACCTTTTCTAGAATATAAAGGCATCTTCCAAGTATATGTAAATATGTTTGTTAGTTTGAGGGCTTCCCAGGTGGCGCTAGTTGTAAAGAACCTGCCTGCCAACCCCAAGAGGGTTCAGTCCCTGGGTCGGAAGATACCCTGGAGAAGGGCATGCCCACCTGCTCCAGTATTCTTGCCTGGAGAATCCCATGGACAGAAATCTGCTCTGACCTTCTTCTCGAGTCACTCTGTCCACACTCACAGGGCCGTCTGTGCACTCAGCGTTTGGGTATGCTGACTTCCCACTCTAGGTTGTGAACTCCTGCAAAGCAGACTGTGTCCTTCATTTCATATCTCAGAGCCTAGCTTAGTGTTCAGCATTAAGTAGGTGTTTGATATTTTAATTAATTGTTCTACCATAAGGCCCAATTCTGACTGCCCATCCCTTATGTCCTTACTGTGTAAATCTTAGTGCCTTTGTATGTTTGAACATTGGGAAAAGTAGCCAAATAAGTGTTTGTATGTAGCTAGAAACCAAGAAACCTTTGAACTTATTTTGTTTCTTCATTGATGGATTTTTAATTTAAAAAGTAAAACTTACTTTTTGTTTATAGTTCAGAGATACATAGAACAAGCCAATCTCCTATGTTCCCCAGTCTTAGTCCTTCTTACTCTGCCTACCTCTGTCAGATGTTTATGCTCATTTAAGTGTTATTTGCATTTTAATGTAATAGACAGTACTCTAGATAAATACATTTTTACACTTAATACCATTTTAATTAATATATGCCTTTTAGCTATGGCCAGTAATATACCTTGAAACTGGATTTATTTTCATTTATTTTCCTTGAAATTACATTTCAAAAGAAACTGTGCCCTTTTCTGTGGCAAAATATATGCAACATAAACTTCATCATTTAAACCATTTTAAAATACCAAGTTCAGTGGCATTAAGTGCATTCACATTTTTTTGTGCAACCATTAACCATCATCCATCTCCAGAACTCTTTTTATCTTGCAAAAAGTGAAACTCTATACCAATTAAAGAGTAGCTCCCCATTCCCCCAGGCCCAAAATCCCTGACAACCAGCATTCTACTTTCTGTCTCTATAAATTTGACTACTCTAGGTAGTTCATATAAGTAGAATCATGCAGTATTTGTCTTCTTTGTGACTGGCACATTTCATTTAATATTAATGCCCTTAGGGTTCACCCATACTGTAGCATGTGTCAGAATGGCCTTCCTTTTTAAAGCTAAGTAATATTCTGCTGTCATATACCACAGTTTGTTCATCCAGCCATGTCAGTGGATGCTTGGGTTGCTTCCACCTTGTGGCTATTGTGAATAAATGCTGCTGTCAACATTGGTATACAAATATCTATTCACATCCCTGCTTTCAAAGTCTTTTGGGAAAAATAATTGAAAGAACAGAATAGAAATTAAAATTGAAGAGCATTGGGAGTACAGAAGTGAAATTGCTGGATTATACGGTAATTCTATGTTAAACTTTTTTAAGGAACCAGCATAGCATTTTTCCAAAGCAGCTATACCATTTTACATTCCTACCAGCAGAGCACACACGCTCTAATTTATCCGTATCTATTTTTTTTAAGTAATTTTATTTATTTATTGTTTTGGGCTGTGCTGGGTCTTCATTGCTATGCAGGCTTTTTTTTCAAGGAGGTACCAGTTTACGTTTAAACCAGCCATAGACGAAAACCTATTTCTCTACATCGTTGGTTCAGTTCATTCAGTTTAGTCACTCACTCGTGTCCGACTCCTTGCGACCCCATGAATCGCAGCACTCCAGGCCTCCCTATCCATCACCAACTCCTGGAGTTCACCCAAACTCATGTGCATCGAGTCGATAATGCCATTCAGCCATCTCATCCTCTGTCGTCCCCTTCTCCTCCTGCCCCCAAATCCCTCCCAGTATCAGGGTCTTTTCCAATGAGTCAACTCTTCGCATGAGGTGGCCAAAGTATTGGAGTTTCAGCCTCAGCATCAGTCCTTCCAATGAACGCCCAGGACTGATCTTCAGAATAGACTGGTTGAATCTCTTTGCAGTCCAAGGCGTTGGTAGCATTTAGAAATCTTTTTAATGTTTGCTAATATGATCAGTTTTCAATGGTAAGAGGCCTTCATTAGTCAGTATTTAACTGACTCTTGGTTTTAAAAAGAAAGAAAAATGTCAGTCCTTTCATAACATGAAAAATGCAAGTGAGAACAGAACACTTTCCTATGTGCAGTTGAATGAGTAAATTAACATTTTGAAACAATCCGGTTGTTTGCTGCTTTCATGCATCTTCTTGAAGTAACTAAGCTAGCCAGTGGCCTCTGATTTTTCCTAGCTTAATGCAGATACTGAAAGAGAAGAAGGAGAAGAGTTTGAGGACAACATGGATGTTTTTGATGACAGCAGTTCCAGCCCTTCTGGTACCTTAAGAAATTACCCACTCACCTGCAAAGTTGTTTATTCCTATAAGGTTTGTATTTCTCTAACATATTTCTCATGTTAAATTGTGACAACTCTGAAGGTACAAGTAATGGTATCTACCCAGCCTCTTATGCTGTACTTACCATAATGTTGGTGTTCTGTTCATATTAGAGGCAATGTAACATAACAGGGAAGAGTCTAGGCTCTGATGTCAGACGGCCTCAGTTAAAATCTTGTCTCTGCCACTTACAAGCTACATAACCACGCTAGTCCCTTGGTCACTGTGAGCCTCAGTTTTCTTATCTATATTATGGGGATAATACTATAGGGCTAATGTGGAGACTAAATGAGATAACACTTGTATAGCAAAGCATTTAGCACAGTGCCTGGCATCTAGTAAATTTTCTGTAAATAAGACTCCTTTCCTTATCAGTTGCCTGCTTGGCACAAGGCCTGGCATCTAGTAAATTTTCTGTAAATAAGACTCCTTTCCTTATCAGTTGCCTGCTTGGCACAAGGCTCTCCATTGGGATAGTTTTCAAAATTGGTATTAAAGTAAAATTGCTTGAAAAAACAGTTTTGTTAAACTTTGCCTATCCTAATATTAATATAACCATCTCTTGTTTCCAGGTTAAGCAGGGGCCTGGATAAATAGATTTTTCTTCTAACTTCCAAAGCTGATTTGGTATAATAGTTTTTAATCTCTCTTACCCTGCCCTGCTTTCACATTAACTTTTTACTCAAAGTAGATTGAGTTTCTTTTCCCAGTTCTTCCCTTTTCTCACTCCCTTCATCAGTCAATAGCCAGTCCTGTTGACTCCACCTCCAAAACATATTCGGAATCCATTCACATTTCACATCTTGGTCTAGGCCATTACTTTGATTAGTGTAAAAAAAAAAATTAGTGATTGGTATCCCTTCTTCATACTTGTCTGCCAAGAGTCCACTTTCCACCCCACAGCCAAACTTATCTTTAACATATATAGGAGATTATTTTATTCCCCTGCCTAAAATTCTTTTTAAGCTTTCCATCACACAAAGAAAAATGAACTCTTTACTAGGCTCTGTAATGTCCAGACTGATCTGGCCCCTTCCAGTCTCCTTAGCTTCATGTCAGACCAACCCACTGAACCTACTCACTACACGTTAGCAACTCTGGCTGCCTTTCAGTCTTCAAAAGCACTGTGCTCCTTCCTGACTTGACAACTTTGCACTTGCTTTCCCTTACCTAGAACTGCCTTTTCCCAATTCTTGGTTGGCTGCCCAGTGCACTTCATATAGGCTTAACTCAAATAGTGCCTCCTCAGGTTTCCCCGACCACCTAAATACATACACAACTTTCCAGTCACTACTCTATCCCATTGCCCTTCTGTCCTCATTTATTAATTGATACTATATAGAACCTATCACCAACCAAAATAACCCTTCTGTCCTCATTTATTAATTGATACTATCACCAACCAAACTTAATCTTGTTTATTTTCACATTTCTTTATCTAACTCTGCACTGAAGTTCCCTAAAGGCAGAAACTTTGTGTGCCTTGCATATATGTCTTCAGCACCTAGGACAGTGCCTGGCACATAGTTGGTCCTCAGGTAATAATTGTGGAACGAATAAATGCATGATGTGAGGGAAGCTTGAATAAATGAATCCCTTTCATTTTAATGAATCCCTTTCATGTTAATGCCATGCTTGAGGAACAACAACAGAGGAAGTATGTGGAGAGAATCTTAAGCATATGTGGAATACTCTCACTCCCACCAGCACCATGCCTGGAGAGTGAAAAACTGACATCATTTACTCCTCAATATCGGTGATTACCAGACTTCTTTTCATTTAACATCCTTTTATTATATATTTAACAGTACTTCTTCTTTTCTAAAAGAGTTGGGATTTGTCTCCCCAATGTAAACTGTTTTGATAATCTTCTGAAAATTTGAAGTCATCTTTAAAATACTTACACAATGTTTTTAAAATATTATACAGCTAGTTTGGGATTGTTTCCCTGTCTTCTGTCTCAGTGTAATATTTACTCTGAAGTTCCAGAATTAAATTTAAGGTCTTTAAATGGAGAGGGTCCTAAGGATCTGAGTGATTGATTATTGCATCTGAGGAATTTTGCAGATAAGGTAGCATTTCAGTGAGGTCAGGAGTAAGGTCTTTCTAGTCACAATGATGAGGTAGAGAAGGGAAAGACCCTTCTAAGCAAACAACAGATGCAGAGACACAGTTTGATGAGATAATAGAGTGTCCAGGAAATGACAGGTATGTGAGCATCAAACGTGGGAAACAGAGCAGCTGGAAGTAAAGATGTCAGATAGACCTGTAGATCACACCAAGGTTTGG
Source organism: Bos indicus (assembly GCF_029378745.1). Lineage (NCBI taxonomy): Eukaryota > Metazoa > Chordata > Mammalia > Artiodactyla > Bovidae > Bos > Bos indicus. Next base: position 52,846,438 of record NC_091774.1, on the reverse strand, counting down.
CTTCTATCCTGGCTGAAGGAAGCCATAACGTGTCCTAAAATCAGACTGGGCTTTAAAATAAGGTAACCCTGCTCATGGTATAGATATTCCAGAGAGGGTAGGTTAGAGTAGAGAGAGGCTTAACTATAAGCCTAATTGTGATTCCTATGGTCCAGACAAGCAAAGAAAGCCTAAATTAATCTAGCAAGAGCAAAGAAAAGCTAAATTTAAGGATTCGTTTCAAAAGCCTTAAAAATGCTTGTCACTTTGACCCTACTAGCATTTGTCCTAAGCAAGTGACCCACAGTATAGAAAAATATTCTGGGTACAAAATTTTTTTTCATCATAGTATTACTTTATAAGAGCAAAGTTAGCAGTCCAATAAGGAAATAATTAAATAAATTAACCATTCATATAATATAATCATAACAATATTATGAGGATAATTGAAAAATTACATTTGAGGTTTTTTTTGTAAGAAGAAATGATACATCAAGAAAGTAAGATGCCAAATTGTATTACCTTAAGATCTCGATTATACCTATTTCTAGCTTTTCTACAGTGAACATTTATTACTTTTATGATCAGGAAAAAACATATTGTTTTAACAGAAAACAGGAAATTTAGAAAGGTGGTGGTAGAAGCAGAGGGCATGGCTGCTTCTGGGGTTCTGGCGGTCACTGTGTATCAAGACTTCATGAAGTAGTGTGTGACCATGTGTTTATTTAATAACCATTTACTCACTACTTGCTGTCCTTGGTTGGGATGAGTGAGAAGAATTACATTCCCTGCCTTAAAGAAGTCATTCTGTTAGAAAGCCCACAAGTGCAAACAGCTAACTTGAGTGCCACAATAGTCAGTGTTAGAGGGCTCAAAGCTTTATAAGAATAAAAGGAGGAAAAAGCAACCAGCTCATTGTGGGTGGTCTTGGTATACATATAAGCCAGGCATCAAATCATGGGTAATAATGATAGCTACCATTTATGAATTCCTGTGTGCCTAGTATCAATATATATATATATATATATTTCTAATCCCTTCAATAATCCTATAAGGAAGAAATTATCAACCAATCCATTAATTCAACAAATACTACTTGAGTACCTTCCATGTACCATGCTGTGCTCTTTTCTAGGCTTTGAGATACAGCACTAATCAACACAGACAGAAATCTCTGCCTTCATGGAGCTTGCGTTGTAATAGGAATAAAAAAGAAAACTGAGACTCTGAAAGGTCTTAGAGTCACTTGCCTGTAGAAAGAGACTGAAGCTGGACTTGAACTCACAGTAATCTAATTCCAGTTACCAAATGGGAAAGAGGGATCAAGGCCTCTTGGAAGAAAGGCATAGAGACAATACATAACATGGTGTATTCAGATACTAGGGATTAGTTTGCTGGGGCCAAAACATCAGGAGACCACAGGGTCTTGAGTGTCATGGGAAGAACTTGACCTTGTCAAGTGAAAGAATTGGTCACTGCTTAGGTATGGTATGATCAAGCTAGTATAACAATGCTATATACAGCACTGCTTATGTAACAAAGTGTTTAACTCTCCTGCTTTGCTCTCACACACATTGAAATCTGATTGTATTGATAACCTTTGAAAAGTTTTGCCACAGAATTAGGAAAAACATCTTTGTTATATAGGTGCCTTTTCCTGGTATATTCAAGGCATAGTGTGGTTTCAGATTAGTGAAGAAGTTCCACTGGAAAAGCCATTAGAAATCAGTGGACTCTTTTTTTCTCTTATTTTGTTAGGTCAGAGGTAATCTGCTTAAAATTCTGATTCTGTAGTAGTTCTGTAATTAGTCAGCCATTTTCAGTACTGTTTTTCTATCTCAAGCAGCTGTTATAGCAATGTCCAGAATCTGGGTTTGATGAAATGTACATGCAATGGGAAATGAGTCTTGGGAAATGAGCCTTGCCTTATTTTTGCTTATGTAACTTGGAGATATTTTTATACTTTGAGACTGTGAGATCTGAAAAGCTATATGGTCTTAACTGATAGTTTTCACTGATCTTGAGACTTGGGGAAAGATTTTACAACTGTTCACTAAGAACCAGAAGATGCCTGCAGATCCCTCCTGTTACATGTAACAGACAGGTCTCTTCAGGAAACAAAGTCTCTTCCTCTAACCCCTCTGCAGAGTCCCTGAGAGTTTGCCCTCAGATTCTACAGCCTCACGGGCAGCATTTGGGTGTCCAATGCCAGTGGACTCCTGCTTTTATTTACTTTAAAAATAAAAAAAGTCACAGCAACTTCTGCAGAAGCACCCAAATGGATCAGCCCAGTGTCTACAGTTAAGTTGGAGCATCTTAAATCCAAGCCTTGACCAATATCAATCATTTCTCTCCTACAACTTACTTCTCTTGGCCACTGTTTTATGGTGATTCGAGACCAATTCCAGGCACCGCTCAAGCTGTCATTCAGTCCATGTACATAGCTCTTTGCATTCTCACCGCCTGCACCTCCACTGTAGCCCTGTGGTGCAGTTCTGGTTCACTGCTTTCTCCTTTGCCTGTGCTTCCCAAACCATCATGGTTCTGTGCTTACTCATCCCACACTGACTCCACCCACCCCCCACCACCCCCATCTTCCCGAGAATGGCGGGATTGTCATTTTGAAGAAATGGAGACATCAAGAAGTTGAATAACTTACCAATAGATACATAAGCTGGAGCTGGAACCCAGGTCCCCTACTCCAGCAGAGTGCTGTGTTCACTGAGCCTGACTGCCTCTTGAGGATTCCGTTTCTCCAGTTTTTGTTGTGGCTTTATTTTGTTTACTTTTTTCAGTAAAACTTCACCTCATTATGATAGTTTTACAACACTCAAATTTTTATGTTCAATACGTTTTTCAAAATCATTTCAATATTTTGATCCCCAGTTTCTGTTATGATCAGTTCACATCTGCTCTTTATCTAACCTTTTTAATTTTGTCCATGACCATCCTACATTGCAGGCTTCTCAACCAGATGAGTTGACCATTGAGGAACATGAGGTGTTAGAAGTGATTGAAGATGGAGATATGGAAGACTGGGTAAAGGTATATTCCTTTGCTCATATCACCCCTTCTTGTGACATTTTCAGGAGTTTGTTTTGGTTCTTGTTGTACCCTGTCCAAATTGTGTGTGCAAACCTGTTTTGTCACATGTCTTTTACTCAGGCTCGAAATAAAGTCGGCCAAGTGGGTTATGTGCCAGAAAAGTACCTACAGTTTCCCACCTCGAACAGTCTGCTGAGCATGCTGCAGTCCTTGGCTGCCTTGGACAGTCGGTCACACACATCCAGCAATTCCACGGAGGCCGAACTCGTTTCAGGCAGCCTCAACGGAGATGCCAGTGGTAAAGACTGAAACAAGGCACTCTTTATTTGGTCACATTTGGTATAAACCCTATTACCCTGGAGTCAGCCTTCAGTTGGTTAAAAACGTGGGTTTATTCCCTTTCTGTAATGTATTTATTTGGCCACGTGTATCATGTACAGTAGAACCCTAGAGTTGCTCTTCAGTGAGTACAAGATCACAGCTCTGCTCTTATTCCATTCGACACTCTTTAGTTGTCACTTGTGCATGGGGTGGTTGTAAGAGTTACCTGGTTGTCAGTGTTCTTACTGCCTTTTTCTCTCTTGCTACCTAGTCTGTTTCGTGAAAGCACTTTATGACTACGAGGGCCAGACAGATGATGAATTATCTTTTCCTGAGGGAGCAATCATCCGAATCTTGAACAAAGAAAACCAGGATGACGATGGCTTCTGGGAAGGAGAATTCAATGGGCGGATTGGAGTTTTCCCATCGGTGCTAGTGGAAGAACTTTCAACCTCAGAAAATGGTGACACTCCATGGATGCGAGAGATTCAGGTGCACAACAGGGGAAGAAAGCGGAAGTAAAAGATATTTAAAGAAAGTAACTCCCAAAGAGTCTGTTGACCCACACAGAAGTGGGCTGTGGTCTCAACCTTGCCCTTACCACTCCAATTTTTGGTTGCCAGGTTTCCACAAGACTGAATCTGGGAAGCAGAGACTTGTCAGTCAGGCTCTGTGTAATGGCTATATTACACTTCATGTCTCCCACATTCTGCTCTCTGAATTGAGGAACCAAAATACTACAGTGTGTATGACCTACAAAAGACTGGTTTGGCAAGGAGAAAGAAAGAAACTGGAGAGGGAATATACTGTCTCTGTGGTTAGTGGTTAGTGTATACAGTAAAAATATTAGCAACCTCTTTCTCTCCCTCACTGTCAGAACCTCCCTGCCCAGCCCAGGTCCTTCTAGTCCTTTTCAGAGAACTAATGAGACACTCATGTGGCCTGAGGCTTACTTCATCATAGCAAAACTTGTCTTTACGGGACACTCCTAATTCAGATATGTCACAACAGGCTTGGCAGGTCCAGGACCATAAGGAATATGTCTGCCCATCTTGCTTGTACAGTATTATGACCATTGAACATGACAATTACAAAGCCTGGGGAAGTCAGAAACTCAGCCAGTTATTTTATCTTCACCGAAAAATACAACTTGTTCTTTTTTTTGTTCTTCATTGAATTGACTAATTTGATATGTTTTCAATAGAACTCTAGAGAATGGTTTGACTTGGTAACTGTTTAAACTAAAATCAGTAGTATAATGAGATCTATGGAAGGAAAAAGTTAAATGCAACACAAAACTGGTGGTAGTGTGGTTATTCCAGGCTCATTTGCTTTTTTATTTTACTTTTTTTTAATTACGAAAGGATGATAACAGATTCACAGGAGACTTGGAAAATACAAAGCAAGGTTGCATATAGTTCTACCATGTTTTACAATTATTTTTTAAGTAGATAAATTAAGGCTTTTAGATGGAGTTTCAATATCAAACTCTCAAACATTAGTAGAATGAATATACAGAGAAGTAGGATATAGTAGGCCTGAAAAGCACTGTGAACCAATTCAATGTAATTAAGATTTATACAATTTTCACACAATAGTAGGATACAAATTCTCTTCAAGTTCCCATAGAGTGTAAATTAGGAGACACTGGAACATATACAGGGACATAAAACAAGGTGCAAAAATGTCATGGTCTAAAGGTATTGAAATCATACAGAGTCTCTTCTCTTAGCACTGTGGAATTATGTTAGAAATCAATATCAAAAGATACTTTAACCCACATATTTTCAAGTGTGGCTTCCCAGGTGGTGCTAGTGGTAAAAAACCTGCCTGCCAGCGCAGGAGTCGTGGGTTCGATCCCTGGGTCTGGAAGATCCCCTGGAGGAGGGCATGGCAATCCATTCCAGTATTCTTGCCTGGAGAATTCCCACAGACAGAGGAGCATGGCGAGCTACAATCCATGGGGTCACAAAGAGTCAGACACAACTGAAGCGACTTAGCATGCATGCATTTACCAAGAGAGATCATCTTCAAATGGCAACCCACTCCAGTGTTCTTGCCTGGAGAATCCCAGGGACTGGGGAGCCTGGTGGGCTTCCGTCTATGGGGTCTCACAGAGTCAGACACAACTGAAGCGACTTAGCAGCAGCAGCAGCAGGCTGGTCAAAACAGTTAACAATCATAACTTAGCTCCAGAGAAAGGTTATTTGCCAGGAGCAGTCAGAGAAGCCAGCTGATCTCCTTCCTGAAGTGAGCACTATGTAACCTCTGTTTCCTTTGCTGCAGGTCTCTCCTTCCCCCAAACCGCCCGGCTCCCTGCCTCCACTGCCGCTGTACGACCAGCCTCCCAGCAGCCCTTACCCCAGCCCAGATAAGAGGGGCTCCCAGTACTTCTCCCGTTCTCCTTCAGCAAACGGTAAGGGGTCTCCTGGGCATGTATCAAAATACACTTTAATTTAGAAAGCCACGTGTTCATCTGAAGGGTAAACAGATCTGAATTACCATCTATATTGCTCAGCAACACAAATAAATTGAGCTTCTTTGATTCCCTCCCTTAGAAAACAGCTTCCATGCCGAATCGCCAGGATTCTCGCAGGCATCCAGGCATACTCCTGAGACCTCATATGGGAAACTGCGACCTGTAAGTCTCTTATCTAGCAGAGTAATAGAGTGCATAGTTCTTCCAGATTGAAAGTTAGAAATTAATGGAGCTCCATGACCCCTGTGTTGTTGCTAATTTCTTCCATGCCAGGTTGCGATGGACTTGGTAAATTAAACAAAGCTCTGGAAAAGGAAGGCTATAGAAATCAACACATCTTGGGAGGTCTAGCTTATTACGCTGGCACTTTCCTCACTGAGCCATGGTGAGATTGCCAGGTGACAACTATGGAAAGTATATTTAAATTATAACAAGCTCTGTGAGCATTAAAGCAGTCTAATTGTGAAACAGAAGCTTTTTTTTTCCAGCAGGCATTTATTGAGAACTTTTTTCCCAGGCCTCTACTTTCCTCTTCGACAGACAGTGAGATGATATAAGATACATGCCCTTTTGAGGTTTGAGAGCTTCTATTCTCAAAGAAAATCTGTCCTTTACAAATAATCACCTCTACCCACCCCTCACTCGGCTGTCATCAAATCCATCCCTCTACCTCACTGTGAAATAGTTCTTCCAGGGTCATAACTTCCACATGGTAATCTAGTTATATTTGCGGTTTTATTTTCCTAGACCCTCTTATCAGCATTTGACACAGTTCTTTGAGCCACTTAGAACCTTTGTCTTTGTTCATTCAGCAGATACTGAGTGCCTTGTTAAGGACTTGGTTCGTGATCCTAAATGTGATAGGAAGCTGTTGTAAGATTATAAGCCAGATAGTGGTATGACTGATTGTGCATTTTTAAAAATTATTTTTACTTACTAATTTTTATAATTTTATGTTGGCTGCACTTGGTCTTAATTGTAGCATGTGGGCTTTTTGTCACTGGGCATGGGCTTCTCTTTAGTTGGAGTGAGTGGGCTTAGTTGCCTTGAAGCATGTGGGATCTTAGTTCCCCAACCAAGGATCAAGCCTGCATCCCTTGAATTTAGAGACAGATTTTTAACCACTAGACCACCAGGGACATCCCAGCTTTTTAAAAACACACTGTGGCAGCTCGGTGGAGAATGAGTAGAAAGTGACAGAATGAACGTGGGGAGTCGTTAGGAGGCTGGAGCAATGGTCCAAGCAAGAGAGGACAGCAATGTGAACTAGTGGGGAAGAGCAGTAATGGAGAGAAGTGGACCCATTTGTTCCACCACACTTTCCTGGTCTGCTTTCTACTTCCTGGCTTTCTTTTTCATTGACCTTTGAGGGATTCTCTGCCTTTATCCAACTCTGTTGATGCTTCTCAGGGTTCCGTCCACTGACCGCTTCCCTCTTTTTTTTTTTTTTTAATTTGTTTGACTGCATCAGGTTTTAGTTGCAGCAAGTGGAATCTTTGTTGTATCGTGTGGGATCTTTTCGATGCACTGCACGGACTCTGTAGTGTGGGCTGCAGCTCACGCAGCTTCAGTAGCCACTGTGTGCAGGTTCAGTAGTTGGGCATTCAGGTCGGCCTCTCAGTTGTTCCATGGCATGTGAGATCTTAGGTCCATGACTAGGGGTTGAACCCATGTCCCCTGCATTGCAAGGCAAATTCTTCACCACTGAGCAACCAGAGGAGTCCCAGGGCTACTGCTCTTAAAGTCGTTAAACTTACTCCTGAGTTATCTCATTTACTCCCAAGACTTTGATAACCATTTATTTACTGACAACTCCAAGATTTATAACTACCTATCCAATCTCTTCTCTGAGCTTCAGATCTGTGGAAATCTCAGTGTATATATATATAACAAACCCCCAAAACTCAGCAAAAAACTGGCTAATTATCTTCCTTCTCAGACGTCATCCTTCTTCCTTATTTCCCATCCTGGTGAGTGGTACCCCTATCCTGCCAGTGCTCTGGCATCACTCGTGACACCTCCCTGACCCTGCCTTTCGTGAAGAGTCATCGCAGGGCCTGCCAGGGTTACCTAGAGATGACTGTCAGATTGTCCCCCTCTATTCCCCCAGTGCCAGCCAACATCAGCTCTCTTTCAGACGACCACAGGAGGCTCCAAAACTGTCAACCTGTATTCTTGCCCTCCACCACTGTTTTCTTCAAACTTTTTATCTGAGTCATCTTTTCACACATCTGGTATTACTGCTTAAAATCCCCCAAAGACTCTTCCTTGCCTACAGAATAAAGCTCAGATTTTTAAATATGACTTAATGAGGCCCTTCATGACTTACCCCAGCCTGTCTCTCTAGTCTCATCTCTTGCATCTCTCCTTCCAAGACATGTTTAAAGGTTTTTCAGTTCTCCAAGCATTGGTCTCTCTCGCTTCCAACTCTAGGCCTTTGCTTGGGCCAAGGTTGTCAGGACTACAAAGACTCTTGTGGCCATGAGGCTTTCAGCCCAGGGAAGAACCTGAATCGTGAGTTTCACATTTCATCCAGAGCAGTCTGTCCTTCTCAATGTAAGAAGCTGTGAAAATTAAGTTGAAAGCACATGCCTAGAACATTTCTGAGAGCCCTCAAGTGCCCATGTCCTTGAATAAATGATTGGTCAGATTTCGATGCTTCAGCCACTGAATCAGGAAGCTGACTGACCATGTGATGGTTTCCTGCTCAGGTCCGGGCAGCTCCCCCTCCTCCTACGCAGAACCACCGAAGGCCCGCAGAGAAGATCGAGGATGTGGAAATCACACTGGTGTGATGATGGGTTTGCCTGTCCGTTACTGCTACAATCAAGGCCAGGCTTGGAGTTTGGCCAGTCTTGTTTTTTAGGCACCTTTGCTTGCATGATGATGACTCGAACAGAGCAAAAACAAGGAGGACTATATGTGACCGGGTGGCCTGGTTGACACCTCCCACGTTTTTAATATTTCGTGCCTTTTTTTGTTGTCATTTTCTATGTCATCTCTCCTAGCACAGCACAAATCCTAGTGGGCCCTAGAAGCAGAGAAGGGGGACAGTCCTCTTGCCTACCAGGGACCCATTTTTGTATGAGACTCAAGACCAGGCCTCGTTCAGGGCACAGTCACAGAGATGCTGATCATATGCACTCGTACAGTATATTACTGTGGCCACGAGGACGTGGCAAAGATGCTCATCTTTCTTCAAGTGGCTTTGGCTTATCTGATTGAGTTTAATCAGATCATGTTGGCTACATAAGGAAAGCAGCAGGAGGGATTTCAGGAGAGGCTGGCTCCTCCCCGCAGTTGGTCCCCAAACTGAGAAACTGAAACCTTATTGGAAAAAAGTAGACTGCCCTGAGTTTAGCACCGATTGCAATAATGCACATCTCTTCCACAGCTAACAGATTTAAAACAATTAACAGTGTCCTTTGTATTAATATTTATGCCATTCATTTAGTATTAGCAGAGCTAACATGAAGGGGCTGAACTAGTAGCCGAATCTCATCCATCACATAGACTAATAGAAAGGGGGCTGCGGCTAAAGCAGAAATGGAGCTTCCAGATCTGCAATGAGCCGACTTAGTGTTCTTTTTATATTTGGGTATTTTTCATCTTAATTTTTGCAGCATATACTATCATGACCAGTATCCTTAGAATTTGAATGTCTTGATAAAACTGGGGACACATACTTGCCTTGTCAAGCTTCTCTACTGGAGAGGCACCTAGCATTATTTTATTCCCAAGCTAGTCCACTGGCCCAGGCAGCCAAGTTGTGGCTGGCCCAGACCAGCAGCCACCCACCACATGAAATGCAGCTTCCCAGGTCCCACTGACCTGACATTTCCTTGGGAGGAAGAATCTGTGGCTCAAGGAGTAAACCAGCTTCCTATGAAGAAGGACAAAAGGATTGCACGGTGCAAATTGACAAGGAAAGGACAAGTTCTCCATGTCACAGGGAGAGCCAGGAGGAGCCTTCCCTGCAGACTAACAAACCCACAGCAGTGGCTCCCAGAGGCCTCTGGTGGCCCTCCACCTCCAATGGAAGATAGGGAGTGCATTACTTAGGAACTAAGGGATGTTTGCCAGTTGCTTTTTTTTTCCTTTTTTTTAAAAAATCAAAATTCTCAGAATTTAATCCAAAAGTTGTCTTTTGCTTTGAAAATGCCATCCCTCCTAAGAATCTCTAAAAACTTGAAATGCTCACCAAATGTCCCCATGGGATTTTTGACCAGAAATAAAACTGAAGAAGTTTTCAGATAGTCATTTGATCACTTTAATGACAGTATCCATTGATGAATCTTCTCTGATTTGAGGATTTTTATTTTTTTTTTTTGCATTTCTTAAAACCTTTTGATCTATTTGAGGTCTTTTTGTGTTTATCAAACTTATTCTTAAGTTTACAAAAGAAATTAAAAGGGTGGGTTTTTTTTTTTTTTAGGATTTTAAGGTTTGTGGACAAGTTAAAAATCTTCAAAGCACTTTAAAAATCTTCAAAGTGCTGAAATTGGGCAGTTCTTGCCACCCAGTCTTGTATTCTCTCTTTAGCTAGCAAAATTGTCCTTGAATCTGGGTTTTCCACATTCTCAGAGAGTTATTTGAAATCTTTTGTTATATTTTAAATATTTTTTGGAAGAGCTGCTAATTTTATTTTAAAAAAACGAAGTTGTAAAAATATGCCTCCTTTTTAATAAGAACCCGTCCCTCCAGGACATGTAACCCCGCGCCACAGTGCACAGGGCTGGGCTCAGAGGAGGCACCTCTGTGCAGAAGTGCTTTCTTTACAGTGGCTGTAAAAACTTTGTATTTATTATGTATAAAATGTTGAATAATAAAAAAAAATGGAATTACGTTTTCTAAGTTTTTCTTACAAGATTTGGGTAAACAGGCTTTTCCAAATAGACAGTGCTTCTTTTAAAGACACTCTCAGGCCCTCCTTTAAATCTTACAACAGATACAAAGAGAGGGAAGTAAATTAACCCATCCATGGAACAAACAGCCCTTGGTGCCACCCACCTGCCAGGGGTAATACCCTGAATGCTAGAAATAAAAATAAGTAAGTTGTGGCCTTGGCCATCAAGGTTCTTTCCATGGAGAGAAAAAACAGTATACACCTGAGGACAGTACTGTATGATATGTGCTGGACAGGAGAAGCAGAGAATGTGCTGAGGTGACTGAGGGAGCCCCAAATCTGCAGCTGCGAGGGCCAGGAGGAGGCCACTGAGTCCTCTCAGACTGATGCGACTGCTGACTCCCAGCAGTGGGCACTCTGTAGTCCTCTGTCCTTTTCCTAAACCTCTACCCTGAGGAGTCATGAGCCAAGAGAAGGAGATTTTACAGGGGTGGCTGGAGGATTCCAGGTAGAAAGCTGAGTCCATCTGGCTACCAGCCACCCCAGTGAGGACCACTGTTTGAGGAGGGCCCCCACAACCCTCTTCCAGAGCTGGGCAAGTGTGATATGTAACCTTCCAGACGTCTTCTGTGCATAGAACTTACATGTGCCAACATTGCCTTTTCATATGTGAAATTATATAATACATTTAGATTTACCTCATTCTTTCTGAAGGCAGCATTATATTCCATTGTTTGGGCATAGCATGATTTAAACATTCCTATAGTGATGGATGTTGAGGTTGTATCCATTCATTTGCTATCAGAGAGCTGAAATTAATACCTTTTTACCTAATTGTTTATAAATTTGTTCCAGTAAAAATATCAGCTAAATTCCTAAATGTGTAATTTAAGAGTTAAAAATGTACGTGTGTATTTCATTTTGTCATGCTGTATGCTAAGTCGCTTCAGCCATCTCCAACTCTTTGCAACCCTGTGGACCGTGGCCCACCAGGCTCCTGTGTCCATAGGATTCTCCAGGCAAGAATACTGGAGTGAGTTGCCATGCCCTCCTCCAGGGAATTTTCCTGACCCAGGGATCGAACTTGCATCTCTTACATCTCCTGTGTTGGCAGGCAGGTTCTTTACCACTAGCACCACAAAAAATATGTATAGGTTTGATTTTGTCAGATGTTGCCGAATTGGCCTCCAAAATGATTTTATCTGTTGACACTCCCACCAACAGCATAGAAGACAACGTGGACTTCGGACTCAGAGGGTCTGAGTTAAATCCTGGGTCCCACTGAAGCTGTGGAACCAGCTTCAGTGTCCCCATCAGAAACCTAGTAATGCCGTGGCTTCAAGAAGGACATGCGAAGTGTGCAGCACAGCGTGGTCTTCCTCAGCATCACTGCCCCACCTTCAGCACCTCCCCTACAGAGCTGTGCCTTGCTGTCCTTCCAGAGCTGTCATAAGGCCCAAAGGAAGGAGTGGGTGTGAAAGTGCCTTACCATAAATATGTTAAGGGCTATCAGTACACATTAATATCATCTCCATCTTCTGTCTTCCCCTGCTAATGAAAGGTACTCACATTTAAGACTACCGTTGGTACCAGAGGCCTGATCTATGACCAGGGGACAGAATTAAGTTGATTGCCCCACCCCTGTATCATAGTTATAGCGGGGCCTCCTTCATCATAGGAACTAAACGTGAGGCAGCCAAACCAGAGTCACAGCACAGCACCTGAATCCCTTTCCTCTATAACCCGCCCCGCCCACCCCAGCCCACAGCCACAGGCAGGCAGAAGCGAGTGGGAGGATATCCTGCAGCCTCAGCCCTGCCACCGCTTGATGGATACCCTTTCCACTGGGCTGCCACACCCCCCAGCTTTAAAAGAAGCAGAATGAGATGATTTCCAAGGACTCATCCAACCTTTATGTTCCACTTAAGTTCAGTTTCTAGATGCACAATGAGAACATCACACAAAAAAGTCACAGTATTTGAGAAGACTCTACTAAAACAGACCTCTTGGGATGGCCAGAAGTTGAAGATTCAAGCCACTGGACTCTCCACCAGGACAAAACAAACTCCTTCCTCTGGGTTGTAATCTGACTGTGCTGCACCCTTCACTCACTGCCCAGGGAACCCAGCCAAAGCTTTCTATAGTGAGGCAAGTTATTTCTTTGGCCTCTGAGTGGCTTTATGACACAATCTGGCTGAATCTTTGCATTTAATTGCTCATTATGAAGCTGTTTTTCACGACAAAAATACAACCAAGTTACAGAAATTTTGGTTTATAAGGAGAGAGTTGTAATTTGTCCCCAAATCCTACAACTTAACACAACCAGTGTAAGTTTCCTCTTAGAGGCTGTTACCTACCGCTTGATCTGTCAAGAATTAATTCCAGAGGGCGTTTGATTCCTGAACCACTTTCCCCTGGTCCCACTGGCTGAAAACATAAATGCAGTACTTCTGTCTCGTCTGTTTCAGAGAGCCCTGGTCTGGAAATAGTTTACTGGAATGTTATCCTGAAACAACAGAAAGGAACACCTCTTCCACACTGTGTGCTAAACAAATACACATGCTTCTTGTCACTCACTTGCTCCTGTGAACAGCAGGGGAGTGGTTAAGAGACCTGTATTCAAGTCCCTGGGCTTCCTCACTTAGCTGTAACCTTAGACTCATCCTTTCACCCTTCTGGGCCTTGCTTTTATCATCTGTAAAGTGGGAAGGAGAAGACAATACGAGTTTCATAAGAGCCAGGAGAATCGAGTAAGATAATGCAGAGATAAGCTGAAATATTATTGACTGGTGAAATGTGCATCTATAAAAAGAAAACAGCGTGTACCAGACATGGCATTTCACATATCACAGATGGGTCCACACCTCGTGCCACCAGGATTCCTCCAGAGCAGAACTAAGGTCCAAGACCACCTCCGCTCAATCACTGTCCAGTCAGCAACTTACTGCCCCAGGCCACGTTCTGGTCATGGAGACACAAATGGCTCAGTTCCCATTCCTGTCACCAGAGGGCTTATGTCTAGTGGGGGTGACTTGGCAACAGCAGTTTGAAGCCAAGGTGCCTCTCCCAGGACAGGGAGATGACCAGGGGCAGTAAGAGCCCAGGACAAGAACCTCTGTCATGTCTCCCCCTCAAGCCTCAGGCTGGCAGAGGAGGCGGTACTCATGTCTGTACACCAACCTGGGGAAGAGCCAGGTCCCCCTGGTGAGGCCCAGAGCCATGCAGCAGGAAGGGTCTCACAGGTGGGGAAAATCCACCCACTGTGATTTGCCCACGGTCTCAGGAAGACAACTGGGAGTGGAACCTAGAACCTGGCCTCCAGAAGATGGGTCAGCACCTCTGCAGAACCAGGTTCCAGTTTTGAGAAGAGTGAATCAGGAGCCTGGATTCTTATCCTGGTTCTGCTGGTTCCTCTCTGGACCTCAATCCGTATGGACAGCAAGGACAACAGTTTTGAAGGGTTTTTCTTTTTTTTATATTTATTTATTTGGCTGCATTGGGTCTCAGTTGCGGCACTCAGGACCTCTGTAGCATCACGCGGGGTCTTTTGCTGTGGCTCAGACTCCTTTGTGTGGTTCTTTTGACTCCAGAGCACACGGGCTCAGTAGTTGCGTCGTACGGGCTCAGTTGCTCTGCAGCATGTGGAATCTTAGTTCCCTGACCAAGGATCGAACCTGTGCCTCCTACCTTGCAAAGACGACTGGACCACCAGGGAAGTCCCAAAGGTGACAGTTTGGACTTTAGGGAACAAACTCAGGCCAGCAACCTCAGAGTAGGCTGAGTAGCGACTGAACACCTGAGTAGTGACTGGAGAACGGAAACCCAGAGCAGTCTTCCGTACAGGGTTCTGGGCCTGCCCAGGACCGCAAGGACTAGAGGTGCAGCCTGCCCAGCTGGCACCCCTCCGAGCTCTTCCCCTGCATGGCATTACCAACCCTTCTCCTCACACTTGCCTCATCCCCTGGAATGCCTAGGCCCATTTCTGACCCTCCAGACTTGCTCCTTCAGGAAGTATTCCTTCCAAGTAAATTAAGGTGTGCACATGCTCCCTGAGGTGAGGCAAGCGTGTGCTGCCCCATGAAGAAAGGGAGGCTTGAGGGGAATGGAGGGCACTCTGCCAGGATTGAGTCAGGGCATTTCCTGATGACCGCTTCTGTGTCCTCTAAGCCGTCTCCACTGCAGTCCCGGGAGGTGCTTGCCCCAGATGGTGGAACTGGTAACAGCCTTCCAGGATCAAGTTCATGTCCCTCCTGTAGCCCTGCATGTCCCTCAGTTCAAAGGATACTAATCCTCCAGGCTCAGACATAGGCTCCCAGAGCCAGAATGAAGAAGAGAAGATGCAGGGAGGGATTTCAGTAATTTTTTTTTGTTTTTGTTTTTGTTTTGACTGTGCTGGATCTTCGTTGCTACATGTAGGCTTGCTCTCGTTGCAGTGAGAGGGGGCTACTCTCTAGTTGCAGTGGACAGGTATCTCCTTGCAGTGATTTCTCTTGTTGCGGAACACGGGCTCTAGGCAGGCAGGCTTCAGGAGTTTCAGCTTGCAGGCTCTGGAGAACAGGCTCAGTAGATGTGGCACGTGGGCTTAGTTGCCCTGCAGCATGTGGAGCAGTGATCGAACCTGTGACCCTTTCATTGGCTGGTGGATTCCTAACCACTGGACCACCAGGGAAGTCCAGGGAGCTAGAATCGCCCACCTGGTGGTGGAGGCCGTGGGCACGCCGCTGGAGCATGGCAGGGAATGCCCTATAGCTCTGCTTAACTGGGAGCCCGATTCTCTGATATTTAATAGTTTAAAGACCACAGTCCAGCTGTGCCAGCTCTGGTGACCTCATATCTATCACTTACCCTCGCTGAGCCTTGATCTTCTCATCTGTAAGATAGCTACATCACAAGGTGGTTGGGAGAACAAGTAAGATACTGGATAGAAGGCACAGGGCCTGACAGCTCAGTAATGGCGGCTGCTGGAAGCATTGGTCTTTCCACCCCAGGAGGTGGGAGAATGGCCTCGGCAGACCTAGGCAGCTGCTGACTCCTGGTGGCCGCTAGAGACTTTGACTGTCAGACTTGCTGAGTCCTCGAGTAAGAGAATTTGATCATTTAATAAACATCTCCTGAGGCTTTCTCTGTGCCTCTGAGGCCTGATCCCAGGAGAGTGCTTTGCTTCCATCCTGGCCTCCTTCAAGAGCTCCCTGACCGAGACAGAGGGAGGCAGACCCAAAGCAGGGAGGCACAGAGACGGAGGAGGCTCCTAGCCGGCCTGGCAGGTGAGGAAAGGCTCTCAGTGAGGGGATCCTAAAAGACAAATTTGAATTAGAGGCTGGGCAGGAAGAACATTCTGGGCAGAGAGAAAACCCTGTGTGAGACACACTGCAGAGCAGCAAGGAGGTGAAGATGCAGCTGAGGCCAGCAGGGCCACATCCTGCGGGTAAGGAGTTTCTCTGCAGGCAGTGGAGAACTTCAAAGGGCCGGATGTGTGACCAACATGCATCCTCAGAAAGTCACTCTGGCTGTGGCAAAAAGGGGTCTAGGTTGGAGAGATAGCAGGTCTAGGAGAAGGTGGCCTGCAGTGGCAGCAGGAATGGAGAGTTAGACACAACAGCCCCAGGACTTTGTGGCCAAGAAGATGTGGGGTGTGAGGGGAAGAGATGATGCCTAGGAGGCAGCTGGGTATGTCACCAGAGCCCAGGGTTGAGCTGGGATCAGCAGAGTGTAGATTTGGGTATGCAGTGTGCCAGGGACTTTACAAATACTAATACACTGAGTCCTTACAACAATCTTTGAGGTAGATATTACTGTTAGCCCCTTTTACAGAGGAGGAAACTAAGGCACAAAGACATGAAGGTAACTTGCTCAAAATCATTCAGCTACTAAATAATAGAGCAGAGATTCAAACCCAGACAGTCTAGCTGCAGAGTCCAGGCTCTTAGCTCTCTCCTGCCCATCCTGGAAATGGTTTTCCAAAACCCTGGGACTGGCAGCAGGACTCCCCAGGGAGGATTCTGTAAGGTAATAAACAGAGGAGGCCAAGAGTTGCAGAGTAAAGCCTTTGACTCTCAATTAGGCAGACCCCCAGAGGTCAGCCCCCATCACTCAGAGATAGGCATCCCCTTCGACACCCGGTGACCAGCAGTGGCTGTCCTTCTGACCCTCCTCCATGCCCTCGATTGGGGAAGAAAGTGGGGTGCCCAGGTTCCACCCTACTACGTCTGCTCTAGAGGCTTGTCCTGTGGATTAAATCTGTTAAAGTAAGTGAAGGCCCTGGCCAAGCCCATGGCTGTCCTCCCTGACACACGCGGAAGGTATTCCCCACCCACTCCAGGGTCTGCCTCTGGGACACGAACATGGCCCTGTCTAAAGGCAGGCCTGGTGTTCAGAGTACCTGACGTCACTCTGGTTTTTTAGGCTTCTTTCCACAGGGCCCCCTCCAGGCTGTCTCTTGCTCGTCTCTCAGAACTCACATGGTCCCTCCTCAGCCTCAGTCTACCCTGGGCACCTGAAGAGGGGGCCCAAGAACCAGGACTATCTTGGAGCACAGGAGAAACGTCCACGGCTCCAAAACCACTGCCCTTTGCTGCCTCTGGGCCTTTCTTCCTGCTGTCTCCTGATCAGACCGCTCCGCCCCGGCTCTGTATGGAAGGGACTGGAACCAAGCCTGGGTCTCCATGTGCCTCCAGCCAGAGGCTTCTCCATTCCCTAAATGCTGAAGAGAAGCAAGCACATACCAGTTTAAATGCATTTTTTTCCCCCACTTTTGCCAGGAAAGTGAAGAAATAGATAAAAAAGCAAAATAATACTGTGATTCCCCCCACACACACACCAACCCACACCTTGTTTTTAAACCAACAGGCCAGGTCCTGCCAGGCCTTCTTACCCATTAAACACCCTGAGCCACCCCCACCCCGCTGCTAGCCCTGAAGTGTCTGGGGCAGTGGGGAACTTCTCCGGCTTCAGGCTTCGGACTAGAGCCTCAGCTCAGGCAAGGAAGTCGTGGCGCTAGTGCCAGAGCACAACCTTCCTGGCCTGGTCCACGCTCACCACGTGGTTCCCAGAGTAGCACCAGGCCACGGCGTTGACAGCAGCGCTGAGGAGAGGGAGAGACAGGATTCAGGAGCGTCGGGAGCTGGCCCTGCCCCTCCTCACTGGACCTGGGCTGTGTGAGGGCCTCTCTGCGCCCATCGCCTCACTGTAAAGTGGGCTGTAAGGGCTGTGGTGGGAGTGGACCCAGGCGCACATGGCAAGACTGAGCTGTGAAGGGCTCTGGGGGCAGGGATGGAAGGCATGGGACACGGGCCGGGGGCTCCAGAGCCCAAGCATGTCAGGACCTGGGATCCGCTTAGCAGGACTGGCCGTGGGGCTGGGGTGGTGGTCAGTGGCCATGCTCACCTGTGGGGTCCCCGAAGGCTACTCTCTAGTTTCCCAGTGTCCACGTTCCAGATGTAAAGGGCTCCATCCCAGGACCCTGCTAGGGCATAGCTTCTGTCTGGGCTTCAGGAGCCACAGCAGAGCAAGAGAGAAAAGACCAGAGGTAAGGACATGGACATGCAGACACCCAGACAGACAGGACACACTCAGGCACGGGTGATCTCATGGACACACCTGAACACGGCTTTGGTCCAGTCAGAACCGCACTTGAAACCATCAGCCCTGAGAATAGACAGGTCAGGATGGAGGGGGCTGCCACTTCCTGCCCTCAGCCCAAAACTTAACGAGCTTCCCCTCTGTCAAGGGCTTCGGCACCAGGGCCTGGTCCAGAGGGGCCTCCACGGAGGGCCCCCCACCAACAGGCCTTTCACAGGCCCAGCTGCCCCAGTCAAAGCCACAGGGCTGGTGGACACAAGGCAGGTACCTGAACACCTGGCGGATGTTGCTGACACGCAGGTCAATGACCTTGAGTGTGTCATCTCGGGAACAGCTGAGCAGATGCAGCTGGTCGTGGCTGAGGCTCAGGGAGGTGACCCGGCCTTGCACAGGGATGACCTGGGTGCAGCGGGGCCCCCTGAGGAGCAGGAAAGGAGACGAGGGTGAGGAGCAATCACCTTGACAAGGCTGCTCCTGACAGACCAACAAAAGTCCAGAGCCAGCCCTCAGGCCCCAAGGCTGACAACTAATCTCCCACCACAGCCAGCGCCTTCCAGCAGGAACTTAGTTGAAGCCAGAGGCCCTGAAACCCTTGAGCCACTAAAAGAAGTACTGGGGGGAAAGCAATGAAAGTCTGTCTTTAAATATGTGAAAGGTAGAGCAAAGGGTTTCAAAGGCAATCGCTACAGATGAGGAAGAAGCAGCCTGAGGCAGGGCTGGCTCTAGCTCTGGTTCTAGCCTTAGCTATTTTTATAAACCATTCAAGCCTGACGCTGGGCTCTTGGGTTCTTTTTGACTAAAAAGTGGTGACTGCGTGGGAACTGTGGTGTTGGAGAAGACTCTGGAGAGTCCCTTGGACTCCAAGGAGATCCAACCAGTCCATCCAAAGGAGTTCAGTCCTGGGTGTTCACTGGAAGGACTGATGCTGAAGCTGAAACTCCAATACTTTGGCCACCTCATGTGAAGAGCTGACTCATTTGAAAAGACCCTGATGCTGGGAAAGATTGAGGGCAGGAGGAGAAGGGGACGACAGAGGATGAGATGATTGGATGCCATCACCAATGCAATGGACATGGGTTTGGGTGAACTCTGGGAGTTGGTGATGGACAGGGAGGCCTGGCATGCTGCAGTTCATGGGGTCACGAAGAGTTGGACACGACTGAGCAACTGAACTGAACATGGGACTCGGTTGGCAAGACCCAGCAGAGTATGGTGGTTGGATCAAGGGTCAATAAGGAGGCACAATTCTCCAGAGGCCACAAAGCCTTCAAGGGACCAAGCCTAGCACAGAGGCCACCAGAGCCTCACTTCCCCAAGGTACCCTCAGCTGCTCCATGGCAGAAAAAGGAAGAGAACACAGGAGCCCTGTCCCACCTCCCCTGCCCACAGCCTGCACCTATCACCTGCTGTCCCAGAACCGGATCTTCTGGTCATTGTGACCACTAATGATGATATGGTCCCCACACACCACGTCGTTACAGTAGGAAAGGACATTGATGGTCCTGGAACCTAAACCAAGGAGTAGAGAGAACCCTGGACTCAGAGAAGGATTATGAGCCAGCCCACTGGACGTGTGGAGATGCTGAAGCCCAGAAGCCCCAGAGGTACAGTGTCCTCCCAGAACTAGAACCCAGGCCCCTGTTTTCCAGCCCAAAGCCTGAGGTAACCAAGAAACCAGGAAAAGCATCACCAATGGAGGACGCAAGAGGAGCCTTAGGAGGTTTCATCCCAAATGCCTATAAGTCTTGGAGCCCCTCCCAGAGATCAGGTTGCAGCCCCCCATGGCCCGGCCTGCAAGGGTCCTGGTGAGGGGAGAAGGGGAGGGCTGGGCCTCACAGTAGGCTCGGCAGAGGTCCCACTCCTTCACTGTTCGGTCCCGGCTCCCGGTCACTGCCTGGTGCCTCGTCAGCTTGAATTTGGCAGCCGTCACCTTGTCTGTGTGTCCAGATAGTGTCTCCTGTGCATCCCAGGGAAGTGTCAAGGGCATGGCCAAGACCCTGTCAGCAACCCCTCCACCCGAGGCATGACCCCTGACCCCCAGGCTGCCTCCGCAGTCAGACCTCACCTTGGACTGTGCCTCCCCAACTTTCCAGAGCTGGGCGGCCTTATTGTAAGTAGCTGCCAGTAGCTGGGAGCCCTGGGGAGAAGGGACAGGAAAGAAGAGATCCTGGGCCTGGCCAGAAAGCTGGAGTCGGGCCGCCTCAACGCTTCCCCTGGCCCAGGTCACCCAGGCAGGCAGAGGAGAATCAAGGCCCAGGAGAAGGATTTATCCAGGCACCCTCTCAGGACACATGGCTCTAGGATACCCATGATGTTCCCCCAGAGCCCCACCTGCCCGGTGTGGAGACTCGGGGAGGGGCATCCCATGCCACCCAGGTCCTCTCACCGAGGGGTCAAAGTCCACACTGGTGATGCTGCCGCCAGCTCCTTCAAGAGTCTGGTTGGCCTTCAGGTGCCCTGGGGGGACCAGGGGAAGGAATAAGCGAAATGAAGTCACTAATCTCATGAAACGGAGGAGCCTGTACTGTGAGTGGGAAGATGAATCTCTCCCAAGTTAGAGGACAGAATTGCTGGGTCTGTTCTTGGGGGTCGGGGGACTCTAGCTAGAGGCTGCACCTTCCTGAACTGCCAGCAGGGGGCTGCAGGTCACCTCACAGATGTCCGGAGAGGACTAGAGAGAAGGGACTGTCCCTAGGTCACACAGCAAGCCAGGCCAGGCAGCTGGGGACTTGCCTCCTCCAAGAAGCCTCTAGGAGCCAGCGTTCGCTCCCCAGTGCTCCCCCATCTTCAGAGCACAGAGCAGACAGCTAACACATGTCTCAGAACTGAGTTCTGAGAGCTCAGTGATGCTAGGTGGCCTGGTGGACCCAAGAGACCTGCTCAAGGGTCTATCCCCATAGCATGTCCTGACATGGTATCCTCACCACCCCAACAGGGACCATCTGAGCTGAGCCCTGCCCACCGTGCAGGCCTCGACTCCAGGAGGTGAGAGGCTCTGCCCTTCTTAGGAGCACTGAGCCCAGAACTCTTGCCAAGGGGTCATCTGGCCACTACCCACAAGGATGACCGGGTGAGGAAACACAAAGAGACCCAACACCTTTCCCAAGGAGCAAGCTGAGAGTGAGGTCTGGAGAGAAAGGACTGAGCTTGCCTCAGGGCAGCGACCCTCACCTCCCACGACATTCCAGAGGAGGATGAGGCGGTCAGCCCCTCCGGTAGCCAGGAGGCTGCTGTTGGGGCCAAAACGAACAGCACTGACCTCAGAGAGGTGGGCATCCTGTGAGGAAAAAGGGAGGTCAGTGCTCCTGGTCCTCGCCACACACGCCTCTTTGTGCACACTCACAGCCAGCTCTCTGTCACCATCCTTGCACACATGAGGTCTCTCTCTGAACTCAAGTTTCAAACTTGGCCCCACGCCTCCTCCCATGTTCCCAGTACTCCCCTACCTGGCCTCCTGTCTCTCCCTCTCGTTATAAAATGCCGAAGGGCTCCCAGCACAAGCTGTAGGAGGAAAACTGCTCCCACTGAAGGGCCTATCCTTGCTTCCCCAGCCTCCTGAGACTGCTCCTGGGACCGGCACTCCCATATGGTACCCCATGCACTTGGCCCAGCTCCTCCTTACCAGCACATCATGAGCTTGGGTGGGAAGTCGGGTGGTCACATACACGGGGATGCTCTGGTATCGCTGCTCAGGGACTCCCCCGATTGAGTGGCCTCTTCTCTTCTTGAAACTGGGGGAGGGGGTCAGGAGGGCATTCAGCAAGGCCTTCTGAGAAGGAGAAGGCCCTTCAAGCTCTCCTGAAGCAACAGCAACAGGAAGCAGACACAGAAGGCGGCAGAACATGGCCAGCGGCACTGAGACAAGTACAGAGGCAGGACGGGGTTGGTGGACCCTGAGAAACCTCGGAGCACTGCTTGGTTGACACTGTGACCCTGAACGAAGCCCTGACATTTCTGAGCCTGTTTCCCAAATGAGTGGTAGTTCCTGTCTGACCTCACCTTGGAGCCCTTGGTCCCCTGTGAGGACCCTGGATGAAGGACAGAGCCCAGAAGACAGCCAGGCAGGGGCTAGGAATGAGGCCATGCACCCAGCTCCTGCCTCGGGCTCAGCAGAGACACACACACAGTGCTGGAAAGAGTATGGAAGGACAGACCAGGACTCATACACAGCCCAGGCCTGGGCTCCAGGAGTCTGACACAGGCATCCAAGGCGCCCAACACCTTCACACACACGGCGCTGCACACACACTTACTCCAGAAGCCCCTTCACTACATCCACACAGCGGGACATCGTCAGGGAGGTGGCAGAGGCTGACCTGGGGCAGAATTGAGAGAGATGTTTAAGGGACTGGCCGGTGGGTGTGTGGACCGCAGTCATTCATCCCTACACTCTTGAGCCAGAAGAAGAACTTACTCCTCCAATGCCAGGAGAGCACGGTGACCCAGGGCAGTCCCAGGAAGGTGGAGGAGGGCAGGGATTTGGAATGAAGTCTCCCAGTTTCACCATGATAGGTAAAAACTGCCTCACCACCCAGGTGCCCCCCAACAAAATTCATGGGAGGCTGAGCTGGGACCTGTGGGGTAGGATGGAGGTGCCCTCAACCTGAGATAGCACAAGGCTGGGGACAGGGGTGTGGGGAAACCTAGACCCCAGAAATACCCAGGAAAGCATGTGTCCTGAGATGACCCGGCCCACCAGGGCTGCCAAGGCTTTGAGGACCAGCATCTCATGCCCCTCCCCAGGGTTCCTTCACCACCCTGAGGCCTGGACACCAGCCACCTGCAAGAAAGGGCTAGAGGAGGGGGGCAGTTTCAATGCCAGGCAAATCAAGATAGATGGGGGAGATGGAGGGAGGGGCACCCAAGGACTGAAGCCTCAATCAGGTCCCACCCATGTGAGTTCACATCTACACATGCTTCACACGCATTCAGGTACGCTCACCTAAGTCTGTACACATACATGCTCTGATGTCCCCATGTGTGTACACGCATGCTTGTGACAGCTGAGCCTTGGGCCTTGCCCACAAGCTCCCTCCTGTCACCGTCTTTCACCAACCTGCCATCCCAACCCCAGAGCTCTGGTCTTAGGAAGGAGGAAAAAGGAGAGGACAAAGGTTGGAGTCCCTGGCGTGGCACTGACCCCAAGGGGCTCCAGGTACTGAAGTTTCAGCTGCCCTGGGGTCCAAGAGTACCCCAGTCTCTCCGCAAAGCCCTCTCAACCCAAAGGCTGGCCCAAGGTCCTTTAGGAAGACTGGAGGGGCCCAGCTCTGAGCTCGGGATAGTCCTCACCTTAGAAAGACTGGAGGGGGCCAGCTCAGAGTGCTGGGACAGTCCTCACCTGAAGGGCCGCTTCCATTTCTCACCAGCCTCACTCTCCAGGGACCCTGGCTTAGCAGCCACGACCAGAGTTTCTGCTTCCTCTCTGATCCCATCGCCTAGTGTGTCTGGGCTCCTGGGAGAGAGAATGAAGCTTAGGACGACTAAGGGACCAGGCCAGCCGCTCCGTGCCCCTGCGCCCTACTCGGTGAAGACTGGCATCCCCAGAGACGAGGGTCAGTGCGGGAGCATGTGTGGTGGGCGCAGATGCTGGCTCCTATGACCACCTGTTTCCGCACGTGTCCTGGGCTCAGTCTCCCTGGGGGCTTCGGCACGGTGACTGTGCACACTTGTGGTCAGGTGCACAGATGGCCGCAGGCAGGTGGGGGCAGGGTAGAACAGCAGCGGCCCGGGGCTGGGGAGGGGGGGGGGGGGGGGGTTGGGAAGGGCACTGCAGAGCCCCCAGCGGAGGCTCGTCAGACAGGTCCCCGGCGCATCCCCGTTCTTACTCGCTTATGCTCACTGTCCGCTTGGCTGCCTTCTTCAGCTCCTGGGACACCCGCGCTTGCTTGGCCCTGGGATAGAAAAGCCTCCAGAGTCGGGTTGTTCACGTGTCGGGACAGGGGGGTCGGGCCCCTCCCTACCAGGACAGCTCGCCTCCCAGACTGACCCCCGGGGCGCTCTCACCTTTCCCTGCGCTCATTGCGTAGGTTGCGCTCGGCGGCGGCGCGCGCCTTGCGCTGCACCAGCCGCTCCAGCAGGTCGCGCGCCTCCTCCTCGAGCCTGCGCAGAGCCGCCTCCTGGTGCCCAACGCGCGCGCGCAGCGCCTCGTAAGCCGCCCGCTGCTCCTCATTCAGCGCGCGCCGCGCGTGCACCTGTCCGGCCTTCTTCGCGCGAACCTCCTCCAGCTGCTCCACGCGGGCCTTCAGAGCTGCCAGCCTAGAGGACCGGGATCATCTCCGTCACCACCCTGGGGGAACCGGTCTGAGAGCTGAGACAGACTTGCTCCTGGCCACGCGGCCAGCGCGGAGGCTAAGCCACGTCTCCCTCGAAGTCCTGCAGCTCCCGGCCTCTGCGACCAGCCACAGGCCTAGGGGGCGTTACGCTGTCGGGCCCTTCTGGAGACCCGCGGGGTGACCCCGCGCCCCCCACCCCGGCAGTGATGGCCTGGAGCCTCCCCGAGGTGCGCCCCGCCCGCGCCTCACCTGCTCTGCCGCTCCTCCAGCTGCGACTCCAAAGTGCCCAGGGTCGCGCTCTTCTCCACCACCTGGTAGGCCATCTGCAGCGGCGGAGGCGCGGGACAGGTAGGCATGGGCGCCTCTGGGCAGAGCCTCCGGCCCCTCTCCAGCGGGAGAGACTGGTAGGACGGGGTATGCCTCTCTTCCCACCCGCCCCCTACCTCAGCAGAAAGCTGAGAAGCAGACAGCTAAGGCATGAAGCACAGGAATACACGGCTGTTTCAGGGATCAACGGAAGGGCCTTAGGCTCTGTAGCCTAACACCTGAGTTTCACTCCTTGCATCACCACTTTCTCTGTGACCCGCGGTAGTGATTTAACCGCTCTGAACCTGTCCAACGTGAATAGTAGTGCTTACCTCGTAGGGTAACACTGAATTACTATAAGGAATAGTATTTCAAATAATGGTGACTGGTTATGTAGCACTTAACATGTGCTGGGTCTTGTTCTGAGCACTCTACAGTACCAACTCTTTTATAATCTGGTAGTTACTGCCATTCTCCCCAGTTTACAGATGAGGACATTGACACTTCTCTAGTTAAGTGTCTTGCCCAAAGTCATACAGCTAAGTGGCAGAACTGATATCTGAACCCAGGCCACCTAACATGCTCCAAGTAAAGGGCTGCAAGTGTTCAAGGGATGTGTGTTCTGTTCCCCACCTCTCCAAGCCTTGGCTTACCAAGCATAAGTCCCAGAGAGCAACAAGATGCTCTGAGCAGAGGCACGCAGGCTAAGAACAGGAATGGACTGTGTGAGCACAGGGCCCAGACTGAATACTGGAGCTGCCCCCCAGCCCCAGAGTCTGGGGAGGGTCATCTCATCTGTCCCCCGCCTTACTGAACCATCCATCCAAGAGCCAAGAGCTGGGGAAAGCACAGAGCTGAAGGGTCAGTGAGAGAGACAGATGCTTAGAGAAGCAGTGCCCAGCGCAGTGGCAAGAGGAACATGAAAGCACTGAAGCTGGGGGCTCTTGCTACTAACCCATCCCTGAGCTCTTCCTCGCGTGGGCCTGGTGCGAGATGGACTGAGGAGCAAGGCTGGTGTCTGCCTGCACTGACTCCCTGTGTGTGGGCTGGGGTAGGGGCCTTGCACATTCAGGGTCTATAACTGGCCCAGGTTTTTTCTTTTTTAATATTTATTTAGATGTGCCAGGTCTTAGCTGCAGCACATGAGATCTCAGTTGCGGCATACAGGATCTAGTTCCCTGAACAAGAATCGAACCTGCACCCCCTGCATTAGGAGGCATGGAGTCTTAGCCACTGGACCACCAGGGAAGCCCCGGCCCAGTTTATAACATTTATAATTCCTTCCACCATTAAACAATCTGACCCTCGCTTCTGTTTCCTCACCTATCATATACTTTCATTGATGTTTTGGGATTCAGTATTTTTTGATGCTTTTCAAAATCCAAATAATAGAGGTGGAAAACAGATTAGTGGTTAGGAGTTAGGGATTGTCTGAGGAGAGGGCTGAGTTGTGACTAAAACAGGGTGGTCATGAACTTGTGCTATATCTTGATGGGCACACAGATCTACACAGGTGGCAAAATGACAAAGAACTGTATACACATCATCCTAACATCTACTCCCTGACTGTGTGTGCTATAGTCAGGCATAAGATGTGACCACTGGGAGGTACTGGGTAAATGGCTGCACAGGACCTCTCTGTGCTGTCTTTGCAACTTCCGGTGGATCTAAAATTATTTCAGTAAAAAGTTAAAATGACAACACATGTTTGTTGTGATATGTGAAACAGGACTAAGAATTAAAGAAAAAGTCTCTCCTTGTCCCTTGGCATATCCAATGGGAACTGACTGGTTTGTGGCTGAGGATGTCATGAGGAGGCAGTGCTGAGGACAAGGGGCGCCTGGAAGTATCCCAGACAAGGGGACCAGGAGCTCAGGACAAGAGAGGGGCAGGAAATGCAACCTGAGGCTGGAGAACCCAACTGGGGAGCCAGGCTAAGCTTTGGAGAATAGGCACCAAACTGATAATGGGGAGAGTGGCGAAAGGGGCTTTTACTTTTTTACTCTATGGACTTCTGTTCTCTTGAAATGTTCACAACAAGCATGTATTTGTGTATTACTTGTCTTTTTTAATAGAGATCATTGTTTATTATAAAAAATATATCACTCTGAGTACTGAATGGAGAAAGGACAGGGTGCCAAAAGAGGAGTTATCCAGAGAGTAATGAGAATAACTTGGACCAGGTCAGATGGGGTACAGGAAGTAGAAGTTGATGGATTTGGAGGCAGGATCCATGAGCTGGTGACTAGCTCAGGATGGATGGAAGGTTGCAATGGATGGAAGGGCAGTGGTGACCCTGGGTTTCCTGACTGATAACTACCAATGGAGGGGGGAATGATCTACCTCGTTTTCTTAAGTATCCTTTTAAAAAAAAAAAAACTATTTAGGTGTGTCTTTGTTGTGGCATGTGGGATCTAATTCCCTGACCAGGGATCAAACCCAGGCCCCTTGCATTGGGAGAGTGGAGTTTTAGCCACTGGACCACCAGGGAAGTCCCAATTGTTGACTGAACAATTGTTGTTCAGTCACTAAGTCATGTCCGACTCTTTGTGACCGCATGAACTGCAGCACGCCAGGCTTCCCTGTCCTTCATTATCTCCCTGAGTTTGCTCAAACTCATGTCCACTGAGTCAGTGATGCCATCCAACCATCTCATCCTCTGTCACCCCCTTCTTCTCTTGCCCTCAATCTTTCCCAGTATCAGGGTCTTTCCCAGTGAGTTGGCTCTTTGCATCAGATGGCCAAAGTATCTACCTCATTTATCACCTGCTGCTGCTGCTGCTGCTGCTGCTGCTGCTAAGTCGCTTTAGTCATGTCCGACTCTGTGTGACCCCATGGACAGCAGCCCACCAGGCTCCCCTGTCCCTGGGATTCTCCAGGCAAGAATACTGGAGTGGGTTGCCATTGCCTTCTCCAATGCATGAAAGTGAAAAGTGAAAGTGAAGTCGTTCAGTTGTGTCCAACTCTTAGCGACCCCATGGACTGCAGCCTACCAGGCTCCTCCGTCCATGGGATTTTCCAGGCAAGAGTACTGGAGTGGGGTGCCATTGCCTTCTCCGCATTTATCACCTAGTCTATAAATATTCATCAGCATGGACTGTGGAGACAGGCCCCAGAGATATAATGGACAAAGCAAAGATAGCTCAATCCTTGGGGTGCTCACAGCCCAGAAAGGGGCTCAGATGTTTGAGAATCACCTCTCAAATGTGGCTGCAACTACAGTAGGGGCTCTGAGGGAGGGGCTCTCCCTGGGTTCATAGTCCCAGCTGGACATTAGTTGAGCAAGTGACCTGGCAATCCTTCAAGCTAGGCTTCAGCAGTATGTGAACCAAGAACTTCCAGATCTATAAGCTCAGTTTAGAAAAGACGGAGGAACCAGAGATCAAATTGCCAACATTCACTGGATCATAGAGAAAGCAAGGAAATTCCATAAAGACATCTATCTCTGCTTCATTGACTACCCTAAAGCCTTTGATTGCATGGATCACAACAAACTGTGGAAAATTCTTAAAGAGATGGGAATACCAGACCACCTTACCTGCCTCCTGAGAAAACCTGTATGTGGGTCAAGAAGCAACAGTTAGAACCAGATATGGAATAATGGACTGGTTACAAATTGGGAAACAGGTATGTGAAGACTGTATATTGTCACCCTGCTTACTTAACTTTTATGCAGAGTACATCATGTGAAATGCCAGGCTCGATGAAGCACAAGATGGAATCGTAAATTGCCAGGAGAAATATCAACAACTTGAGATATGCAGATGATACCTCCCTAAAGGCAGAAAGTGAAGAGGAACTAAAGAGCTTCTTGATGAAGGTGAAAGAGGAAAGTGAAAAGGCTGGCTTAAAACTCAACATTCAAAAAATGAAGATCATGGCATCTGGTCCCATCACTTCATGGGGAAACAATGGAAACAATGACAGATTTTATTTTCTTGGGCTCCAAAATCACTGCAGATGGTGACTGCAGCCATGAAATTAAAAGATGCTTGCTTGCTGGAAGGAAAGCTATGACAAACCTAGACAGTGTATTAAAAAGCAGACATCTGTTGATGTATGGCAGAAACTAACACAAAATGTAAAGCAATTATCCATCAATTAAAAATAAATACTTTTTTTAAGTAAAAAAAAAAATGCAGAGACATCACTTTGCCAATGAAAGTCCATATAGGCAAAGCTATGGTTTTTCTAGTAGTCATGTATGGATGTAAAATTTGGACCATAAAGAAGGCTGGGCACCAAAGAATTGATGCTTTTGAATTGTAGTGTTGGAGAAGACTCTTGAGAGTCCCTTGGACTGAAAGGAGATCAAACCAGTTGATCCAAAGGAAAAAAAAAAAAAACCCTAAATATTCATTGGAAGGACTGATGCTGAAGCTGACACTCCAATACTTCGGTCACCTGATG
This sequence comes from Bos indicus, assembly GCF_029378745.1. Taxonomy (NCBI): domain Eukaryota; kingdom Metazoa; phylum Chordata; class Mammalia; order Artiodactyla; family Bovidae; genus Bos; species Bos indicus. The sequence goes on along the minus strand of NC_091774.1, from coordinate 52,817,202 downwards.
CAAAGAGCTGACTCATTGGAAAAGTCCCTGATGCTGGGAAAGACTGAGGGCAGGAGAAGAGGATGACAGAAGATGAGATAGTTGGATGGTATCAATAACTCAATGGACTTGAGTTTGAGCAAAAGCTGGGAGATAGCAAAGGACAGGGAAGCCTAGTGTGCTGCAGTCCATGGGGTTGCAAAGAGTTGGACACAGCTTAGTGACTGAACAACAACATCTAGGTAGGTATTTAATGGCTCCTCAGCCTCCTCCAGTGGACTAGAAGGTTCATGGGGCCAGGTCTTGTTTACTGCTGCACTGACTGTGCCTTGAATATAGTACTTGTCAATAAATATTTGTTGACAGAATAAATGGAGATCAAAGAAAGCAGATTCGTGTAGGAGGGAGTTCAGATCCTGGCTCTACCTCTCAAAGCCTCTGCTTCCTCTGAAACCATAAAGTAGAGGATTAGCTGAAGTAACACTTAACCCAGTATCATCAATGTGGTGTTGACCATATTATTACAGGGGCGACGATGAGTCTGGTTTTAGATATGAAGTCCAAAAAGCAGCTGAGAAAGAGTCTGGAGCTCCTAAGAGAAACCTGAGCTAGAGATGGATCTGGGAGTTAGCAAACACAGAAAGTCCACGGGAGTCAGTGAACCCACCCAAGTTCTAAAGAACACCCACATCTACAGGGAGGGGGATAAAGATGAGGGAAAGTAGCTTCCCAAAAAGGAAGTTCAGAAGCAACAAAAGCCAAGAGACATCATGGCAGGAGGAGAGGTGGGGTGGGGGGGGGGGCGGTGGTCAGTGTCAGGTAGAGGTAGCACACCCCGCCATGGAGGTGGACCACCTTATTTTCAGTCTGCAAATGTGTATTGAGCGTCAGCTGGTGCTGGGCCCCAGGGTTTGCAGGGCAAGTGATGAGCAGAGCAGGCTGAACCATCCAAGGGGAACAGAGGCTGCCTGTTTCCTGCACACCTCACACTCCTCCCCGAGCTCTCACCTCACTTCCTCCAGCTGCTGTTGGAGCCCACTTCATCCTAGGCTGCCAGGGCCAAGCTCGAGAGCACTCTGAGCCCTGTCTGGTCTCAAGGCATTGGACTTGGGGAATCTCCCTCACTTGCTGGCTCCCTTGGACCACATCTCCCAGCCTCAAAGTTCTGGATCCTGGGCCCACCCCATTCTCTCTCAGACCCCTGCCCCGCCTACCTCTCCACACACCAGCCGGAGCCCCTCCACCTCCTCTTGCCACTTCACCCTCAGAGCTGCTGGTGATAGGCCTTGGTGTGACTCCTTCTCCCTGCAAACCAATCAGAGCGGTGTTCGTTTTCCCACCGTTCATCCAGAGGATGCGTGTGAAAAGTCTGAAGCCAGAGCTATGCATTTTCTCCTGAGGAAGGTGGGAGCCCAAAAGTCAGCAGATGAAAGATCAAATCTCCAGGAACTGGAGCTGCCCATGACTCCTCTGCTCTGGGCTTGCCCCAGAGTTCCCCTGCCAGGACCCCTCTCAAGAAGCATCTCCCAACTCTGAGCCCCAGCCCATCCCTGGTTCTCATTTTCACTCCTTCTTTGAAATAGGTGGCATCATGTACTTTCTGTAGGCATCAGGTGAGAAGCAGGCAAACAGAAAGACAGATGTGCAGAGGGGCTGAGGGGGAGGGGTGGGATAAAGGCAGAGAGATGAACTGAGAAGGACATTCTAAGCAGCTGGCCTGGGGGAAGGCTCAAGAGCCTGCCTCCCCCTCCCCTGGGTAGCAGCCAAGGGCCAATGAGGTGCCAGGGAGAGAATGAACCCAGCAGAGGTGGTGGGGGCAGGGCCGGGGCACAGGAAGCCCATTGTGACCACAGACACAAACACTCACCAGGGACCCTGGTGGACAGAGGGAGTGACATCGTCTGGCTCTGGCTGCAGCTCCTCTGAGAATCGGGCCAGCAGCTCAGCTTTCTCCAGGAGGCGGTTATCTAGGGGTGCAAAAGGGTGAGCCTGGAGCAAAGATGGACACTTTCCAGCAGACCCCAGGCAGACAAGCTACCTCTCTGGCTGGGAGGGCTGCAGGAGTCCAGTGATGCAGAAGGGGGAGCCACTGGCAGGCTGGGCTCTGCCTTGCCTGCAGGGGATGAGTGTAGCTCCATCAGGACCTCCAGCCCTTGCACAGCCTCCTAAGAGCATAACCCCCAGAGCCTCCCAGGAGAAGACCTGCTCTCCCAGGGACAGAGAAGGACACCCATTAGGGGAAAGGAGATAGCTGGCCAACGCCTGCTGAGGGTCTCAAGGGAAGGAAGGGGCCAGGGATTGATTCAACCTCCCCCAAGACAGGGCCTGGCCCTAGAGTGATGAAACAAACTAAGCTCCACTAGCCTGTGGCCTTTGGCAAGATACTTCCCTTCCAGGAGCTCTAACTTTCTGTAGCAGTACTAAAAAACAGTCCTGACTTCCCCTGGGTTGTTGTAAGTTTCCCCTCAGGCCAGAACAGAAAGTTCTTGAGTTTGGTAGTTTCTGTTACAGACCCTGGAATACAGCCCCTCCACCCCATCCCTGGTCATTTCCTCTTTTCTCATCAGTTTCAGGGTGGGGTAGAGGTGAGGCCCAGGCCTGACTCCTCAGCCCCTTTCCCTCTCCCTGTTCCCTACTGGTCACCTAGGTCAATCACCTAGGTTGCTGGATCACCTAAGTTGCCGGCCTTGTTCTCACACAAAACCCCACCCCAAGCCCCAGGGCACTGTTCTGGCCCCCCTAGCAAATCTAAAGAGGATGCCATTTTGCCCACTTTATGAGTGAGAAATCTGAGGTTTAGGGTTAAGATTT